>NW_020698799.1:0-4899 GCF_002925995.2 Terrapene triunguis
CCCCCCCACATAGAACAGGAAAACCACCTCCCAGACTGACCAGGGTGCCTAGTGACTGCAATGTGTGTGTGACCTTCTGCTGAACCTGCCCCCATGTCTGTACCCTGGTAAAGGTGACTGTCCTGTCCAATTAACAACCTCCTTCCCCCCCTTCAAACACACTGTCCTTTAAAAGAACATGACGGAAACAGTAATTAACAGAAACGTATTTTTTATTAACAACTACACAGTTAGGGGATGAAACTGGGACGGGGGCTTGGGTGAGGTGCATTTGGAGGGAAGGAAAGGACGTATCAAATCTTTGGGAATGAGAGCCTTCTGCAATTTGAGCAGTCTGCAGGGGTGGAGTGACTGTTTTCACGGCCCCTGCCGCCCCTCCTTCTTGGGACTTTGGGTGAGGGGGGGATGGGACTTTGTGGCGGGGGAGGGCGGTTAGAGATAGAATGCAGTGGGGCTCTGTCCTCCTGCCTCCAGTCCTGCAAAACATCTACAAGGCGCCGGAGCGTGTCCGTTTGCTCCCTCATTAGTCCAAGCAGCGTTTGAGTCGCCTGCTGGTCTTCCTGCCGCCACCTGTCCTCCCGTTCGCTGTGTGATCGCTGGTATTGCAACATGTTCTCCCTCCACTGGGTCTGCTGTGCCACCTCGGCTCGGGAGCAGCCCGTAAGTTCTGAGAACATCTCGTCCCGTGTCCTTCTCTTTCGTCGCCTGATCTGCGCCAGCCTCTGGGAGGGGGATGCCGGGGTAGCTTGGGAGACACTCGCAGCTGTGGGATGGGAAAAAAGGGAGTGAATTCCTCAGAAAGATACAGTTTTGCAAACAATGAATATAGTCTTTCTCTGTGAACAAGACCATGCACAGCACCTATCACATGCGCACTCAGGACAAGGTTGAATTTTCGGCTTTCCCATTGAGTGCCTGGGGTCTTGCTGTACAGATCACACAAGTGGGGCCGGACAACGGAATTCGGCTAGCAGGCGGACATGGTAAGCCGTAGACTTTTGGCTGCTTAAAGCTTAATTTATAGCAGTGCCCTCCTTTCACGTTCCAAGCAATGCTCCTAGCGTTGGCCAGTTCCTGCTGCCGGCAATCCGGCCAGCATGAACTCTGCCCCTGTCCCACCCCCCTCGCGGCTGTCCCCGGGAAAGATCTCTGCATGCTGCCCCTGTCACGCCTCCACCGCGTGGCTGTAAACGGCCGGTTACAGTTATGTAAAGGAACAGGCAATCAGTCCCAATACTAACATTCCCCTAATTCAAAGCAGGTCACCATGAGTGATATCACTCTGATGAGGATTTCGGAGACAGAGAAAGACCGCAAGCTGCGTGAATGCCAGCCAGCACCAGGGCCGTATGCCGCCATGCTTTGCGAGGCAATGATCCCGGAGTACTTGCTGCTAGCCTGGCGCGGAAAAGTTTCCTACCATGGAGGACGCAATAAGGCCGCTCTCCCCAGGAACCTGATGCAAAGGCTTTCACAATACCCCCAGGAGACCTTCGTGGAGATGTCCCAGGAGGATTTCTGCTCTATCCCCGGACATATTGACAGAATTTTCCAGTAGCTGCACTGGCAAGGACTAGAAACTAAAGCGCCTAGGGCAAACTAATCATGAAAAACCCATTGTTAAGATACCATTCCTATTCTGTTCAAAATAAATGTTTAAAACACTTACCTACTGATGTTTCCCCTGATTCACGGTCCGGGTTACCGCCTTGGGAGGGTTGGTAGGGGATCTCTGTGAGGGTGATGAAGAGATCCTGGCTGTCGGGGAAATCAGCATTGAAAGCGCTGTTGACTGCCTCGTCCTCCTCATCTCCTTCCTCATCTTCCCCGTCCGCGAACATCTCCGAGGAAGCGGCCGTCGACAATAACCCATCGTCAGAGTCCACGGACAGTGGTGGGGTAGTGGTGGCGGCCGCACCTAGAATGGAATGCAGCGCCTCGTAGAAACAGCATGTCTGGGACTGGGATCCGGAGCGTCCGTTTGACTCTTTGGTCTTCTGGTACCCTTGTCTCAGCTCCTTGATTTTCACGCGGCACTGCGTTGCATCCCGGCTGTATCCTCTCTCCGTCATGGCTTTTGAGATCTTCTCGTAGATCTTCGCATTCCGTTTTTTCGATCGCAGCTCCGAAAGCACGGACTCATCGCCCCACACAGCGATCAGATCCAAGACTTCCCGATCAGTCCATGCTGGGGCCCTCTTTCTATTCCGCGACTGCATGGTCACCTCTGCTGGAGAGCTCTGCATCGTTGCCAGTGCTGCTGAGCTCGCCACGATGTCCAAACAGGAAATGGAGATTCAAACTGGCCAGACAGGAAAAGGAATTCAAATTTTTCTGGGGCTTTTCCTGTGTGGCTGTTCAGAGCATCCGAGCTCGGACTGCTGTCCAGAGCGTCAACAGAGTGGTGCATTGTGGGATACCTCCCGGAGCTATTAGTGTCGAATTCCATCCACACCTACCCTAATTCGACATGGCCATGTCGAATTTAGCACTACTCCCCTCGTCGGGGAGGAGTACAGAAATCGATTTAAAGAGACCTCTATGTCGAAATAAATAGCTTCGTTGTGTGGACGGGTGCAGGGTTAATTTGAGTTAACACTGCTAAATTCGACATAACCTCCTAGTGTAGACCAGGCCATAGTCTCCCTAGAAAATTTCCTAATAGTGCAATAAAACATATTGATGGTAGACTGTTAGGCATTCTTACATTGTTTAGCCAACTGCTCAACTACTATAACAATGTTTTCAGTATTCAGAACACAACCCAGCATTACATGAGTGGATCATGCTTTGCTCTTACAGTAGAAGTATGTGTGGTGGAGGCCTCACCTCCAGGCAATGGCTGTTACTCTACTATTCATCTGTAACGGGGTCTAAGTTTTCATTGTATAAAAAGCATTGAACTTAAAGAATGTTTTGTTTCAGGAACACCTTTTTAATTAACAATGTCCACTAAGTGGCTTTACCATAACAGAGCCTTTAAAGGCAGGAAAAGCAATGTCACTAGTGTATCTACCTCCCTTTTCTCATTTGTTCCCAAATGCCAAGTGGACATTAAAGAACAAAAATTGACACAAACCTACCTCTGAGGGAAACTGGTTTTTTTATTCTTTATGTATGCACTTTTAGTGGTTTATTTTACTATACGTAGCTAACCCTCTCAGCTGATCAATGATCCCCTCCCCAGGTGGAAGAGTAGACCTAGAGCCCTCTCCTGGCCAAAAAGAGGTGGTGGAAACTCTTTAGAAGTCTGACCCAGGAAAGGGAGGGCGGTTACAGATCTTATGCAGCGGTCCTTAGCCTGGATGACAGAGCCACGCAGCAGGGGATCTGTAACCTCCCTCCCCCGCCACAAAGTCACATAGCCCCCACACACAGAGCCCCGAAAAGGAGGGGTGGCAGGCTCCGTTGAAACAACCAGTCCACCACTGCGGACCGCTCTAGGAGCAGGAGCCTGTCATTCCTCGAGTTTAGAAGCGTCCTTTCCATCACTACACCCGCTCCCCACCACAGTCTGCGTCTCAGTTTCAACACTTTACCATGAAATCCTTCATAAAGAAAACTGTGTTAATGAACAAAGTTTCATTTATTTTATTGTTAAAGGTGTGTTGGAAGGAGGGGAAGGGGGTTGGTAACTGGAGAGGATAGTCAACATTAACTGGGTAAAGAAACGGGGGCAGGTTCAGCTTCTGTTTAAACAAACTTTAGTCACAGGTTACCCTGCTCACTCTGGAACCTAGCTTTCAAAGCTTCCCGGATGCACAGCGCGTCCCGCTGGGTTCTTCTAATCGCCCGGCTGTCTGGCTGGGTGTAATCAGCAGCCAAACGATTTTCCTCAACCTCCCACCCCGCCATAAACGTCTCCCCCTTGCTCTCACAGAGATTGTGGAGCACACAGCAAGCTGCAATAACAATGGGGATATTGGTTTCGCTGAAATCAGAGCGAGTCAGTAAGCTTCTCCATCTCCCCTTCAGACGTCCAAGAGCACACTCCACCACCATTCTGCACTTGCTCAGCCGGTAGTTGAAGAGTTCTTTTTCACTGTCCAGGGCGCCTGTATAGGGCTTCATGAGCCAGGGCATTAGCGGGTAGGCTGGGTCCCCGAGGATGACAATAGGCATCTCCACATCCCCAACAGTTATTTTGTGGTCCGGGAAGTAAATACCTTCCTGCAGCCGTCTAAACAGACCAGAGTTCCTGAAAACGCGAGCATCATGAACCTTGCCCGGCCATCCGACGTTGATGTTGGTAAAACGTTCCCTATGGTCCACCAGTGCTTGCAGCACCATTGAAAAGTAGCCCTTTTGGTTAATGTACTGGCTGGCCTGGTGGGCCGGTCCCAGGATAGGGATGTGAGTTCCATCTATAGCCCCACCGCAGTTTGGGAATCCCATCGTAGCGAAGCCATCTATGATCACCTGCACATTTCCCAGGGTCACTACCTTTTGAGAGCAGTAGCTCAACGATTGCGTTGGCTATTTGCATCACAGCAACCCCCACGGTAGATTTGCCCACTCCAAAGTGATTCGCGACTGACCGGTAGCTGTCTGGCGTTGCAAGCTTCCAGAGGGCTATGGCCACTCGCTTCTGGACAGTCAGGGCTGCTCGCATCCGGGTGTCCTTGCGCTTCAGGGCAGGGGACAGCAACTCACAAAGTTCCAGGAAAGTTCCCTTACGCATCCGAAAGTTTCGCAGCCACTGTGATTCATCCCAGACCTGCAGCACTCTGCGGTCCCACCAGTCCGTGCTTGTTTCCCGGGCCCAGAATCGCCGTTCCACAGCATCAACATGACCCATTGCCACCATGATATCCACGGCGCGGGGTCCCGTGCTTTGTGAGAGGTCTGTGCCCCTCTCAGACTTAATGTCCTCACCGCGCTGCCGTAGCCTCCTCGCCC
>NW_020698800.1:0-1494 GCF_002925995.2 Terrapene triunguis
GTTTGTAAAGGAATAAACACTTGAAAAGACAAGCCTGTATGAAGACAGAGCCCTTTATTTAACATTTTTACATGCGTGTTTCAATTTAAAAAAAAAGAGCACGCAGAGAACACGCCAGAGGGAAAACCACAGAACCTTAGAAACAGCGAGTTTAGATTCCCCTTATTTTGTAATCCAGTGGATCCGAGAGAAGTTTATTTTCCTCCCCACTTTGGAACAAATCCACGTGAACGTTATAGTAAGCTTTTATTTTCCTAGGGCTTTTAGATGTAAGTATGAATTTTTCTGTTGCATGATTAGAACGTCTTTGTTTTTAAATGTTTGCAACCCGTGTGCTGAGACACAGGTACAAGCTCCTGTGTTTGGTTTGGGTCCATAGATTTTATTAAAATAATACAGCACAGGCTGGAGCTGGAGCTTTCTTTACATTTTAAAACCAGATACGGCCAATGAGGCTAGCCAGTGCTCCATGCACTATAGTCCGCCTTCGCAAGGCTCTCGGGGTCACTCCGTCCGTTTGCTTGGTTTTTTACCCAGACTTCTTTACTCACTTTTTAAACGCTGTTAAAGTTTTAAAAAATGGTGAGATTGCATTGAAAGAGACTTCATGAAAGTTATAACAAGTATTTTATTCCATTTACTGATGGTAAAAGACAAAAACCACCGCTTTGTGACTGCATGAAGCTCAGAGATAGCCTATCTGAAGAATACCCTCACCCCTTGACTTTCCCCCATACTTTTAACAGTTGCTAAACAGGCAGTGTTTCATGATATAAAGGTTTTTAACATTTAACACGAACATACAGAATTGACTGAGATGTAACATAACATGACCTTTTTAAAGGATATTCTGTATGCAGTGAGGCCTATTTGAAGCATGATGTTTTTTTTAAAGTTGATTATGAAAAAGCCGTATTGACTGAGCTGTAACAAAACAAGGCCCCTCTTAAGGATATTTTGTAGAAGTTTAGTGAACTAAAAAGGCTTAAGATACTAGGCTGTCCTTTTAAAAACAGTGTTTTTAAAGTACCAAAACAACAACTGGGTAAGAATATGAACACTGGCAATTGAGGGGAGTTGACATATGTGTTTTAATAAAAAAAAACCAAGATTGCTTTTTAAAGTTTGGATTTATACAAAAAACACAAGAAAAAATAGCGTATGTAAAAAAGTTAGCTGTTTTTGACCAGCGATATGGAGCCTTCCTCACCCCCGCTCTACACTCACACACACACTTTTCTCCCCCTCCCCCTTTTTTTCTTCTGCTTTTTTAATGTTTTTTTAAATCTAAACCAAGAACAAACAAATTAAAACAGAGATCAGGCCATGGGGGTAAGAACGCTGTCCTGTTTTAGGGGGCATGTCGATAACTCCTTTAGTGAAACGGTTTTGTAGGCAGCCTGTCTGTGTTAGTTGTTCTGCTTTAGCATGGGCAAGCGTTTATCATTCCACTTTAGGAGGTATTATCTCCCCCATCTTACGGCCTATCAGAAA
>NW_020698801.1:0-4464 GCF_002925995.2 Terrapene triunguis
CGGGAGGGAGGGAGGGAGTGCTCCATCTGGGGTTGCGGGCTCTGGGGTGGGGCTGAGGGGTTTGGGGTGCAGGAGCAGGCTCAGGGCTGGAGGTTGAGGTGCAGGAGGGGGGCAGGCTTTGGGGTGGGGCCAGGGATGAGGGGGTTGGGGTGCAGGAGAGGGCTTCAGGCTGGGGCCGAGGGGGTTGGAGTGCGAGAGGGGGATCAGGGCTGGGGTAGGGGGGTGGGGTGCGGGCTCTGGGAGGGAGTTAGGGTGCAGGAGGGGGTTTCCAACCTTGGGCAGGGGATTCTGGTAGGAGTGCGGGCTCTCGGAGAGAGTTTGGGTGCGGGAGGGAGATCAGACCTGGGGCAGGGGTTGGGGTGCTAGTGGGGGTGCAGGGTCTGGGAGGGCGTTAAGGAGGGGAAGGGGGTTCTGACCTGGGGCAGTGGGTTTGGGGTACGGGCTCAGGCCAGGCAGCTCCCAGTCTGCAGCACAGTGGGGCTAAGGCAGGCTCCATGCTGCTCCCAGAAGCAGCCGGCATGTCCAGCCCCTAGGTGAACTCACAGCCAGGCAGCTCTGCGCGGTCCACATTTCCCACACCCTCAGGCACCACCCCCGGAGCTCTGGGGGCAGGGACAGCACGCAGAGCTTCCCTGATCCCCGCTGCGTCTAGGGGCCGGACATGCTGGCCTCTTCCGGGAAGCTCTGCAGAGCCAGGGCAAGCCGGGAGCCTGCCTTAGCCCTGCTGCGCCACCAACCGGACTTTCAGCGGCCTGGCCAGCGGTGCTGACCGGAGCCGCCAGGGTCCCTTTTCAACCAGGCTTTCTGATCGAAAACCAGACGCCTGGTGACACTATCTCCATCCTCACTCGCTGCTTCCATCTGCAACATGGCTCAGCAGACCCACTCAATTTTCTTGTCTTTTCTGCTGTGAGTGCTAATTGTGACTGGGAAACTAGGAACTGGACTCAAATCACCAACTCATTTCACTGAGCAGCCATTGACCAGAAGTCATTACCTTCTATCACCTTCCTCTTGCTCACCTTACAAATGGAACATGAAGCATTAAAGCAACTGCACATATTTTATTTAATCAATATTCTCATCATGTGAAAACAACCAACTTCCTTCATGTTTTACTTGGAGGCAATAAAGGAGTCTAAATCCTCTCAAGAATGTGTTGCACTGATTGCAACATGATATTGTTTTCCTTTCTAAGGCTTCAGTATGTTATATTTACACACTTAGCATAGTAATGATGAGCAAACACTTGACATCTTAATTACTAGCTATTCCTTTGAGGTCCCTTAAATCGAAGCTTTCACGGAGTAAAAATCTTGATTCATACAGTAATAATCCAAAAACACCACAAAACAGCATAACATAAAAGGGAAAACATCCATGAACGGCAGTATACTAGTTAATCCATATATTTCACCCTCTAGGAACACCACACTATAAATACAAACACATGATACATTTTGGGGCTGCTTAGAAGCCTCTCTAAGGCCTGGTCTACACTAGGCGTTTATGTCAAATTTAGCGCCGTTACATCGAATTAACCCTGCACCCGTCCACACCACGAAGCTATTTAGTTCGACATAGAGGTCTCTTAAATTCGATTTCTGTACTCCGCCCCAACGAGAGGAGTAGCGCAAAATTCGACATGGCCATGTCGAATTAGGCTAGGTGTGGATGGAAATCGACGCTAATAGCTCCGGGAGCTATCCCACAGTGCACCACTCTGTTGGCGCTCCAAAAGACGGAATGCAAAGATCTATGAGAAGATCTCTAAAGCCATGGCAGAGAGAGGATACAGCTGGGATGCAACGCAGTGCCGTGTGAAAATCAAGGAGCTGAGACAAGGCTACCAGAAGACCAAAGAGGCAAACGGACGCTCCGGATCCCAGCCCCAGACATCCCGTTTCTACGAGGCACTGCATTCCATCCTAGGTGCGGCCGCCACCACTACCCCACCACTGACCGTGGACTCTGAGGATGGGATATTGTCAACGGCCGGTTCCTCGGACATGTTAGCGGACGGGGAAGATGAGGAAGGAGATGAGGAGGACGAGGCAGTCGACAGCGCTTGCAACGCTGATTTCCCCGACAGCCAGGATCTCTTCATCACCCTTACAGAGATCACCTACCAACCGTCCCCAGCCGTTAACCCGGACACAGAATCAGGGGAAGGATCAACCAGTAAGTGCTTTAAACATCTAAACATTTATTTTTAACAGAACAGGAATATTAACAATAACAACAATGGGTTTCTCATGATTAGTTTGCCCTAGGCGCTTAACGTTTCAGTCCTGGGCAGTGCAACTATTCAAAAAAAATCTAACAATGTCCGGTTTAGCATGATTGTTCTGCCCAAGCCGCTCTACTGTTTAGTCCCTGCCAGTGCAGCTACAGTAAAATGCGGTCTATATGTCCGGGGATAGAGCTGAAATCCTCAATGGACATCTCCACGAAGCTCTCCTGGAGGTAATTGGAAAGCCTTTGCATCAGGTTCCTGGGGAGAGCGGCCTTATTGGGTCCTCCGTAGTAGCAGACATTTCCGCGCCAGGAGACAAGCAAGTACTCCGGGATCATTGCCCTGCAGAGCATGGCGGCATACGGCCCTGGTCTTTGCAGGCTTTCCCGAAGCATCCTTTCTTTATCAGTGTCTGAGATCCTCATGGTGACCTGCTTTGAATTAGGTAGGGGAATGTTAGTATTGGGACTGCTTGCCCGTTCCTTTACAGAACTGTAACCCTGGTTTACAGCCACGCGGTGGAGGCGGGAGAGGGGCAGCATACAGGGATCTTTCCCTGGGACAGCCGCGAGGGGGTGGGACAGGGGCAGAGTTCATGCTTGCTGGATTGCTGGCAGCAGGGACTGGCATTGCTTTCAGTGTGAAAGGAGGCCAGTGCTACTATTAAAGTTTTAAGCAGCCACAAGTCTACGGCTTACCATGTCTGCCTGCTACACAAATTCCGTTGTCCTGCCCCGCTTCTCAGCTCTGCAGTGCAAGACCCCAGGCACTGAATGCGAAGGCCGAAAATTCGACCTTGTCCTGAGTGCGCATGTGATAGGTGCTGTGCATGGTCTTGTTCACAGAGAAAGACTATGTTCTTTGTTCACAACTACATTTATCTTTCTGAGGAATTCACTCCCTTTTTCCCATTCCCACAGCTGCGACTGTCTCACAACCCAGCCTGGCATCACACTCCCAGAGGCTAGCGCAGATTAGGCGTAGGAAGAAGAGGACGCGGGAGGACATGTTCTCGGAACTTATGGGCTGCTCCCGAGCCCAGGCAGCACAGCAGACCCAGTGGAGGGAGAACTTGTCCCAAATGCACCGCTCACACATGGAACGGGAGGAGAGGTGGCGGCAGGAAGACCAGCAGGCGACTCAAACGCTGCTTGGACTAATGAGGGAGCAAACGGACACGCTCCGGCGCCTTGTGGATGTTCTGCAGGACCGGAGGCAGGAGGACAGAGCCCCGCTGCAGTCTATCTGTAACCGCCCTCCCCCGCCACCAAGTCCCATACCCCCCTCACCCAAAGTCCAAAGAAGGAGGGGCGGCAGAGTCCGTGAAAACTCTCACTCCACCCCTGCAGAGTGCTCTAGTACTAGAAGGCTCTCATTCCCCAAAATTTGACAAGTCCTTTCCTTCCCGCCTCACACAAGCCCCCGTCCAAGTTTCACCCCCCAGTTTCATGTGTAGTTGCTAATAAAAAATACGTTTCTGTTAATTACTGTTTCCATCATGTTCTCTTAGAGGAGAGTCTGTCTGAAGGGGGGGAAGGGGGTTGGTAATTGGACAGGAGAGTCACCTTTACCAGGGTACAGAGGCGGGGGCAGGTTCAGCAGCAGGGCACACACACATTGCAGTCACTAGTTACCCTGGTCAGTCTGGGAGGTGGTTTTAGTGTTCTGTGGGGGGTGCTCTGTGACTTTGTGGCGGGGGAGGGCAGTTACAGATCTTATGCATCGGTCCTTATCCTGGATCACAGAGCCACGCAGCAGGGGATCTGTAACCGTCCTCCCCCTGCCACAAAGTCACATAGCCCCCCCACACACAGAGTCCCGAACACGAGGGGTGGCAGGGTCCGTTGAAACCACCAGTCCACCACTGCGGAGCCTGTCATTCCTGGAGTTTGGAAGCGTCATTTGCATCACTACACTACACCCGCTCCCCACCACAGTCTGCGTCCCAGGTTCAACACTTTACCACAAAAACAGTAATAAAGAAAACGGTGTTCATTAACAAAATTCAAGTGATTTTATTTTTACACGTGTGTTGGAAGGGGGGGAACGGGGTATGTAACTGGAGAGGATACTGAATATTTAGTAAAAAGCAACAGAGGGTCCAGTGGCACCTTTGAGACTAACAGAAGTATTGGGAGCATAAGCTTTCGTGGGTAAGAACCTCACTTCTTCAGATGCAAGTCACTTGCATCTGAAGAAGTGAGGTTCTTACCCACGAAAGCTTATGC
>NW_020698801.1:4564-8564 GCF_002925995.2 Terrapene triunguis
GGTCTCCCCCTTGCTCTCACAGAGATTGTGGAGCACACAGCAAGCTGATATAACAATGGGGATATTGGTTTCGCTGAGATCACAGCGAGTCAGTAAGCTTCTCCATCTCCCCTTGAGACGGCCAAAAGCACACTCCACCACCATTCTGCACTTGCTCAGCCGGTAGTTGAAGAGTTCTTTTTCAGTGTCTATGGCGCCAGTATAGGGCTTCATGAGCCAGGGCATTAGCGGGTAGGCTGGGTCCCCGAGGATGACTATAGGCATCTCCACATCCCCAAGAGTTATTTTGTGGTCCGGGAAGTAAATACCTTCCTGCAGCCGTCTAAACAGACCTGAGTTCCTGAAAACACGAGCGTCATGAACCTTGCCCGGCCATCCGACGTTGATGTTTGTAAAACGTCCCCTATGGTCCACCAGTGCTTGCAGCACCATTGAAAAGTAGCCCTTTCGGTTAATGTACTGGCTGGCCTGGTGGTCCGGTCCCAGGATAGGGATGTGAGTTCCATCTATAGCCCCACCCCAGTTTGGGAATCCCATCGCAGCGAAGCCATCTATGATGACCTGCGCGTTTCCCAGGGTCACTACCTTTGAGAGCAGTACCTCAACGATTGCGTTGGCTACTTGCATCACAACAACCCCCACGGTAGATTTGCCCACGCCAAAGTGGTTCGCGACTGACCGGTAGCTGTCTGGCGTTGCAAGCTTCCAGAGGGCTATGGCCACTCGCTTCTGGACAGTCAGGGCTGCTCGCATCCGGGTGTCATTGCGCTTCAGGGCAGGGGACAGCAACTCACAAAGTTCCAGGAAAGTCCCCTTCCGCATGCGAAAGTTTCGCAGCCACTGGGATTCATCCCAGACCTGCAGCACTATGCGGTCCCACCAGTCCGTGCTTGTTTCCCGGGCCCAGAATCGCCATTCCACAACATCCACATGACCCATTGCCACCGTGATGTCCGCGGCGCTGGGTCCTGTGCTTTCTGACAGGTCTGTGCTACTCTCAGACTTCAGGCCCTCACCGCTGTGCCGTAGCCTCCTCGCCCGATTTATCTGCATCTGCCTCTGGGAAAGGTGGATGATAAGCTGCGAGGCGTTGACAACGGCCACAACTGCAGCGATGGTCGCAGCGGGCTCCATGCTCGCAGTGCTGTGGCGTCCGCACTGTCACTGACCAGAAAAGTGCGCGAACTGATTTCCCTCCGGCGCTTTCAGGGAGGGAGGGCGGGAGTGACGGACGGATGACGACAGTTACCCAAAAGCACCCTCGACACATTTTTTTTACCCAGAAGGCATTGGCGGCTCGACCCAGAATTCCAATGGGCAGCGGGGACTGCGGGAACTGTGGGATAGCTGCCCACAGTGCACCGCTTCCAATGTCGACGCTTTCCCCGTTAGTGTGGACTCACAAAGTCGAATTACTGTCCTTAGTGTGGACACACACGTTCGACTTTGCAATATCGATTCCACATATTCGATTTAAGTAAAATCGAACTACTCTCGTAGTGTAGACATACCCTAAGATGCTATTCTTGTCACTAATGAGGTGCAGAATGGACTATTAAAGACGTTTTAAAAAATAACACATTGTTTTTAAATCATCTAAACTCATCCTAAGCAGGGTAATGTCTAAATTGTATGGAGACACATGAAGCTATCCTCTCTCCAAAATTACATGAGTTACAAGCATCCATGAAATGCAGACTCAACCCTACAGCGTAAGTTTTATTAGAAAAAGAGAAGTAGGATTTAAATTAAACTTTACCCTATGTCATAAAGCTACTTCTCTCTTTACTGACGCAGGTTGTTGCCAAGCAATGTATTATGAAGCTACACGTGTGAGCAAAATCTGACCAAGCAGAGTGGATAAAAATCAATGATTAAAAAAAAAAAAATTGGATTTTTTTTATTTAAATCGGATTTTTTTGATAAAATGCTTTTTGAGGAAAAGATATCTAAAGATAGTTTTAATTAAGATATATCTTTGACTTATAATGTCTCATAATGGAATGGGGATTATAAATTCTAATTCTACCGTATGAAACAATATATTCATGTAATGTTTTAAGAAAAGTTTTGTAAATGAGTTACAATAGTTCATGTATTAAGGACCCAATCTTATGGGGCTCCAGGGGCTTCTGTATAGATTATTTAGGTTAATCTTTCTATCTACCCAAAGGGGCTCCGTGCTCAGTCTAGAAGATACCATCAGAGATGCTTAGTTTTGCAGTTCTCAAACTGTGGATTTGTGTCTCCAGAGATAACATGCTTGTTAACAGCAAAAATGTTTTTAAATAAATAAATAATATATAGAGGTGAGAAATAACAGACCTCAACCCTATTGTCCCTCCTCAAATTTGTGTACAGAGTCAATCCCTTACCTCTCTCTAAAAGTGCAAAGTTTCAAAAAGTTCAATGAATAGAAGATTGTTGGGGGAGACAGATCTGGACAAGGGAACAACTGGAGACAAATGTGAGAAGGGAGGGACAGGCAGTAGAGTCAAAAGTGAAACTGTTTGAGCAGCATATTCTAGAAGTCTTGAGGTCTTTCTGAGTGTAGCCTTCATTGATTTGAGATCTACCATACCATTCTCTCACTAGAAGGGAAAACCTATAATGGCAGCAGGCCGTAAAAGAGACCCAGTTTGGGAATAAGAACTATTCAAGAAATACATGTTTGCTGATAATGTTTTAAAGAAAGTCACACCAGTGAACTGGTGGAAGTCACTTAACCACTTGGATTCAGAGACTGTTGAAGTGATAATCTCACTTTTAACAGAAGTAGCTTCTTCTGCTGGTGTAGAAAGAATATTTTCTTCCTTTGGACTAGTCCATTCCAAATTGAGAAATTGTTTGGGACCTGAAAAAGCAGGAAAGCTTGTTTTTCTTTTCCAGATTATGAACAAACAGGAAAATGAAGGTGAAGACAACTGAGTTAGCTACAGAAGCCAATATTTTACGTTTCTCATGTTGACCAGGCTGACATAGTCGATTTAAATTTTTTTTTTAATATTTCATTTAACTATTTTAGTTAAACAATTTTAACAAAAAACAAACCTGATTTTAAAAACTTGAATGTTTAACTAAATTCAAAAATGCATATGCTTGTTTTGTTAAAATATTATGTTTGCTGTTGAAGAAAAAAATCCAGAATACATAACGTTATTGTTTTAGTTAAATAAAACAATTTAAATGTCTGTCTGCTGATGTTCTCCTCCTAATACAGCATGGCAAGAAAATCCTCCAAATATTAATGTTTAACCTGTTGAATTGGAGATAGTTCACCTCCCAGTGACTTCATAAATATCTGCTTCAATTACCTTTGGTAAATGAAATAACCAAACAATCATTCATTTTCTGATATAGCTGTAAAACGAATCTGAAAAGTTTTCAAAGTAAATCACTTTAAAAATGTATAGTGTGTACCTTCTAAAAATGAAACCTACATGTATCTCTGAGTTGTGAAGAATATGTATTAAGGTCATAACAACCAACAAGAATGCACTTTTATGCAGGGGTGAAAGTAAGGTGGTACGGGCCAGTATGGCATACCACTAAAAAGTGACTGCCAGTACCGACCCATACCGCCTTACTTTAAAGCGCTGCCGGGTCCCCCGATGGGGGAGCGCAAAAGGGGCAGTGACGTTAAAGCACTGCCGCGGCAGCGCTTTAAGTTGGGTCCTTAAAGCGCTGCTGCAGCAGCGCCTTATCGTTGCTGCCCCTTTTGCCCCTCCCCCTGGCTGCCAAGGGGGGGGGCGCAAGAGGAGCAGCTGCCCGGGGCCAGCGATTTAAAAGGGCCCGGTGCTCTGGCTGCTGCTGCAGTAGAGGCAGTGGCGGCCAGAACCCCGGGCCCTTTAAATCGCTGCTGGAGCCCTGGGCGGCGCGGGCCAGGCAGCGTGGAAGGGCTGGCTGGGATGCTAACCCCCCAGCCTCGCCCCTTCCGAGGGGAGGAGAGGGGTGCGGAGCCAGCCCCTGTACTGGTAAGTTTTCAATTTTACTTTCACCC
>NW_020698802.1:0-1408 GCF_002925995.2 Terrapene triunguis
TTCATCCTATTTGTTTGCATGTATTATTTCTATGTCTAGAGTTAGGAGAATAAGGCCTTGTCTACACTACACAGCTTTTAGTGACAAGACTTGGGGAGCAAACAGCTGTGCATATCTCTCTATCAGTGTTATATGGGGTGTAAATTTTATGAGTTTATCCTGTATAAGCTTTATACAGAGTGAATCAGATTTATTTGGGGGTTGGATGCCATTGGGAAATGGGTGTCAGGGTGCTAGAGAGGTAATCTGCCGAGCTGTTTTTGGTTAAAGTCTGCAGCTTTGGGGGGGGGTGTGTGGCCTAGACCTGGGTCTGAGTTGCAGCAGGCTGGCGTATCTGGCTCAACAAGGCAGGGTTCTGGAGTCCCAGGTGACAGTCCCAAGGAGGTCTCTGTGATCCAAACCATCACAGGGGGATGCAACCAGGTGACACTTTGCCCGGGAAGCGAGACAAACAACAGGAGGAGGAGCAACAGGCATGTCAGACGTCGGGCCTCTGGAAGCTGGGCAGTCTGCTGTGGGGCACTCGGAGAGAGGGGAGTCCGGGGTGTCCAGCCCAGGGTCCCCCAAGATGGACTTTGCTGAAAGTCACTGATTTCTGCACTAACAAGTTCTGTTCTACATTCTGTTCCTTCGACAAATAAACCTTTTGTTTTACACGCTGGCTGAGAGTCACGGCTGACTGCAGAGTCGAGGTGCAGGGCCTTCTGGCTTCCTCACAAACGCCTCCTTCGCCATGGGGGTTTCCACCGTGACTCGGATGATGCGGGGGTTGGCGGCGATCACTGGGCAGGCGAGGGTGATCTCTCCGCTCTCAGCCATGCTTAGTGAGGCTCAGGGAGGGCCGAGGAGAGCCGGAGTGAAGGGGGGCTGGGTTTGCTTCACTGTGGTAATATTCTTAGTCTTGTTCTTGCTCCTGTGATCACAGATCTACGGGTGGGGAAGCAGAAGAAGGGAACCGACCTCCCCCTGCCCTGTGTAATGCCAGAATCCAGGCCCAAATCATGCATACCAGCCCCCACTTCTCTACTCCCCGCCAGCTGGGCTGACTGTGACATCACCAATGAGATCTTTGTGAGCAGCGATGGCTTTGGCAGCCCCTACCTCCCTGCTCCCCGAAATGGGCAGACCCCAGAAAGATGCTGATCCATTGGAGAGGGCTCAGAGAAGAGCCACGGGAATGAGTAAAGGATTAGAAACCCTGCCTGATAGTGACAGGCTCAAAGAGAACAATCGGTTTAGTTTAACAAAGAGAAAGTTAAGTCTGTTCCCAGTGTGTAAGTATCTACACAGGGAACAAACATTTAACAATGGGCTCTGCTCCCTAGCAAAGAAAAGTCTCACACTATCCAATGCTGGAAGTGGAAGCTAGACACATTCAGACTGGGAATAAAGTGGAGATTTCTAACAG
>NW_020698802.1:1418-3587 GCF_002925995.2 Terrapene triunguis
AAATCACACACGCTATATAATGTGAATAGTGTTGTTCACCGTGAAAGAGTATAAGCATTGTTCTGTAAAATGTATCTTTTTAAATACTTCTCTCCCTTTTTTCCCTCCCTCCCGCGGCTGCAAATTTTTCAAGCCTCCCTCCTCCGTCCCGAAGGCTATCTCAGATAAGGTGGTGAAAAAAAAGGACGTGAGATGAAATGTTCTCTGAAATCATGGAATCGACCCTCAATGAAAGAGCTCATCTGAATGAGTGGAAAGACACGGTATCAAAGTACAGGAAAGATGACAGAGAACGTGAGGCCATGAGGGACACTCGAGATGAGAGGTGGCAGGCTGCAATGCTGGGGCTGCTGTGTGATCAAACAGACATGTTCTGGTGTCTGGTGGAGCTTCAGGAACAGCAGCAGGATCACAGAGTGCCGCTACAGCCCCTATATAACCACCCTCCCCCGTCACCATGTTCCATAGCCTCCTCACCCAGATGTGTAAGAACGCGGGCGGTGGGGGGGGGGAGAGGCTCTGTGCAACTGCCCACTCCACCCCAGTGGACAGCCCAAGCAAAAGGTTGTCATTATTTTGAACTTTTTTAGTGGCCTTTTCCTTCCCTCCTATCCTCCTCCCAAACCCCACCCGGGCTACTTTGTCAGTTCTCTTCCTATGTTTATAATCAATTAATAAAGAATACATTATTTTTAAATGATAGTGACTTTATTTCCTTTGAAAGCAAGCTGTGATCGAAGGGGGGAGGGTGGGTTGCTTACAGGGAATGAGTCAATCAAGGGGGCGGGTTTTCATCAAGGAGAAACAAACAGAATTTTCACACCGTAGCCTGGCCAGTCATGAAACTGGTTTTCAAAGCTTCTCTGATGCACAGTGCTTCCTGGTGTGCTCTTCTAATCACCCTGGTGTCTTGTTGTGTGTAATCAGCGGCCAGGCAATTTGCCTCAGCCTCCCACCCTGCCATAAAGGTCTCCCCCTTACTCCCACAGAGATTGTGGGGCACACAGCAAGCAGCAATAACAATGGGAATATTGGTTTGGCTGAGAGCTGAGCAAGTCAGTAACGTGCGCCAGCGACCCTTTAAACGTCCAAATGCACATTCTACCACCATTCTGCACTTGCTCAGCCTGTAGTTGAACAGCTCCTGACTACTGTCCAGGCTGCCTGTGTATGGCTTCATGAGCCATGGCATTAAGGGGTAGGCTGGGTCCCCAAGGATAACAATAGGCATTTCAACATCCCCAATGGTTATTTTCTGGTCTGGGAAGTAAATCCCTTGCTGCAGCCATTTAAACAGATTAGTGTTCCTGAAGACGTGAGCGTCATGGACTCTTCCCGGCCATCCCACGTTGATGTTGGTGAAATGTCCCTTGTGATCCACCAGTGCTTGCAGAACCATTGAAAAGTACCCCTTGAGGTTTATGTACTGGCTGCCCTGGTGTTCCGGTGCCAAGATAGGGAGATGGGTTCCATCTATCACCCCACCACAGTTAGGGAATCCCATTGCAGCAAAGCCATCCGCTATGACCTACACATTTCCCAGAGTGACTACCTTTGGTAGCAGCAGCTCAGTGACTGCTTTGACTACTTGCATCACACAGTAGTTTTGCCCACTCCAAATTTATTCCCGACTGTCTGGCATTGCAAGCTTCCACAGGGCTATCGCCACTCACTTCTCAATTGTGAGTGCTGCTCCCATCTTGGTATTCTGGCGCTTCAGGGCAGGTGAAAGCAAGTCACAAAGTTCCATGAAAGTGCCCTTATGCATGCAAAAGTTTTGCAGCCACTGGGAATCGTCCCACACCTGCAACACTATGCGTTCCCACCAGTCTGTGCTTGTTTCCCGGATCCAGAATCCGCGATCCACGGCTATAACCTGCCCCATTAACAGCATGATCTCCAAAGCCCCGGGCCTGCGGTTTCATAGAATTCCATGACCATGCCCTCATCACTCTTGTCGCCGCGCTGCCGTAGCCGACTCCTCCTTGCCTGGTTTTGCAGGTTCTGGTTCAGCATAAACTGCACGATAACGCACGAGGTGTTTACAATGTTCATGACTCCTGTCTTGAGCTGAGCGGGCTCCATGCTTGCTGTGGTATGGCGTCTGCACAGTTCATCCAGGAAAAAAGGCACGAAACAGTTGTGTGCCATTGCTTTCCCGGAGGGAGG
>NW_020698803.1:0-2525 GCF_002925995.2 Terrapene triunguis
GTAGCTAGCGGAAATGAACACAAACACTCCCTTGTATCTGAACAGATGGTTAGTTTTACCCTTGGTAAACTACAAGGCTAAAGGGATGGGCGGTGGCACCAGATCTAAGGAATGAAACACAACACAATCATCATCGTTATGCCCATCGTTGCCCCTTTATTCTTCTGCTGTCTCGCTCCATCCACCGTGGCCCTCTGTCGGTTCAGTGAGAGTGCCACACTCATTGCTTCTGACACACAAAGATTCACACACACACCTTGCACGCTAAACCTCACCAAGGAGTCACATGCACCTGCTGGTTCCCTGCACCCCTGCTGTACAGAATCCAGTCACAAGGAAAGCTTGTGGGGCCCAGAGCTGGCAGGGAGTCCGGTGCTGGAGTATTTAACCTACAGTGATGGCACTCGGAGGAAAGATGCTGAACGAGTGCCAGTTAAACATTGGGAGCTCAGGTTCCAGTCCCCTCACAGGTCAGTCCATCGCTCTAGGCAAGGGGCACATCTGAATTCTCAGCTGGCTTAGTCTAGCTGCGTAGTTCTTGTTTACACCCAGTCAGGTCTGAGGCCTGTTTCGCACCCTGTGTTTGAGGAGACCGTCAGAAACCACTCTCTGCAATAGCAAATGCAGGAGGCTGTGTTATTGCTCCTGCCCCAGCACAGACAGACAACGAGGGAAATGGTCTATATTTGAGGGTGGGACTCCCTGCCCTTGGCCAAAGACCAGCACCTCTCTTTGACCAGTCCCTCATGAAGCGTTTCTTTCAGCAGGGAGCCCTAGAGCTCAGTGGCTGGAGCGCTGCGTTTGTCACTGACGCTTGGGGAGCTCCAATATCACTGGGCTCCTCTGCCAGCAAGTCAAACGAAAGGAATGATTTCCTCATTTGACAATCCTGGGCTTGTGTGAGGGGGTGTCCACACTGCACACTGAGCCTGTCTCTGTGTGGCCGGGTTTGGTGACTTGTGTTGCCAATCCGGTGTTTGAGCATCCAGACTGCAGTGGAAACTCAGGCCTCAGGCAGTGTCTATCCTACCGCAGTAAGTCGTCCTAAGTGACGCTGCTCCAGCTACGTGAATAACACAGCTGGATTCGACGTAGCTTAGGTCGACTTACTGCTGTGTCTACTCTGTGCTGGGCGGACGGGAGACTTACCTTACTCCTGGCGTTCCCGGTGTAGTCCCAGAGTCGCCCGGAGAGCGCTCCACTGTCGATTTAGTGGGTCTTCACTAGACCCCCACTAAATTGACCCCCAGGGGATCGATCGCAGCAGACAGCCTCACAGCTGTGCTGCGCATCCAACCTGCACTACTCAGCCCCGAGTCAGAAATTCAGCTCCTGTGGGGTGTGGCCTCCTCCTCAGCTCCCCGAGTCCCCAGTGATTTCTGCCATCACTTGTCTCCAGCCTGTTTGTGTCCATACGCTCCCTGCGGGGAGGCTGTGAGTGGTCTAGTTACAAGCTCTGGTTGCTCAGGCCTGTCAGGGAAGGCGAGCTCCGGGGAACATTGACACTGGAGATCCCTCAGAGGAAGCACAGGCCGTGGGTTTAATATTCGGGGAGGCTAAGCCTCCCCTGGCACAGCCGCCGACCAGGCCCCGGATGCCTGGGCCCCGGTGGCCCTCCTGTGATCCATCTCTTCCTGTATCTGCTTAGCCCCTTCTCCCAGCCCCCATCGCCCACCGCTGCCTGGCTGAGTTTCCCCTCTCCTGCACTACACCCCCGCTCTGTGGGGTCCCTTCCGCTCACCGTGTGCCTCCTCTCCTCCACTCCCTCCCCCGCTTTCCCATGGGTCAGTCCTGGGGCTGGTTTTATTCAACATCTTCATTAATGATCTGGATGATGGGATGGATTGCACCCTCAGCAAGTTCGCAGATGACACTAAGCTGGGGGGAGAGGTAGATACCCTGGAGGGTAGGGATAGGGTCCAGAGTGACCTACACAAATTGGGATTGGGCCAAAAAAAATCTGATGAGGTTCAACAAGAACAAGTGCAGAGTCCTGCATTTTGGACGGAAGAATCCCATGCCCCGCTACAGGCTGGGGACTGACTGGCTAAGCAGCAGTTCTGCAGAAAGGGACCTGAGGATTACAATGCACAAGAAGCTGGATTTGAGTCAGCAGTGTGCCCTTGTTGCCAAGAAGGCTAACGGCATATTGGGCTGCATTAGTAGGAGCATTGCCAGCAGATCGAGGGAGGTGATCATTCCCCTCTATTCGGCACTGGTGAGGCCACACCTGGAGTATTGTGTCCAGTTTGGGGCCCCTCACTACAGAAAGGATGTGGACAAATTGGAGAGAGTCCAGCGGAGGGGAAGGAAAATGATTAGGGGGCTGGAGTATATGACGTATGAGGATTGGCTGAGGGAACTGGGCTTATTTAGTCTACAGAAGAGAAGAGTGAGGGGGGATTTGATAGCTGCTTTCAACTACCTGAAAGGGGGGTTCCAAAGAGGATGGAGCTCGGCTGTTCTCAGTGGTGGCAGATGACAGAACAAGGAGCAATGGTCTCAAGTTGCAGTGGGGGAGGTCT
>NW_020698804.1:0-5110 GCF_002925995.2 Terrapene triunguis
AATGTATATTTGTTTTGCTGGCAGTGACTTGCGGAGAGCCCTCCACTTCATCTCTGTGAAACAGTCACCTCTCCAACCAGCGATGTTTATCATACAGCCGGCTTTGCTGTGCCAGTGGGGCAGGTGCTTCAGCTGCCATTCTTCATCGCAACTACATACAAAACCTGGAAGGGGAAGCCGGATTGGACCAAATCCTCTCTCTGATCCAAATCCACAACTCCTGAATTCAAAGGCCACCCTAGGCTTGTAGCTGGGTGTCTCTCCCAGATTTAAAGGGACAGATCCCAGGTCAGAGAGCAGTTATTTCCTGGGGAAAGCACACCATGCGGGTTGCGGGGGGCGATTTGCAAAGCCGCCGCATGCTATTTGTGTGAGCTAGCTCTACTGTTTCACTGTAATGTGTAAATAATAAAATAACCTGCTTATGGACCTTGGTTGCTTCTTTGGTTTGAGGGTTTGCTATCACGTTCTTCCTGTCCTGGAAACCTAGGGCCCAATTCTAAAACCTCTTTATGCCAATCTGGCAGTGTAAAGGGGCTTTAAAATGGGCAGAAATGGTCCTGTGATTAGCCCTCCTGTGCAGGAGTCCTTCCTGGCTGCTGTAGAGCTGTCATAAAATCTCTACATTAGCCCTGCTCCCAGCCCTGGCATGGGGCTTGTGACTGGTGGGGTGGAGGTGCTGCTGAGGGCATGGCTGAAGCACATTGCTTCATGGCTATTGTTGTTGAGTATTAATAGTTTTATATGTGATTTTGTGATTTCATAGGTATATATGTAACAGAGTCAGGATGAGCTCTACCCTGACATCTGGTGGTGAATTATGGTGAGTGTGGAAAAGAACTCCAGGGGCTGATCTTGTTTGCATAGGCACACCCACCCGCCTGGCATGAGACAACAGCAACTGAAAATGGTTACTTTGGCTGGTGTGGGATCCCCAGTTTCTCTGTTATTGGGGCAGGAAGAATAAAGTTTTGTTACCCTGATTCTGTGAATCAAGGCCAGTGGAACTGTTGTATGACAGAAGGACTCACCATTAACTAAGTAGCACTTGCTTGACAAGGGGCATGGGTTACAAAACCTAGTGAATTGAGAGAGATTGGGCTGGGCATTTGTACCTGGTGGTGTGGGCCCCCTTTTGTGAGCCTGAAGCACCAATTTCTCCTCCACTGTGGAATGTCAGAGCTAACTTTGATTCTATTTGGAGTCTAGTTATAGGTTGCTGAGCTGAATTCCTTTTGGGCCAATAGTGCACCAGCACTGGGCCTCCCCTACTACTAGCTGACATCACTAAGAGCTGAAATCACAAAAGAGCTAAAGTTACTAAGAGCTGAGATCACTGAGCGCTGTGTTAACTAGTGGGGGAGCCTGAAGCTATATTGCTAAGCGGCTGGCGGAGCAGTTTGCGGGGACGGCTGGAGGAGCAGCTAGCCTTGTGGGGACGGTTGGAGCAGCCCACGGAACGGCGAGCGGAGCGGGCAGAGCCATTTGCGGGGATGGCTGGAGCGGCTCACAGGTCGGTGAGCGGAGCGGAGCAGCTGGTAGAGCAGAGCAGTTTGTGGGACGGCAGGAGCGGCTCACGGGACGGCTGGTGGAGTGGAGCGGCTCGTGGTGAAGGCTGCCACGGAACCCCACGGAGAAGTGGCCGGTCGGCCTCGGATCACATAAGGTGCCCCTTAACACCTTGTGCGCCCCCCCCCTTGAACTCTGGGGCTGCACTGACCAGGGACAGAAACTTTGGGGGTTGTTGGACTTTTGGGACTTTGGTCACTTTGGGGGGATTGGACTTTTGGGACTTTGGGTGATTTTTGGGTTGCTGGTTTCAAGAACTAATGATTTCACCAAGGGGAAGTCGTGCCTGACTAACCTAATTGCCTTCTATGAGGAGATAACTGGCTCTGTGGATGAGGGGAAAGCAGTGGATGTGTTATTCCTTGACTTTAGCAAAGCTTTTGATACGGTCTCCCACAGTATTCTTGCCGCCAAGTTAAGGAAGTATGGGCTGGATGAATGGACTGTAAGGTGGATAGAAAGCTGGCTAGATCGTCGGGCTCAACGGGTAGTGATCAATGGCTCCATGTCTAGTTGGCAGCCGGTTTCAAGCGGAGTGCCCCAAGGGTCGGTCCTGGGGCCGGTTTTGTTTAATATCTTTATTAATGATCTGGAGGATGGTGTGGACTGCACTCTCAGCAAGTTTGCAGATGACACTAAACTGGGAGGAGTAGTAGATACACTAGGGGGTAGGGATCGGATACAGAGGGACCTAGACAAATTAGAGGATTGGGCCAAAAAAAACCTGATGAGGTTCAACAAGGACAAGTGCAGAGTCCTGCACTTAGGACGGAAGAATCCCATGCACTGCTACAGACTAGGGACCGAATGGCTAGGTAGCAGTTATGCAGAAAAGGACCTAAGGGTCACAGTGGACGAGAAGCTGGATATGAGTCAACAGTGTGCTCTTGTTGCCAAGAAGGCTAATGGCATTTTGGGCTGTATAAGTAGGGGCATTGCCAGCAGATCGAGGAACATGATCGTTCCCCTTTATTCGACATTGGTGAGGCCTCATCTGGAATACTGTGTCCAGTTTTGGGCCCCACACTACAAGAAGGATGTGGAAAAAATTGGAAAGAGTCCAGCGGAGAGCGACAAAAATGATTAGGGGTCTGGAGCACATGACTTATGAGGAGAGGCTGAGGGAACTGGGATTGTTTAGTCTCCAGAAGAGAAGAATGAGGGGGGATTTGATAGCAGCCTTCAACTACCTGAAGGGGGGTTCCAAAGAGGATGGAGCTCGGCTGTTCTCAGTGGTGGCAGATGACAGAACAAAGAGCAATGGTCTCAAGTTGCAGTGGGGGAGGTCCAGGTTGGATATTAGGAAATACTATTTCACTAGGAGGGTGGTGAAGCACTGGAATGCGTTACCTAGGGAGGTGGTGGAGTCTCCTTCCTTGGAGGTTTTTAAGGCCCGGCTTGACAAAGCCCTGGCTGGGATGATTTAGTTGGGAATTGGTCCTGCTTTGAGCAGGGGGTTGGACTAGATGACCTCCTGAGGTCCCCTCCAACCCTGATATTCTATGATTCTATGATTCTATGAAAGGACACGGCCCAATTTGCTGGGGTGGGTCTTCGCTCATGGTTTGGTCTATGAACTCTAGTTGTGGTGTTTTCCCAATTTAATGCTATGTCGTTTACCTCATGTTATTAAACATTTTCTGCTACACCGAGACTCTGTGCTTGCGAGAGGGGAAGTATTGCCTCTTCGAGGCGCCCAGGGGTGTGTGTAAGATTTTCCCAGGTCACTGGGTGGGGGCTCGAGCTGGTTTTGTGTTACGCTGTTGGGAGGGGACCCCTATGTACTGAACCCGGCCCTTGCTGCTATCAACTCGGCCTGGCAGAAGGGTTACATATATATCCCCTTTTAGGCCCCAAACCAAACCAAGCCAGCAGAAAGCTATATAGGATCTCGAGCACCAAGACCAAGCTAATTAAAACTATCTTCCCTGTATCTCTATGTGAAAAGTTACAGGGACAACTTGCTAATTGCACTAGCACATCCACAGACAAAGAGTCTGTTTGAGGAGGTGATAAGAGCTGTTGTAACAACTGTGCTCTGGAATTGGTCTTGCAGAACCCCCCTTACCCTCCTTCGTTTATTGCCCTGCTTGTTTTCTACTACTGTATCAGAGAAGTTAAATAGATTGATGGGAGTCTGTCACATCTGAAAAATAAAATTGTAAAATAAGGATGTCAAGGAAGAGGAGGTAGTAAAACAAAAGTGCAAGATGTGACTTAAAGATAAAGAATGAATGTGAATAAATGCGTGTGATGCAAATAAATAATTAGCAAATCAAAGGTGCCAGCCTAAGAGTTATAACTGTGATATCCCATGGCCGAAGAATGCGTAGCGCGGAGATAACCGGATGACCCCGCTTGGCAAGCCGGAATCCACCCAAGTGCCCCCCCCCGCCCCCCGATGGAGGGCTGAAGACTCGAAGAACAAGGTAACACTCAACCGTCATCTGCTGATTGATTATCACTTCAAACAAACATCAGCATGATGAAGCAATTCCCATAGCCTTGTATAAGGACAAAATCCTATAAGAACAGAACCAAAAACTCAGGGATTGTGAGTCTGGTTCTGCAACCACCCTCCAGGAGCATCGGATGCGCGTCTGACAACAACTCGGCTCCACCCTTGTGTCCAGGCTACCTGGCCAGTAACTTGGCATGAGCAACCTCTAGGCAGGTAACTATAACAACTTCAGTTTGCAGACGGTGTGTGTATGTGTGCATGTATGGATGTATGGATAGAGGGTTGTCTTTATAAATGATTGTATTTTGCTTCCTTTCATAAATGAACTATTGTTTTGTATTAGCAATAAATGTGGCGCTTTTGCTTTATCCCTCTTACAAGATCCTGTTGGTCTTTATTGATATAACATTGTCTGCTTCCAAAGGCCCAGAAGGATCATTGAAGGGGAGGGATGGATAGCTCAGTGGTTTGAGCATTGGCTTGCTGAACCCAAGGTTGTGAGCCCAATCCTTGAGGGGGCCACTTAGGGATCTGGGGCAAATGCACTAGATTACACTAGTTGAGGACCTGGCCTGTAATTGATTTTCAGCTCCAGCACTGTCACTGCACCACTATTAATAATTAATGGAGATATCCCATCTCCTAGAACTGGAAGGGACCTTGAAAGGTCATCAAGTCCAGCCCCCTGCCTTCACTAGCAGGACCAAGTACAGATTTTGCCCCAGATCCCTAAGTGGTCCCCTCAAGGATTGAACTCACAACCCTGGGTTTAGCAGGCCAATGCTCTAAATGCTCTGCCACTTTTTTTGTTTTCAAACTGTGCTTTCCCCACAAAACTATGAAATTCGCTGATGTCATGTTTCCGTAATAAACTTCTCCAAACTGAGAGCAGTGACTGTGTCAGCCCACTTCTGTTCACCAGTATTTATTTATATTATCTTGGCACATACAGTCCCATTATGCTTGGTGCTGTACATACACACAGTAAGAGGCAATCCCTCTCCCAAAGAGTTTACAAGCTAAGTAGACGAGATGGACAGAAGGTGGGAGAGCAAAAGGATTATTACCCCTTGTGATAAA
>NW_020698804.1:5120-13843 GCF_002925995.2 Terrapene triunguis
TTGCCATATCTTAGATTTTAAACAAGTTTTGTTCATCTTCTCTCAAGTGTTTTTCCTCCTTGGACTGTTCTGGTTTTCTAACACCAGCAAGTGCCCAGAGGACAAACACAATTGGTAAGTTCTCCGGTTAGTGAAAGATAATGCCATGTGTAAAGTTTCTGTGCCCATAATAAGTGAGTCCCATATAGAGTGTCTGCAATGAAACTGGTATTGGCTTGGCAGCTCTCAGCAGCATTATCTGGACTCTAATGTGGGGCTTCGTTGCATCTGGGTCATGAGGAGTAGCGGAATGCCCAAAGGGGTGGATACACCTCAGGTTCTAAACAGGCCCTGAATGGAAATCTCAAACTTTTGAGAAGAGGAAAGATGGGTGTCAGGGATAATTCATCCTTCTCTGTGTTTGTTTATTCATTCACTCCCTCTTTCTCCCTCTGTCACTCCTTAGGGTATTCTAGTTTGTCTGCTCACACTCTGTCCCATGGTGGACAAGAACCTCTTTCTTCTGCCATGTCCCACCGAGAGGTCTTTTAATAGTGTCACTAGGCCATACTGAAAAGCCAGAGGTGGGCCCAGAAAGTGTTAGCTGGAGACTTCCTATACTGGACTGCAGTACCTGGAGGTCTGTCAGGGAGGAGCGAGGGAGAATGAAGTAGCAGTAACTCTGGGTCTGTCCTTTTGGCAGATTCCCCTTTAAGAAGCTGTTAGTATTACAGGATTGCAAATGAAAATTGAGATCACAATCAATTTCATGTAGAAACTAGAAGCACTGGGAAATCCTACAAATGGAGCTAAATCCTGAGAGGCATTGAGGACCGGCAGCCAGGGCCAGCCCTAGATCAAATAGCATGCCCCCACCCCTCCAATTGTTAAACTTTTAAATACCTTATTTTTTATTGCATTTGTAGCCCATTTCATTACTTTTATGCATGATTTGTATGCATGATTTATCCCTGTCTCATAAGACTAGCTGGTGATACTAGGGTTGCCAGGTGTTTGGTTTTTGACTGGAACGCCCAGTCTAAAAGGGACCCTGGCGGCTCCCGACAGCACCGCTGACCAGGCCATTAAAAGTCCGGTCGGCGGTGCAGTGGGGCTAAGGCAGTTTCCCTGTCTGCCCTGGCTCTGCGCAGCTCCCCGGAAGCAGCCGGCATATCCGGCCCATAGGTGCAGAGGCGATCAGCGAAGCTCCGAGTGCTGCCACCGCTCCCAGCACCAGCTCCGCAGCTCCCATTGGCCGGGAACTGTGGCCGATGGGAGCTCTGGGGGTGGCAGCTGCGGGTGCGGGAACCATGCAAAGCCACCTGGCTGCGTCTCTGTCTAGGGCCCGAACATTCCGGCCACTTCCGGGAGCAGCGCGGAGCCAGGGCAGGCAGCAGCTGGGAGCTCAGGCACCAATGGGGAGCTGCCTGAGGTAAGTGCCACCCGGCCGGAGCCCCAACCCTGAACCCACTATCCCAGGTTGTACCTATCCTATCCTGTACCCTATCCTGTACCCAAGCTCCCTCCCCCAGCCCGCATCCCCTTTCGCACCCCTATGTCCTGCTCCAGCCCTGATCCTTCTCTTTCACTCCAAACCCTTTGGTGCCAGCCCGGAGCCCCCTCCTGCATCCCAAACCCCTCATCCCTAGCCCAACCTCAGAGCCTGCACCACCAGCCAGAGCACTCACCCGCTCCGTCACCCCAACCCCCTGCCCCAGCCCAGTGAAAGTGACTGGGTGGAGGAGGGGGCGGCGAGCGAGCAGTGGAGGGAGGGGGGCTGGAGTGAGTGGGGGCGGGGCCTTGGGGAAGGGGTGGGGCCAGGGTGCTCGGTTTTGTGCAATTAGAACGTTGCCAACCCTAGGTGCTACGCAGCTCCTTATATACTCACGAGAGCGTGGCTGACAACATTCTTGGAGGCTGGATGAAAGTGTAGTTCTCAGAAAGTCTGGAAGGTTCCATGAGATCCTATAAAGGTCCAGAAAATTCTAGGCTAGTGAAAAATGAATCCACATGCGGAATACCTGAAACATTTTACTTCAACCATTCTGGTTTCCCTTTTGTCGCTAATAATAAAAACAGCACCCAGAGCCCAGCGCCCCCCACTCCTGTCACCCCAGTGGTTACCAGGGTCACCTGCCCCTAAATCCAGCCCTGCCGCCAGCTCCCATTGAGGCTAAGAAAGATGGTCCTGATTCTCTTCTCACATACATCAATGTAAATCAGGAGTAATGCACTGAAATCAATGGCAGTCATATGGTGTAAGGGACAGGAGAAGGAGGCCCATCATTTCACAATATCTCCCCTCACTGATCGTATTAAAGGGCCTGAAGCTAGACAGCCAGATTCTCAGCTAGTGGAAATTTGAGAAGCTATCTTACATTTGGTCTTAATTTTGTTTCCACTCAGGGCAGAGAGAGAGCTCTAGGAGTGAGGATAAAATTTTTATTGGGAGATACGATGTTTCTGGATCTTTTTATAAAGATGTCAGCTGGCTGTAATGGGCAGAATCCTCATCTGTTGTAAATCAGCAAAGGTCTGTTGTAGTCAGTGGTGCTACACTGATTTACACTAGCTGAGGATCTGGCTCTATATAACTAAAAGGGAAATAAAGGAAACTTATTATATGAAAGTTTTATTTAACTTTTTAAATTGTAATTTTATTTATCTGTTTCTTATGTGTGTTTAATAAAAGGTTTTCTCTCTCTCTCTCTCTCTCTGTATATATATATTTAATGGTGGTGGTTGCAACTGGAGAAGGTGCCAGTGATAACTTAACACAAGACCCCAAATCACACATATGTGTTTAATGTTGTAACAGTACAAAAGGGTTTTATTACCACCTCAGCACAATAGGCCCAAGGCACCTACCCTTATCAACACAACAGACAAAGGTTCTATTCCCAACGCTGGGAAGGGTTGTAGGTTTTAATGGTTAAAGCACAAGAGATTGAGAGTCAGGAAATCTGGGTTCTATTCTTAGTTCTACTGCTGATTTGTGGGGTTACATTGAGCAAGCTCCTAACCCTCTCTGTGCCTTAGTTTCCCCCTCAGTGCAATGGGGACTGTAATATTGACCCATCTCCTGGTGGGACTGAGAATTATTTAATGTCTGTCTGTAAAGTGTTTTGAGCTTAGACAGGAGGTGCTAGGGAAGGGTAAACAATTATTCTTAGAGCTGAGTCCAAATCATTAAATGTGCATCTGGATCTGAAATTTTTCTTTGTTTCCATTAGTATTTGGATCCAGGATTCTGGTTCTAAACTATTATAGAGATCAGGGATAATCATGGAGTTCTGATCCAGATTGGAACATTTCCCAAAGTCGTGTTTGGTTCCAAGGTCAAAGAGAAAAACAAATCCTCCCCCCCTAGATTTGAAAGTACCTTCTTTCCTCATTGTTCCTTCTGGTCAGGTGCCAAGTAGGTTATTTGACCTACTTAACCCCTTACAGGTAGAGCGATTCAGTACAGCTGTCAAGGAGGGATTTTATGCTAGCCTTCTCTCTATATCTATGACATAGCCACTGGAGCAGAGATGGGGATTGTGTCCTGAAACAAAAAATGGATTACACTGAAACCTTGAACACAGTCTCAGCGCCAGGTGTGGACCCCAGTTGTACCAGTGTAAATCCAGAAACATTCCATAAGAATCCATGGAGTTAATCCTGATTTACACAGGTGTAAACACTCAGATACCATGGTGATGGGTGTGGAATAAGAACCTGGGGGCATAGAGCGAGAGAGATGTGAGCAAGTCTGGCCTGCTGGTGCCAACAGAGTGTGCAGATTACTCTCTCTCTGGCAGATTCGTGCAGTATTGATGGAGAACCAGAGACTCAGCTGATGTAAATCGGCTTAGCTGCATTGAAAGCAGTGGAACTACGCTGATTTACACCATCCGAGGATCTCGCCTGGAGTGGCTAGAAGAAGCCACACTCTTCTTAGTGGAAGTTCCTCATTTTAGTGGAGGGAGAAGGCAGAGGGGATCCTCAGGGCTTTGTACACAGGAAGAAGGTCATTTGTTTCTTATTCACCAGAACCACAAACCCAGCCTGGGACCTGGGAGTCGAGCTGGGATCATTAGTGGGATGAGGTCTGTAGATATATGGCAGATGCTCAGGGCAGCTTAGTGTCACTGGGGAGGGGCGACGGGTCTGAACTTCCTGTCGGGGAGTTCTGTAGCCATCTGGGTTGAATGCTGCAGAAATAGCCACCACAAGGGCTGGGAATCCGTAGCTGAACGGGTACGTGAATCTCTTCTTGAACCGGCTGGCGCTGGTGTAATTCACGACCTTCAGGTTCCTGACGGTGAGGAAGAGGTGCAGCCCCTCCAGGAACATCCGGGTGAAGCAGGCCAGGAAGAGGTAGTGGTAGAGGTAGCCAGCAATGACAGCACACACCACCTGGTGGAGACAGAGAGCCCAGGGACACTGCGGCGGGGAAGGGAAATGCTGAGTATGGGGGAGACCTGCCTGGGGGGTCACACCGGGATTCTTGTTAGCACAGCCCTCCAATTATAGCACTCCGTGACCCAGAGATGGCAGGTTCCTCGGTCTATGGAGGGTCCTGTGGCTGCACATTGCTGATGCAGGAAAGGAGCAGAGATTAGTGGTTAGAGCACGGGAGCAGGGCTCAGGGGATCCTGGTTCTGTTCCCAGCCCTGCCACAGATTCCCTGGGTGATAGTGGGCACGTTACTTAGTCTCCCTATGCCTCAATTCCTCTCCTGTGACACAGGAATAGAACAGGCCACACTCCTGGGGATGGGGAGACTGAGGCCAACTGTGCCCAGTGTGAAGAGGCCTAACGGGATGGAAACATCCTCCCCGGGAACCTCCCCGTGTCTTGCACAGCTCAGAATCCAGGGATCACAAAGGGGTGCAAAGCCACACACCCCAGAACTGCTGTGAATGGAGGAACAGAGCAGGGGAGAATCAGGCCGTGCCCTGACTGCAGGTGCGGGTCACCGGGGTGAGGAAGATCAGGTCGGCCAGGAAGAGGCAGAGGCAGAGCTGCAGGTGGAGGGAGGTGCTGACGTTGCAGATGGAACAGCACAGGAGGAAGGTGAGGATGGCGAGGAGGAGGCACAGCAGGGAAAGGGTCATTCCCACATAGGTGATGACAGTCAGTGGGTTACTCTCCTGTAACACAGCAAAAGGAGAATCACCAGTGACCCCAGTCTAGCCCCCTCAGCCCTGAGATCCTGAGGTTCCTACTCAGACTTTGCCCCACCAAAGCCACCAATGGCTCAGGGTCCAGCCCTTTGAGCTGAGTCTGAGAGTGAGACGCCTCCACTGTGGTGGGACCCATAAGGAGAGCGAAGCTGGGGAGACAGTCACAGCTGCAGGTGGTGTGAGTGCTCTTTGTGTGCAGAATGGTGCAGCCAGCTGGAGACCAGGTGCCTTTCCCAGTGATGAATTTCCAGTGGATGCAGAGAGCCTCTTCCTTGGCTGTCTTTGCCTGGAAACATAATAGCACCATCATCATCCTCACAAGATCACTGAGACAATGTTGTTTCTGTTATTGTGTGTATATCCCATGCAGTAACAAACCCAAAGGCACGTAGTGCCCCATGGCTCTCCCCATGCATCACCCAGTACCCATGGGTCATTTTATGATAGTGGAGAGAGAACTTAGAGCTACCTGAGAGCCGTTGTTATCTAGCAGCACCAGAGGGCATGTGGCACATGGCTGAGCCGTTCTCATTCCATCCAACAGAGCGCAGAGGTACAACTGTCCCCTCAGCTCATTTCTGTATCAAAGAAAGCACTGTTTCATGCTGATTCCCTGAACCCAATGAGCTATAGGAAGCTGTTTTCATATTAGTCTGGATCAGGGGTGAGCCAGGCAGAGCTGTTACCCTGGAGCACTTTCCACTGTGAATCATAACCCAGTGTGACACAGTAAGAACCCTCGTAACCTCCCCCAGTAAAACAGCCCCAGTGCATCAGGAATAAGGAGGTCTCTCCTCTTCTCAGACCCAGTGGGAACCCAGAAAGGCAGCACAATCCAAACGCTCAGTAGGTGAGCCCCAGACAGGGAGCAAAGTAAGGGGATCTCCACATACCTGTGTCATAAACATACAAATAAGGGTAGCATAAAATTCCTCCTGGTCAGCTGTATTGAATCTTTACCTGTAAGGGGTTAAGAAGCTCAAATAACCTGGTTGGCACCTGACCAGAAGGACCAATAAGGAAAGAAGATACTTTCAAATCGGGGGAGTGGGGAGGTTTTGTTGGTGCTCTCTTTGTTTGTTCCTTCTCCAGATGGAGAGAGAGACCAGGCAGGTAAAATGTCTCCTGAAAACATACCTGAAATGATCCATCTAAGATTACAAAAATTGTAAGTAAGGGCAAGGAAATGCGTTAGATTATCTTTAGTTTTAGCTTGTGAATTTTCCCTATGCTAAGAGGTAGTTTTATTCCCATTTTTGTAACTGTGAAACTAAGCCAGAGGGGAATCCTCTGTGTTTTAAATCTTTTAAAGCTTAGGGGGTCTTTCTTGCAGGGCCCCACATCTGTACCTCAGAGTTCAGAGTGTGTGTGTGGGGGAACCCTGACATGGTGGCAGAGAGGTGTGATCATTTTGAATCAGAAGCACAGACCTCAGGATTTTAAAAGGACACATTTTTGTTTTGGCTGCTTGAAAACCGGGGAGGTGTTGTTTTTTTTTTAAAGGCACTTTTTTTTTAAGCTGAGAGCAGCTGGAGTTCTTTTTATTTGCCTGAGGGCAGAGTAGTTAAGTTACAGCAAGGGAATTCACAAGCTGTTGTTTTTTTTCTAGCTCTCAGGCTAGGCTAGGCTAAGGGAAGGAAGGTTAGCAAAGATGACGGAAAGTGAGGTCCAGAAGAAACTGGAATTAGCCAGATTGGAAGCTGAAGGAAAACAGAAGGAACATGAAAGACAGATGGACTTAAAGAGCTTGGAGCTGGAGGTGGAAGATAGGAAAGAGGCAAAACGCTTGGAGATGGATTCAAAGCACTTGGAGATGTAAATGGAGGCAAAATGTTTGATGAAACGCTTGCAGTCGGAGTTAGAGCTGAAGCGCTTTGAGCTGGAAAGGGCTAAGCTGGGTCTACCAGATAACCTTAACAGTCCTTCTCCAGGTACCACTCACCATTCCAAGAAATTCCCCATCTACAAGGTAGGCGATGATACAGAGGCCTTCTTCGAAAATGTAAAAAGGGCCTGCCTTGGCTACAGCATCTCTACAGACCAGTATATGGTGGAGCTGAGGCCACAGCTCAGTGGACCCTTAGCAGAGGTGGCAGCTGAAATGCCTAAAGAAAACATGAACACCTATGAACTTTTTTTTAAAAAAGTCAGAATTAGAATGGGGATAACACCCAAGCATGCCCGTCAGCGGTTCAGAGTCCTAAGGTGAAAACCAGACGTGGCATTTTCCCGACATGCTTACCACATTGTAAAAAATTGGGATGCCTGGATATCAGGAGCAAGTGTTAAATCTCTGGAAGATCTGTTTCTCCTAACACAAATGGAGCAGTTCTTAGATGGGAAGCCCAAAACAGTAATCGAGGCGCGGGAGATCGGAACCAAACGGGTGGAGGTGGTGGAAAAGAAAAAAGCTAGTAGCAGTTGGAGCGGATATCAGAAGGGGCAACCCGAGACAACACCCTACCACCGGGGGCAGCCCAAGGCTCCACCTACACCCCAAGGAAAACCCCAAACACCTTATCGTCCCATCACACCTGTCTCCAGCAACCTACCTCACCCCAGTGACCAGTCAGCTGGATGATGTTTCAAATGTAACAAGCTGGGGGCATGTGAAGGCCAACTGCCCCAAGAGCCCCAACAGATTACAGTTCATTACACTGGCTCACACCAAAGATCCTCAGGCCCAGATGCCTCCCGGATACCCTCAGAGCGAAGGGAAACTGTGAGTGTGGGCAAGAAGAGGGTTATCGTGTGGAGGGACACTGGAGCACAGGTGTCAGCTATCAACCAATCCTTAGTGGACCCCAAATTCATCAACCCAGAGGCCCAAGTGACGATTCAACCCTTCAAGTCTTAAGTTTCTGATGTCAGGTCTGGCCCATGCTGAAGGACAATGGCTTTGTGGGTAAGGCACAGGACTGGGACTCAGGAGATCTGGGTTCAGCTCCTGGCTTTGCTGTTGACTCTGGGTGCCCCGGGCAGATACCGTAATCTCTCTGCACCTCAGTTTCCTCTTAATCAAAGCATGGATAATAACTCTTCCTCTATTTGGTTTGCAAGCACTCGAGGAGAAGAAGTGTCTGTGACTCAGTCTTTGGGAGGGCCTAGCACAATGGGGAGCTCATCTTGGCTGGTGCTTCTAGGCACTTCTGTAATACAAACATCAAAGCTTTTAGTCCAGACATTTCCATAGTGTTGGTAGAAACACCGAGCAAAATACCCAACAAATGAATGATCAGTTCAAAGGTACCTGCAGAGAGAAGTTCCTGCACCTCTCTATGACTCCCGCAAACTCAGGGCTGCAGTTAAAGATGGGCACTTGGAGCAATGGAAAGAGAGGCGCAGACATTAGAGCAGCAGATCACATTAGGGGGGAAAATCCCCTTATCTTCCCAACCGTGAAGGCTGCCCTCTGTCTGCATGCCAGTCCTGTGCTGCCAATAGCTACTATAGTCTAGTAAGTGCCTGCTGCAAAACTCCTCTCCCTTCCTCCCCCTCTCCCCCTGCCTTTCTCTCCCTCCATTGACACTCCCCTGTCTCCCTTTCCCTGCTCCTGTTCCTTTGATCCCTCAC
>NW_020698805.1:0-2699 GCF_002925995.2 Terrapene triunguis
CCCAATTCAGACAGCATTGCAATTGAAGTGAAAGAGGTTTGGGAGCTACCTACTAAAACTTTTTTTAGATATTTTTAGATACCTATTTTTAGATACCTCATAAGTGCTGAGGGATGCAAAGTTAAAATTAATTCACTATAGTATGGCATCATCTGTATTGCACATCTATAGGCTGTGCAATTAATTTATTTGGGTTTAGTGTTGGTTTAATACTTTCTTGAATAAAAGTGTAACATCTTTAAAGATTTATAATTTTTTTACATTATGATGTGTAAGTAAAATGGTATCCACAAAAGAGAACTGGGTCTCAAAGGACAATTCACCTTGATGATAACTGCTGTCATATCAAATTCTGTGAATATTGGCCAACTTGGTTGTCCAAAGTTGGGCACATAAATCCATAGTAAAGCAGCTAAATACGTGGCCTTGTTGCCTGTGGGACATGTTAGTACTAAGGTTTTATTGAACAGTAGGCCTCTTATTTACATGTTTAAATATGGAGTTGGATGCCTAACTTTAGGAGCCCAGTCTGAAAATGTTTATCTAATATTTTTCAATCAATTTAACCAAAATCTCCTCCATCCTTCCATACTCTCTTTCTCAATCCTCTGCTCTACTCATTAATTTTCCTATGGAATATATGGATTATCCACTTTCCTTCCCAGTTCTGGTGCCCAGACTAAGATGGTGGTAGGGAAAAAACCTGAAACCCTCCTGCTTCACAGAGATCTGGGGAAATTGGCTAATTAAATGTGCTCCTGTGATTCTGATACTAAAATCCTGTAAAAAATATCACAGTAACTTTAGAATAATTGTACAAAAAGTTTATTTTACTAAAGTTGAACTAAGTGCTTAAATTCTGCAGAGGAATAAGAAGTTTTTTCTCCCCCATTCTGCTTATGGCAGTTGTAGGGCTGTACGAGTCTTAAAATGAAGATGTCAATAGAAAATATTAAGTACTAGTACTGATGATTTTTCATCCCTTCCCTATTCCATCTCTCTCTTCTGTTTTGGCTGTCATTATTGGCACTGAAAACACACTATAAAGTTAGCATGCTACAGACAGATTTTGCTAGAGAAAATGTATATGTATGTTTGGCCTACATTGTTTCTGTTCTTTTTAGTGTCAGTTCACTCCTAGAAATTTTTCTTCTCATCATACTTCAATATTTCTTATACATAGTTCCCATAGTTGCTAATATTTTGTGAGGTGAACTTCCTCTACCACCATTAGGAATTGTAGCAAAACTAGTATGGATCACCTGCAATAATTACAAAAACTTGCAGTAGTTATGAATTTTTATTTTTAATTTTTATTGATTATGTTTATTCTTTCTTTCCTTTTTTTCAGAACAAGACCAAAAGTACAGTACAATGGATATGCTGGTCATGAAAACAGTAATGGACAGGCTTCATTTGAAAATCCCATGTATGACACAAACTTAAAGCCCACAGAGGCAAAGGCTGTGAGGTTTGACACGACTCTAAACACAGTTTGTACAGTGGTATAGCCTTCAGTGCCCAATATGACTGATTCATAGCCATACCTCTGATGGACAAGCAGTAATTCCTTTGGTGCCATATACCAGTTTTCCTTCTTCTCTTGGCTTTGCTGCTGTAATCTTTAACATCTTCTGTTGGCATACATGCAGCTAAATTTTCTGGTAAAATGTGACAGTCTTCTGGGGATCAGAAAAAGAATATTTTTTCGTCTTAAAGGTGGATTAAAATGCCTGGCTGCATCGGCTTCAGATTAAGGCACACTCTAAGGAAGACTGTCAAGTCATGCCTATTTGTTATATTTAATGCCTCAGACTTTCATATTTGTATGTGGCTGGATGCCTTTCAATGCAATCTTCTAGGCACTTGGATAAATCCTTTGGGTACTGTGACAAATGATAGCACCACAGATTTGTGACGGGTTGGATCACAGAAACCCCCTTGGGAGCTGCCACCCGATGTGCCAAGACTACCCCTGCTTCTGTTTTCCCTGCCAGCTTAGGGCTCCAGCACCCTGTCTTGCTGAGCCAGCCTCTCCTGTCTGGCTCCAACACAGACTCAGGGTCTGAATCACTTGTCCCAAAACTGCAAGTTTACCCAAAAACAGCTCACAGGAGTGTGCTTGTCTTTAGCACTCGGATGCCCAACTCCCAATAGGGTCTAAACCCAGATAAATCCGTTTTACCCTGCATAAAGCTTATGCAGGGCAAACTCATAAATTGTTCGCCCTCTATAACACTGATAGAGAGATATGCACAGCTGTTTGCTCCCCCAGGTATTAATACATACTCTGAGTAAATTACTAAATAAAAAGTGATTTTATTAAATACAGACAGTAGGATTTAAGTGGTTCAAAGTAATAACAGACAGAACAAAGTAAGTCACAAGCAAAATAAAATAAAATGCGCAAATCTATGCCTAATCAAACTAAATACAGATAATCTCACCCTCAGAGATGCTTCAGTAAGTTTTTCTCAGACTGGACACCTTCCAGGCCTGGGCACAATTCTTTCCCCTGGTACAGCTTTTGTTCCAGCTTAGGTGTTATCTAGGGGATTCTCCATGATGGCTCCTCTCCCTCTCTGTTCTCTTCCACCCCTTTATATATCTTTTGCATAAGGCGGGAATCCTTTGTCCCTCTGGGTTTCCACTCCCCCTCACTGGAAAAGCACCAGGTTAAAGATGGATTCCAGTTCAGG
>NW_020698806.1:0-11915 GCF_002925995.2 Terrapene triunguis
GGGGGAGGAGACGGGGCCTGGGATTTGGGAAAGGGGTTGGGATGGGGGCGGAGAAGGGGCGGAGCCGGGAGCGGGGGGGGGGCGCGAGCACCCACTGGCGCCGGCTACAGTCGGTGCCTATGCCCCACGCAGCGCTGCCGGCGTGCTGAAGCTGCAGGGGAAGGGGAAGCGGGGGAGGGGCTTTTGCTGCCGGAGCGGCCCCAAGTGAGCGGCTCAATCCGGAGCGGCTGCCCTGTCAGCCGCTTTTGGGTCTTTAGATAGCCGTCCGGGGGGAAATCCCGGACATTTTTAGCTTTTTGCAAATTCCCCCCAGACGGCTATTTAAAGACCCAAAAGCCGGACATGTCCGGGGAAACCCGGACGGATGGTAACCCTAATCTACAGTAACTCCTCACTTAACGTTGTAGTTATGTTCTTGAAAAATACGATTTTAAATGAAACGCTGTTAAGCGAATCCAGTTTCCCCATAAGAATTAATGTAAATGGGGGGGTTAGGTTCCAGGGATTTTTTTCTTTTGCCAGACAGAAGGCATTATATACATTTTAAACAATTTTTAAACAAGCAATTTAATACTACATGGGGGGGGGGGAGTAGTGTGCACGTGCTGTGTGTTTACAAACATACTGTATATACAGTACAGGACTATAGTTGGGAGGTGCCCCTGCCTTACCCTACACAGGCACAGCCCACTGGCACTGGAGACAATGAGGCAGGCAAGGAGGCTGAAGGTGCTGTAGGCTAGGAGAATCACATTGCGCAGCAGCGGCAGCTTCCCCAACTCTGCAAGCACCGGGGGGGGGGGGGGGGGGCTCAACCTCAGCCTGCCAACTCCCCCCCTTTCCCCAAGCCCCCATCCTTGACCTGCCTCTTCTCCCCCCCACCTCCTCCATCTTTACTTTCCACGCTGTGTCCTCATTCCTCCCCCTTCCCTCCCCTCCCTTCTAAATGCCGCAAGCCAGCTGATTGCCGCTGGCAGGAGGCAGGGGGGGAGGGAGGGGGAGCCTGCGCGCCGAGTCCTCGCTCCTCCCCCCCTCCCTCCTGCCCCTGAAACGCCGCAAGCCAGCTGATTGCTGCGGGTGGGGGGGCGGAGGGGGAAGGCGCTGATCCGCGGGGTCTGCCGGTGGGCGGGAGGTGCTGTGGGGAGGGGGGGCATAGGGAGGCTGCCAGCTGTGGAGAAAGCAGGCAGCAAAACAACGTAAGAGTGGAGCATTGCACAACTTTAAATGAGCATGTTCCCTAATTGATCAGCAACGTAACAACGAAACAGCGTTAACGGGGACGACTTAAATGGAGGAGTTACTGTATTTAGATCTCTATTTCCTTGCTGTAATTCAGTTTGAAATATTTTCACACTGCAAGAAAGAAAAAGGAGCTACTGTCATAAATCCATCATGTGAGTTTGTGTTTCAGGGTAATAGCCAAGCATGTGGGTATGTTACATTTAAAAAGTACAAATCTTGAAACATATAAGGCCCAGCAATGAATCCCCCAGCCAATACCCTCCACACACATACAAAAGAAAAAACTCACAAGTAGGGTTGCCAGCTTTCTACTCACAAAAAACCGAACACCTCTGCCCTGCCCCTCCTCCAAGGCCCTGCCCCTACACTGCCCCCTTCTCTTAGGCCCTGCCCCCCCACTCACTTCATCCCCACTCCATCTATTGCTCGCTCTCCCCACCCTCACTCACTCGCTCATTTTCACGAGGCTGGGGCAGGGGGTTGGGGTACGGGAAGGGCTGAGGGTTCTGGCTGGCAGTGCGGGCTCTTTGGTGGGGCCAGAGTTGAGGGGTTTGGAGTGCGATCAGGGCTGGGGCAGGGGGTTGAGGTACAGGGGGGGGGGATGAGGGCTCTGGCTGGAGGTGCGGTCTCTGGGGTGGGGCTGGGGATAAAGGATTTGGGGTGCAGGAGGGTGCTCCGGGCTGGGACGGAGGGTTTCAGAGGGTGGGAAGGGGGTTGGGGCATGGAAGGGGGGCGGGGGTCAGAGATTCAGGCTACCAGTGGCGCTTACCTCAAGCAGCTCCCAGGAAGCAGCATGTCCCTCCTCTGGCTCCTATATGGAGACACAGCCAGGCAGCTCTGCACACTGCCCTGTCTGCAAGCACCGCCTCCGCAGCTCCCATTGGCTGCAGTTCCTGGCCAATGGGAGCTGTAGAGCCCCCTGGCTGCCGCTATGTGTAGGAGCTGGAGGGGGGACATGCCGCTGCTTCCGGGAGCCGTGGAGAGGCATGGCAGGCAGGGAGCCTGCCTTAGCCCCGCTGATCAGACTTTTAACGGCCCAGGCAGCAGTGACCAGAGCCGCCAGGGTCCCTTTTCAACCAGACTTTCCAGTTGAAACCCAGACACCTGGCAACTCTACTCTCAAGCATTCCCCTGGTTCAGAAATACCAAACCAAACACAAATGCCTGATTTCCAGGAAGCGGTTTTGCAGCAAGAACTAATTTAGATTAAGGCAGAGGACAAACTCTCTTGTCCTTTGCAGTACCTCTTTCCAAAATTTTACTGACAAGTACTGTAAGGAAGCCTCTCCCCTGAAAATGCTTTGCCACCCTAAAGAACCCCAGCCACAAAATAAACAAGAACACATTTCTTTAAAAACTGAACAGTAGTCCTGTGTTAAGAGAAAGAACTTGTTTAATTCCCCCATAACACCACCAAAATAGAGTAGGATTTTGAGAAGTACTAGTTAACACAGTAGTATAATCTCATTTTTTTTGTAAAGGAGCAAAGATGAAGAGTTAATGTATCAGACTTTAAATCCTACTCCATGCTAGTTATCTTTGTTCTAGATTAAAATCCTGTGTGACAGATTCTTAGTAGGGAAAGAGAGGGAACAACTGCAGTAGAGAAAGTCTGTGCTCTTTGAACAACCACCTGGACATCAGTAAGAATGCCTGCACAGAATAAATGCTGCAACCATTAAACCCTCCTGCTGTCTTTGTAAGCAGATATTGCTAAATTCTGAAGCATCACTTGGTGGTGCAATCAGCATGATTATATTATTATGTTGTTCACAACATAAGGACTATTAACTGTGCACATTTTAAAATGGAAAATTGAAAAATGGTTCAATAGAGGTTGAATTCATGGGCCGAAGGAAGCATCCATAGCTCCCATCAACTGTGTGTGTGTGTGTGTGTATTTTTTTTTTAAATTTCATCAAGATAATTCACTGTTCTGAAATCAAAACTTCCTTTGCACAGTGATACAGGTTTTCCCCACAGTTATCATATTATACATATTCATAACAAGCAAAGGTAGAAAAAAACAGGAATTGTACATATACATTCTTAATACAAAATGAAGAGGAACCCAACAAATGACTTCAAAGTAATCTACCAAATCCAAGCAGATAGCTGCTCACCTGCTACTCTTCTCATCAACAAATAAGACTCTTGAGAGAGCCACAGCAACTAATATATATCTATGTGCTCCACAAACACTAAGGCACAATGGGAGTTGGGCACCAAAATACCTCTAAAAATCTGTCCTTAAGTGAGTTGTCCAAGATCATTCCCAAAATCTGTGGCAGAACAGAAAACTATATCTGGATCTCTTGGGTCCTAAGCTAGTGCTCTGAACCATCTTCCTCATTATCCTGTATGAATTATTAAGATTTTATTGTAGTTAAAATCAAACAAACATACTATTATTTTGTTTCTGTTACTGTTGAATGTTTTCTCTGGACTCCAAAAACTGTGCACATTTCAAATGCAAATTTTCACCTATAGCCTACTATTATCATGCCTAAGTACGGATGTAAGGCCAAACATTATTTTATATAATTTTTCCATGATAAATAACAGATTGATAATACATAAAATTTATACAAAACATTTGGCCTTATTCCAAATCCTGAGGCTAACATATTACCATGCACATTTGCCAGCTTCATCAGACTGTTTTGTTCAAGAAGGCAAGGGCACTGTAAATAGTATTTTGCACTTCTATAGCATCTTTCATTCAAGGATTTCAAAAATGTTTACACACATTAATTAAGCTTCACAACTCCCTCTGAGTTGGGCATTAGGCTATCCATTTTACAGATAAGTAAAATGTCTCATCTTGAAGAGTAAAATTTAAAATAATTGCATAGGATTTTAGCTCTAAGACTCATTGAATTTAATGGCAGTCATGTATTTAAAAACCTTGCACATACTTTTGAATATTTATGAGTAAACATGTATGTCAATAACTGACTGGTATACACATAGCTAATATGTATTTAAATGCTTCAACCTTTGTCAGCATAGTCTGTAATCGAGTAAAATTGATATTGATCAACGATTTCTTGAGACAGGTCTATATATAGAATATGGCATTCAGATATAGAATCAAATGCAAAGGGGATATGAACATATCAGTAATGCTAGTGGCAAAATAGTCTTGGATTTGCTGAAGGAGGAATTCTTAATACACTAAGTCCAGTGAAACACTGGGACATGGGCATGTAGCAAATCAACTGATCGAAAACTGAAAGGAGATGATGAGGACATACTGTCATGGCATGGAATTAAATGCCTAAAAAAATCTATTTAAAAAGTCTGATCTATTCATGGATATAAATCATCACAGTAGTGGTAGAACAGAATACAGAACAGTAGCATACACCAACTTTGTGTTAATACTTTTACTCCATCTAACTGCTAACTTAAAAAGCAAAGAGATGATCTGCCCCCACCCCCAAAAAGGTTACTGGCAATGCCAATTTGTTCCACAGAAACTGACAAAAATGCATAGCCATTTGATCTGAAAAAGGTGGAGAAATTAGTTGATGTGTCTTTTATTGATCCAAATAAGTTTTTGACCCCCAGTCTTAAGTCTCTCCACTGGCTTCCCACATTTTTCACATAAACAAAGTTCTTCATTTTCATCTATATACCCCTTATATTCTGTGTCCTCCCTACATCTCTGCTCTCGTTTCCCATCATGTGCTCTCCCTACACTCTTCTAAATCCTCCTAATTTACCACTTGAGCTCATTTTTCCATTCTCAGGTTTGTGTCTTAGGTGTTATTGCTCCTTCTTCACATAAATGTTTCCTTGTTCTCATCAATGAAGAGATTTCTCTTCTTTCTCTCTCCCTCCTATCAGATCACTCCTTAAAATACACCTCTTCAAGAACTCTCTCCTCCCATTATTAGTAACTTCCATATGGACCCCTTCTGAACAGTTGTTCAGTCTAGTCTTGTGTTTGGTTTGAATTATTGAGATTTTAAGCTGTTTGGAGCAGGGAACAAGCTCTATCTATATCCTACAAGGTCTGCAGAAGTACCTTTCAAAACAATAACCCTGTACATTTATGGTGCTATATAAATATATAACAATAAAATGATGATAATAATAGGCTGTGGTATGCAAATACAAAATGATATATACCATTAACATGAGTATCAGCATTTACTTAGGTTAGCTATCCTATCAATAATTCAATAATGCAATACTGGTGTTCCACTCCAATACACATCTGTTGTCACTATTAGGAGTTAGGGCTGTCAAGTGATTAAAAATTAATCACACAATTAATTGCACCATAAAACAATAATAGAATACCATCTATTTAAATATTTTTGGATGTTTTCTACATTTTCAAATATATGGATTTCAGTTACAACACAGAATACAAAGTGTACAGTGCTCACTTTCTATTTATTTTTGAATACAAATATTTGCACTATAACAAACAAAAGTAATAGTACATTTCAATTAACCTAATACAAGAACTGTAGTGCAATCTCTTTATTATGAAAGTTGAACTTACAAATATCAAATTATGTATAAAAAATAACTGCACTCAAAAACAAAACAACGTAAAACTTTAGAGCCTACAAGTCCACCCAGTCCTACCTCAGCCAGTCGCTCAGACAAACAAGTTTGGTTACATTTGCAGGAGATAATGGTGCCAGCTTCTTGTTTACAATGTCACCTGAAAGTGAGAACAGGCGTTCACATGGCACCATTGTAACCATCATAGCAAGATACTTACGTGCCAGATGTGCTAAAGATTCATGTCTCTTCATGCTTCAACCACCATTCCAAAGGATATGCATCCATGCTGATGACAGGTTCTGCTCAATAATGATCCAAAGGAGAGAGTACCAATGCATGCTCATTTTCATCATCTGAGTCAGATGCCACCAGCAGAAGGTTGATTTTTTTTTTTTTTTGGTGGTTTGGGTTCTATAGTTTCCACATCGGAGTGTTGCTCTTTTAAGACGCCTGAAAGCATGTTCCACCCCTCGTCCCTCGCAGATTTTGGATGGCACTTCAGATTCTTAAACCTTGGGTCAAGTCCTGTAGCTATTTTTAGAAATCTCACATTGGTACCTTCTTTGTATTTTGTCAGATCTGCAGTGACAATGTTTGTAAATCAAACATGTGCTAGGTCATCATCCGAGACTGCTATAACATGAAATATATGGCAGAATGCGGGTAAAACAGAGCAGAGGACATACAATTCTTCCCCAAGGAGTTCAGTCACAGATTTAATTAACACACTATTTTTTTTTAACAAATATCATCAGCATGGAAGCATGAAGGGGCATACGAACATTTAGCATATCTGACACAAATACCTTGCAACACCAGCTACAAAAGAGCCATGCGAACACCTGTTCTCACTTTCAGGTGACATTGTAAATAAGAAGCAGGCAGCAGTATCTCCCTTGTTTGTCTTAGCGATTGGCTGAATAAGAAGTAGGACTTGTAGGCTCTAAAGTTTTACATTGTTTTGTTTTTGAGTGCAGTCATGTAACAAAAAAATCTGCATTTGTGAATTACACTTTCATGACAGAGATTGCACTACAGTACTTATATGAGGTGAATTGAAAAATACTATTTCTTTTATCATTTTTATGGTGCAAATATTTGTAATAAAAAATATAAAGTGAGCACTGTACACTTTGTATTCTGTGTTGTAATAGAAATCAATATATTTGAAAATGTAGAAAAACATCCAAAAATATTTAATAAATTTCAAATGGTATTCTATTGTTATCAGTGCGATTAATCGTGATTACTTCTTTTAATTGCAGTTAATTTTTTTAAATTAATCGCATGAGTTAACTGTGATTAATCGACAGTCCTAATAGGAATATAATAGGGCTCCCAACTCAAATACAGATTGGGTCTATTCATCAAATGAGATCTATTGTTTTCTGACGTAGACCAGATTTTAAACTAAGGATGGGAGTTGTGCTACAGTAGAGTGGAGATAGTTATGATTTTGGCAGCTTTGCTTTAGTGCTCCACTCTTGTCACAGGAAGTTGAGATTTCTGGGCTCTGTCAAGTGCTAACAATCATACAATATCAGAGTATTTAATTAGCCAAGCATGCCAATGAAGTAGTTTTCCTCATGGCTGAAGTCCCTATTTAAAAAAGGAAAAGAATTGACTTCCCTATAAGGTACAATTATTATTTTAAAGTCAACATATGTAGATATCCTGGCATTTCAGAGGAGCCTGAGAAAGGTAGAGACCTAATGTCCATTGAATTTCAAATGTTTAAAAATCCCAGGCCTATGGTTTTATTTCAAATAAAGGGATCAAGTATTACAATTACCATCATAATTGTGTTGCTAGACAACAGTGTTTAGAAGGCTTCCCACTTTCTTTTCTGGCAGAAGTAAAACCACTGACTAAATCTACCAGTAGCCAAATCAAGAGGGAAATGGAGATATCCTATCTCCTAGAACTGGAAGGGACCTTGAAAGGTCATCAAGTCCAGCCCCCTGCCTTCACTAGCAGGACCAAGTACTGATTTTGCCCCAGATCCCTAAGTGGCCCCCTCAAGGATTGAACTCACAACCCTGGGTTTAGCAGGCCAATGCTCAAACCACTGAGCTATCCCTCCCCCCCAATGCATACACTGTTATGGTATAGTACAGTAGTTATACTGAAAAACTTGTGATTTGCCCTAGATAGCTACAGAATGTTTACAGTTAGCTAACCTCAATATTTGTAGTATTCATAGTATTTCCCATAGTAAGAGTAGGAAAGTGCAAGTGAACACTCTAGCTCGGGGTCGGCAACGTTTGGCACGCGGCTCGCCAGGGTAAGCACCCTAGCGGGCCGGGCCAGTTTATTTACCTGCTGACGTGGCAAGTTCGGCCGATCGCGGCCCCCACTGGCCGCAGTTCGCCGTCCCGGGCCAATGGGGGCGGCGGGAAGCGGCACGGGATGTGCTGGCCGCGGCTTCCTGCCACCCCCATTGGCCTGGGACGGCGAACCGCGGTGAGTGGGGGCCGCAATCGGCCGAACCTGCCGTGTCAGCAGGTAAATAAACTGGCCCGGCCCGTGAGGGTGCTTACCCTGGCGAACCGCGTGCCAAACGGTGCCGACCCCAGTATAGTGTAACTGCAAAGTCATTTTGCTGTTATGGTATATAGCAACTTTACTTAGTATTTGGTATGCTAATGTCCCTTACCTACTTTATTTTAGTGGGATAAAAATAAATATATGTTTACCTTTTCACCTTCTAAATAACATGAGCTAAACCCTATCTGCATAGAAATAATGATGGGAGGAGGGAGAATTAGTGGGTACACAGCTGCACAACCAGCATTTGAAGCAAACGGGAGTATGGGAGGAATGACTTATAGCGAGCTGACCAATGCATAGACAGGAGGGTTTGATGTCTCCTCTCAGTAGGAGAGATGCCAGATTGAATTTGCCTTTAATAATACCATACACAGCTGGTGCCCAAGTGGCTAGTATGCTAACTGACCATGCCTCCTAGTGCATTCTCTTGAGGAATGAAGGCATCCTGCCGTTTACATGGGAGAGGAAGGGACTGTTTATGCCCACCTGACTGCCTTGCACACCAAAGCAGCAGAGGGCAGGATCTGAAGGTAGTGCGATATTCCAGATTACTTGATAATTCTTTTCTAGATCTAATTTATAACTCTAGGACTTCTGCCCTTTAATATTGGTGTACAATATAGCACTTCAAGAAATTGGTAAGCTCAAGTCCACTGTTATTTCTTTACCTATCATCACGCAAAAAAAGCCAGAATACAGAACACAGAAAAGAACAACCCTAGGCAATTCAAGAAGCATACCTATTCAGTCAGAAAGAACCAATAAATCTGGCATCAGAGGGGAAAAAAATATGGCATTAGCCACATACACACACCCCCCGCCCCCCAAAAAAGAAAAAAGAAATTCACAAATTATACAGGAAAGGCATGGTTCCATGTTAGTCCTAGTTCAAATTACAACCAAAAGCAGAACTTCGCCTGCTGGTTCACTGACTACTGGGCAGATATATACAGAAGGAGGTGATCTCCCAAGTAGCTAGTACCCATACAAAAGGACTTATTAGGATTTAATTTTGTTTCCCATCATATGATATTCTGTAATAATGAATCATAAATTTAGTCATATACAGTATTCTGTGTTGACTATATTTCTCTCTTGAAAATTGTACCTGTTGTACATGCATTATATAAAATATTTATTTTTCTCACTTAAAATTGAATATAGAAAATCTATATTGAAAAGATCATTTTCAACTTTATTTTAAAATTGTAGAATTACAAGCATATATTTTTCTACTGAAGATACTGTCTCAAGGAGTTAATATACTACTATACATTTACATTTCATAAGCAGCACAAAGTTTTTCTTTGTTTTACTTTTTCATTTAAAAAATTGAACATAGTCCTTCTGAAGGATACAAAACTGACAATCCTGAAGACTGAAGCTCTTTATTAATCCACAGGACAGATGGAGCATAGGAATCAGCAATGCAAGTTTCCCCATACTGTTCTTCCAAAATACCTCAATAAATGTCCTACAATATAGTTAGTACTTGACCTCCATGCAGAGACTGCCAAAAATAGAGCCAATTACTGTCAATTATGTTGGTTGTTGTTTTTGTAGTTTAGACACCTGGCCACTAGGAAATGAAATGAGACCACAACTCATTTCACATAGGTCACTATGAAGCTATCAGAAGGTAACAACTGTCAGTCATTACTAATCTAAACAGTATTCAAATGGGTAGTCTAAAGATGGAAAGCCATTTAGTCACTCCACGACAGAGCTTTTTAAAAAAAAAAAAAAACAAAAACAAATATTTATATATGTATTCAAATCTACAAAATTTCCATAGATGACCCTTACATGCTATTCCATAAATTAAATACAAAAAATCATCTATGTTTATAGATCACTGACTCAATGGTCAAAAAAGAGAGCCTAACTTGCGTATGTGTTGTTGAGGAGAGGAGCAGGGGGAAGAGATGAGCTTTGCAGTGCACCTAGAAGATTAACAAATTTGGGCATTGGTGGAACAAGGACATAAGCAATTTCTAAAGTCAAGGACCCATTTTAGAGAACACATTGCTATCAGCTCCCTCTTGCTTATGTCAAGAGGTTTTCTAGTTCAGACCTCTCTACTGATCTCAAGTCTGGCCATATGTTGTAGGTAAAATAATTTCTCAGGTAATCAGATCATCAATAAAAAGAACAGGAGTACTTGTGGCACCTTAGAGACTAACAAATTTATTAGAGCATAAGCTTTCGTGGGCTACAACCCACTTCTTCGGATGCATATAGAGTGAAACATATATGGGTTGTAGCCCACGAAAGCTTATGCTCTAATAAATTTGTTAGTCTCTAAGGTGCCTCAAGTACTCCTGTTCTTTTTGCGGATACAGACTAACACAGCTGCTACTCTGAAACAGATCATCAATGATTCAGTTAAAATGATCAATGATCAGTTAAAACCAACATCTTGTATTCTAACCATAAGTTTACTGGGTCCCATGCAGACATGAGAGCAATAGTTTAATATGCTTCCAACTTGTAACTTCACTTCATAAACAGGCTGCAGCATTCTGCTCTACCTTTGTCTTCTGAAGGATCCCAAGGTGAAGCTCCACATAAATCATATTATAGCAATCAAATCACAAGTTGATAAAGGCATAGATAATTGGGGCAAGACATGTCAGAGAGAAAAGGTTCCATACTTCTTGCTTGGCATAGTTGGAAAAAAGCTCCCTTAGCCACCAAAAAAAAAAAAAAAAAGTGCACTTCCATGAATTCCACCCACTCTTCTGTCTTCATTCTCCAGTGCACCAATATCATTTCTCCCTTGTGTGCAAGTTCGCAGATGACACTAAGGTCATCTAGGGGGAGAGCCAGAGGGTAGGGATAGGGTCCAGAGTGACTTAGACAAATTGGAGGACTGGGCCAAAAGAAATCTGATGTGGTTCAACAAGGACAAGTGCAGAGTCCTGCACCTAGGATGGAAGAATCCCATGCACTGCTACAGGCCGGGGACCGACTGGCTAAGCAGCAGTTCTGCAGAAAAGGACATGGGGATTACAGTAGATAAGAAGCTGGATATGAGTCAACAGTGTGCCCTTGTTGCCAAGAAGGCTAACGGCATATTGCGCTGCATTAGTAGGAGCATTGCCAGCAGATCGAGGGAAGTGATTATTGCCCTCTATTCGGCACCGGTGAGGCCACATCTGGAGTACTGCGTCCAGTTTTGGGCCCTCCACTATAGAAAGAATGTGGAAAAATTGGAGAGAGTTCAGCGAAGGGCAACAAAAATGATTAGGGGGCAGCACATGACTTATGAGGAGAGGCTGAGGGAACTGGGCTTATTTAGTCTGCAGAAGAGAAGAGTGAGGGGGGATTTGATAGCAGCCTTCAACTACCTGAAGGGGGGTTCCAAAGAGGATGGAGCGAGGCTGTTCACAGTGATGACAGAACAAGGAGCAATGGTCCCAAGTTGCAGTGGGAGAGGTCTAAGTTGGATACTAGGAAAAAACTATTTCACTAGGAGGCTGGTGAAGCACTGGAATGGGTTACTGAGGGAGGAGTTGGAATCTCCATCCTTAGAAGTTTTTAAGGCCCTGTCATAACTATGAAGGGAAGGGTAACAGCTCTCTGTGTAAAGAGAC
>NW_020698807.1:0-2267 GCF_002925995.2 Terrapene triunguis
GTCATCGAGTCCAGTCCCCTGCCCGCATGGCAGGACCAAATACTGTCTAGACCATCCCTGATAGACATTTATCTAACCTACTCTTAAATATCTCCAGAGATGGAGATTCCACAACCTCCCTAGGCAATTTATTCCAGTGTTTAACCACCCTGACAGTTAGGAACTTTTTCCTAATGTCCAACCTAGACCTCCCTTGCTACAGTTTAAGCCCATTGCTTCTTGTGCTATCCTTAGAGGCTAAGGTGAACAAGTTTTCTCCCTCCTTCTTATGACACCCTTTTAGATACCTGAAAACTGATATCATGTCCCTTCTCAGTCTTCTCTTTTCCAAACTAAACAAACCCAATTCTTTCAGCCTTCCTTCATAGGTCATGTTCTCAAGACCTTTAATAATTCTTGTTGCTCTTCTCTGGACCCTTTCCAATTTCTTCACATCTTTCTTGAAATGTGGTGCCCAGAACTGGACACAATACTCCAGCTGAGGCCTAACCAGAGCAGAGTAGAGCGGAAGAATGACTTCTCGTGTCTTGCTCACAACACACCTGTTAATACATCCCAGAATCATGTTTGCTTTTTTTGCAACAGCATCACACTGTTGACTCGTATTTAGCTTGTGGTCCACTATAACCCCTAGATCCCTTTCTGCCGTACTCCTTCCTAGACAGTCTCTTCCCATTCTGTATGTGTGAAACTGATTTTTTCTTCCTAAGTGGAGCACTTTGCATTTGTCTTTGTTAAACTTCATCCTGTTTAACTCAGACCATTTCTGCAATTTGTCCAGATCATTTTGAATTATGACCCTGTCCTCCAAAGCAGTTGCAATCCCTCCCAGTTTGGTATCATCCGCAAACTTAATAAGCGTACTTTCTATGCCAATATCTAAGTCGTTAATGAAGATATTGAACACAGCCGGTCCCAAAACAGACCCCTGCGGAACCCCACTCGTTATGCCTTTCCAGCAGGATTGGGAACCATTAATAACAACTCTCTGAGTACAGTTATCCAACCAGTTATGCACCCACTTTATAGTAGCCCCATCTAAATTGTATTTGCCTAGTTTATTGATAAGAATATCATGCGAGACCGTATCAAATGCCTCACTAAAGTCTAGGTATACCACATCCACAGCTTCTCCCTTATCCACAAGACTCGTTATCCTATCAAAGAAAGCTATCAGATTGGTTTGACACGATTTGTTCTTTACAAATCCATGCTGGGTATTCCCTATCACCTTACCACCTTCCAAGTGTTTGCAGATGATTTTCTTAATTACTTGCTCCATTATCTTCCCTGGCATAGAAGTTAAACTAACTGGTCTGTAGTTTCCTGGGTTGTTTTTATTTCCCTTTTTATAGATGGGCACTATATTTGCCCTTTTCCAGTCTTCTGGAATCTCTCCCGTCTCCCATGATTTTCCAAAGATAATAGCTAAAGGCTCAGATACCTCCTCTATTAGCTCCTTGAGTATTCTAGGATGCATTTCATCAGGCCCTGGTGATTTGCAGGCATCCAACTTTTCTAAGTGATTTTTAACTTGTTCTTTTTTAATTTTATCTGCTAAACCTACCCCCTTCCATTAGCATTCACTATGTTAGTTATTCCTTCAGACTTCTCGGTGAAGACCGAAACAAAGAAGTCATTAAGCATCTCTGCCATTTCCAAGTTTCCTGTTACTGTTTCTCCCTCTTCACTAAGCAGTGGGCCTACCCTGTCTTTGGTCTTCCTCTTGCTTCTAATGTATTCATAAAAAGTCTTCTTGTTTCCCTTTATTCCTGTAGCTAGTTTGAGTTCATTCTGTGCCTTTGCCTTTCTAATCTTGCCCCTGCATTCCTGTGTTGTTTGCCTATATTCATCCTTTGTAATCTGTCCTAGTTTCCATTTCTTATATGACTCCTTTTTATTTTTTAGATCATGCAAGATCTCGTGGTTAAGCCAAGGTGGTCTTTTGCCACATTTTCTATCTTTCCTAACCAGTGGAATAGCTTGTTTTGGGGCCCTTAATAGTGTCCCTTTGAAAAACTGTCAACTCTCCTCAGTTGTTTTTCCCCTCAGTCTTGATTCCCATGGGACCTTACCTATCAGCTCTCTGAGCTTACCAAAATCCGCCTTCCTGAAATCCATTGTCTCTATTTTGCTGTTCTCCCTTCTACCCTTCCTTAGAATTGCAAACTCTATGATTTCATGATCACTTTCACCCAAGCTGCCTTCTACTTTCAAATTCTCTTGCTCTTGTCCTTCCTCAACTGAAGACTATAAACATGAAAAGC
>NW_020698808.1:0-5010 GCF_002925995.2 Terrapene triunguis
AGATTATCCCCAAGAATAGGAACATTCTGAAGAAAAAAGCTTTCTTGAAGGAAAAGACAACCTTCGTCAAGGTTGCACACACCTACAAATGCTTTACCAGTGAAATCTTGTTACAATTAAAGCAACCTACGGTACATCTCAGATGTTCATACATAGGGCGGTTTGCAAATTTCCCAGTCACCTGTTGTATTGCAAAATGTTAATGCACCATTTTTTGCACTAGTGTGTTATGAATGACTGAGTAAGATACTGGTAAAAAAACAGACATGGTTTATATACACAATCCATTGTATATAAATATTCACTCACTCTTGGTCAAGCAAAACATTCCATAGTAAGTTGACTTTGTGTGGTAGAGTATGACCCCCATACTTTAAAAAAGGTTAAAACACTTGTGCTATGGAAGAGAATTTAATTTTGTTCTTTTTCATTTTCTAAATTTCTCTGTAGACATCAGTACAAATCACTGGAGACTTCCAGCCAGAAAGACCCAATTTCTAGTAAATCTTCATTTCCAATAATATTTTCTTCCAAAATCAGTCATTATTGTCAGTATCATACAATTTAACAGCAGGGGGGTTAGCAGCTATTGCTGCTTGCCATGTACAAATGTGAATAGTAATTTATTTTAGATAGCTCATAAAGCCCGTGAGCCTGCGCTCACAATACAGTCTTCCCTTTTGCATTTTTTCCATTTTTTCTTATGATATGACATCATTTACACTGAACTAAAACACATTACAGTAGCATATGTAAACCCAATGCAAATTGTCTATAACAAGCTATCATTAATTTTCTACGCAGAACAAAAGAGAAATATTCAGCTGTCTTTGCTATCTGTTTCTTTATTTTTTTTTTTTTTTTGAAAACACATTGATTATTGCTTTTGTACTCATACAGTTTGACAGAGAAATTTTGAGATTTGTAAGTATGAATTGTTGAGAGTAATGCAGCTAATGTTTGTTTAGGACTATTGGTAATTTTTTTAGGAAACAAAAAATAGGAAACAAATATATTAATGATTAGCTTGATTGAAATATTCCTTGAAAATTGTCAAATTGCAGGGAATAATTAAAAACAAATGATATTTCATCAGACATATTGAGCTCAAAAACTTTGAGTAGTTTTGTACTTCAGTTCTAAAAAAAATCTATTTTTAAATTCTGAAATCCAAATTTATCATTCATGATTATAAAAAATGTTTCTGAATTCAATGTGGGGAGAGTCTGGCTATTCAACATAACACCAAAAAGAAGTGTTAACCCAACTGATGATTTCTCAGCTAATGCTGTAGCACAGAAGAAGTTTCAAAAGTAATCCTTGATCAGTTTAAAGAATGCTACATCTTTTGGATGGCAAATACCAGCAATACTATAAAGTATCCTAGGGCCTCCAGCAGTTATTTTCTTCACATGAGTAAGAAAATACCAAGATAATTTAATAAATAATCCTTTTCAGACCGTTCCCTCTTCATTTTTGTTGGTGGTAGTTTTGCGTATGAATTTATATTTATGTGTCACATCCCACAGATCTGCACATTTTCTGAAAAAGACCAAAAATGATCAGATCAAAATCTGTCTCCATTTCCTCCCATTTCTGCCGCATTGCACAGGAATTTACTTTGTTGAGAGAGAGCCTCCCGCAGCATAATGGGTCAGGTCATTAGCGGCTAAACTGAGATCCCATCTGTGGATTCATAAACCTAAGATTTTTGTCAGCTTTTGAAAATTTTGTACTACTGTTTTGGGAGGTGTTTTGTGGTGGCAATGACAGGAAAAATCCCAAACTTGAATAATTCAAAAGAGATTAAAATGCTAACTAAATAGCCTGTTTTGACTCTGTCTAATCCTAACTTTCTGTCCTGCTGGCCAGTGATCTATGTACATTGAGGATCACGGGAAAAGGAGGAGGGATTCATAAAAGAAAACAGAGGTATCAGAATAAATTATTTTACATTTCATTTTATAGAGTCCTGTTCCTGCTAATCCTTTCTCAGGTGATTAGCTCTAAAGGGGTATGTAAGGACTGCTTGCCTGAGTAAACAGATTCTGGATCGGACCATTGTTACGGGACATTACGAGCTTCAGCATGCTGACCTAATGCAGTCAAAACGCCCTTTGACAGTAATTGGGACTGTGTTCTGTACAGGAACTTCAGGGTTGGGCCCAGATAAAAAGCGATCTCATTTTGTTCTCAGTTCAGTGTGTAATCTTCTGTGGTCCCTCCTTTTCCATTATATGTTCATTGCACTGATCGGGTTAGATCTCTGACTCCTGCAGTTATGTGATGGAGGGTTGTGAGTATGCGCAATTGTACATGGTGCTTCATCAAACTGAATCTCTTACAAAGTTGTGGAGCGGTCAAATAATGGCAGTGAGGAAATCTGCTTTCTGAGGTAACTGCAGAAGACTCTTCTCCAAGGTTGACCAGACCCATACAATGGGCAAAGAATACATGCTATAATTTAAAAACAAAAACAAAACAGGTTATGTGCTTCAAAGCTGTTTAAAACTGCTGCTTGTATCACACATCTTGCCTTTCTCCAGGCTAGCTGCAATAATTTTGTTTCTTGTGTAAAATATTTTGTAAACCAAAAAAAAGCTGTTATGGGAGGGGGTAATTGGGGGGAGGTTGGGGAAGAATGCCGGCATTATGATCAAGTCAATCTAATTTTCATTCCCAGTATTCCATTCTGCCATTTCACTACATGCTGCTGTGACATGAAGTTAGGTGCAAAAGAACTTTTTGTACAGAGATATATTTTTTATGAAGAATTTGTAAAATTATTAAATATGCTGTACTTTTTTGATTAATGTAGGTAAATTGTTAAAATAAATGTTTTTACAATACAAAAGAAAAAAAATGTAATTTTCCCAATAATGTAAAATGTACCATCTCTAGCTAATTTTCAGTTCTGATACTATTACACATGTATTAATATTAAAGTGGCCTGTTAAAATACACAGTATTCTTTTTTTTGACAAAAACAAATAAATATTATAAAAGATTGTAATATAGCCTGTGCAATGACACCTATCTTGAAAGCAAAATCAAAGTTCTAATTAAATATTTAATTTTAGATTTCCATCTTGGGTGACCGATTCTTATCATTTTTGTTGTTTCTTACTTGCACAGATATATTTTAAATCTCAGGTTTGGATTTTCCATGAAGATAGATTACTAGGTGGACACTTCTTCTTGGCATTTTGAATAAGATCAAGAGTGATAATAGGTCATGTCAGATACTGGGTAACATTTTCAGAAGTGCTTAAGTGACCCAGGTACTAAATCCCATTTTCGACTGTGATTTAACTACTGAGTCCCAGAGTTTTAAAGGTATTTAAGCATTGATCCACTCAGCATTGTAGCACCTACCTGATTTAAGAGCCTATGTCTCATTTTCAAAAGTGACTTAGGCACAGAGGATCCTAAGTCCCAGTGACTTTCACTGAAACTTATGCTCCTAAGGGATCTATTCAGAAAGGAACTTAGGTATCTAGCTGCCTCTATGTCCAGCATTTGGCACCAGTGACATTCACAAAACCACTGTCCTGCTGCTGTAACTCTGGCAGACCCAGCTCGTAGGTGGGCAGAATCAAACCAGGGACCTCTGGAACTTGGTGCATTGCCTTCTACAGCATGAGCTAAAAGCCAACTGGCTAGTAGCCAAGGCTGTAGAGCAGACTCATTAACTCTCTCTCTCTCAGTGGTCTCGGTGCCACTAGATGGGACAGAGCACCACACCCAGGAGGAGTGTGGGTTACATACTTCCCCTAGCTGAGGAAGCACATCCCGAGCTTCAGAGACTTCCCAGTTGAAATCCCGGGTGAGCCCCACTTGTAACACCGACAGACCCTGGTCGTCACCACTTGAGGCTGAACTGGGGATCTCTGAAGCTTAGTGCATGAGCCTGTACAGCATGAGCTAAAAACCAACTGACTCTTAGCTTAGGCTGTAGAGCAGATTCATTTTCTCTCTCTAAGTGGTCTCGGTGCCACTTGATGAGACAGAACACCACACCCAGGAGATGTGTGGGTTACACTGCCACCTAATCCTGAAGGGACCTACATCTCTATATGCACCTGAGTTTTCACTGGTGGACATGTGCAAAGCCAGCCACACCTTGGTGCCACCTCACAGCTAATGAGCCATTGCTTATGCCTAAACCCTGAAGGGGTTCTCAAACTAGTTATTCCCTTGCCTGCAAGGCCAAATCCAGTAGTAATCCTCAGAGCACACTTAATTCACACAAAGGTCGGGAGTGAGCAGGTTGAGAATTTGGGGTACGGGGGGCAGCTGGTGGCTGCCTGGCATGCATGTAAAGAGTCTCAGAATAACCCATAGCCTGGTGATTAGTGTACTCACTTGTGATGTAAGAGATGCAGTTTGAATCTTCACACTCTCTGCTTTGGAGCAGGTGAGTGCACTTGATTATTGGCTACAGTTGGGTGGGTGTCTTTCTCTTGTTTTTCATGAGAAAAGGCTAACTTTGCTTAGGCACCTAACTCTAGGGTTAGAATCCAGAGCAAAGATAATTATCTTTGTGAATATGAGCCCTAAGGCCCCCATTTTCCTCTGCATTTCACTCTTGGCCAGCTTAGACTGCTCCCCACTCAGCCTGCAGGCTTCTAAGAATCCCTGTCTTAGGCACCTAACTCTCCCCATGCATTGTATAGGGAGCCTGGGTGCCCAAGTTGGGGCTGAGTATTCCACTAGGTTGCAGCATGCCTACGAGGTAGGAGCTGCAATGTTGAGCATTGCACCATCTAAGTTCCTTTGTGTATGTAGCCATAAGTGCCTCAGTCCCATTTGAAAATTATTTAGGCTCCAAAGTCACTTAGGCACATATCCTCCCATTGGGAGTTCGGTGTCTAAATACTTTTGAGGCTCTTGGCCTTAGGAGCTGCTGAAAACTTTACCCACTTTGCTATCGGGAGCCAGTAGCTTACTTGTGCAATGATGGACTGAGTGAGACAGAAGGTATTTTCCATCTTTAGCTTCTAAGGCCCT
>NW_020698809.1:0-3330 GCF_002925995.2 Terrapene triunguis
CAAGTAGCCCCCGATGGTTAAAGTGAAAGGGGTCAAGCCATTCATTCCCAGCCCTTTCAATGGTGATCCCTTCCTTCGTGAATTCCATCAGACCCTCAGGTAGGCTATTACAGGCCAGCTGAGGTTCTGGTACCACTGGGCTCTTAGCTATTGTAGGTCACATGTCTGTGCTACAAATACATATTTATTTCTGTAAACCCCTGGGGACGCCCTTTGGGCCTCAGCCCTGTCCTGTTTTTAGCCAAACTCCTTCGACCCCTTTGAAAATTGCCAGCCTTAGTGGCTGAATGAATTTATAAACCAACAATGGACAAGTGTGTTTAATAGAGCTGTTAAAATGTTTCGTGTCCCAAATTTTGCCATTGAAAAATATGGTTTCATTGAAATTATCCATGGTAATATGTCAATTGTGGATATTTTTTTTTAAATTCTTGTCAGGGAATCAAAACAAAAAATAAAGTTTGATTAATCATGTGACATTGCATTCTATATGATTTTATGAAAATATGCTAATGAGTGCGATTATAATGTTACTGAGATATACTTCACACAAACGGTCTCTTGTAAGGTATCATTAAAAAGATTATAATCTACTGAGTGTGGTCATCCTATTTATATAAATCTATCACTCTTGTACCTGAAACAAGAAATATAAAATATAACTCTGAGGTCCTATCGTAGTTATGCAAAGTGTGGGCCATTAATCGTGGTTTGGAATCTTGATGGCTCCCATCAACCAGGACAATTGACTGTGGATGGCTCTGTCTGCTTGCAGGCCATCCTCAGAGTCAGGCTGGGAAGAATGAGGGCTTGGACTCTTACAGTGACATGTGATCATGTCACCTGAACAGGAATCCATCTTTAATCCTGTGCTTTCCCATTTAGAAGGAGGGATGGGAACCCAGAGAGACAAAAGATTCCTGCCTTGTGACAAAGCTATATAATGGGGGTGGAACAGAACAAAGGAGTCTGCAATCATGAGAAATCCCCTAGCTACCACCTGAGCTGGAACAAGGGCTATACCAGGGGAAAGGATTGTGCCTAGATTAGGAAGGCATCCAGTCTGTGATAGAAGCTTATTGAAACATCTCTGAGGGTGAGATTTTGCCTCTATTCAGTTTTCTTACTGTATTAGGCATAGACTCAAAGGTAGTCTCAACACACCAGATGGCAGTCCCAAGGGGGTTTCTGTGATCCAACCCATCACAAATCATTTCAAGAAAAAAGTTGTCTTTCACTTTTGGTCAACTTTTTAAATTGAAAAGTTTTGTTTCAAAACAATATTTACAAAAATCTTTTTGTAATGTCAAAATATTTTGTTTTAACTCAATGCATCGACATTTTTCTTTTTGACAGTTTCATATCACATTTTTCAGAACTTTTTATTGCATCAACATACCCTGTTTCCCCGAAAATAAGACATCCCCCGAAAATAAGACCTACTTCCAGTTTTGCCTCTCGCTGTAATATAAGACATCCCCCAAAAATAAGACCTCCCCGATAATAAGGCCACCCCGGAATATAAGGCCCCGAAGCTCCAGGAAAAATAAGACCTCCCCTGAAAATAAGACCTAGCGCATCTTTGGGAGCAAAATTAATATAAGACACTGTCTTATTTTCGGGGAAACACGGTATTTGTTACTTTGATTTTTTGTCTTAATTCATTCTGAAAAGAAATGTTGAAATATCAGAATTTCCCACCGGCTGGAAATTCCATTTTCTAACCAATGCTAGATACTAACTTTCACTGGGGTAAAATAAACACGTTTATTGTGTCTGTGATCACTTTTCTCTTCACTCTTCACTCACTTCAAACACTCAGGGCTTGTTCCATTTTAACTGCTTCTGCTAAACACAGGGCAAATTCTACTTGGTGAAATAACACGTCTTGAACAAACATTCTGAAGTTGTAAAAACACCGAGCAAAGCTGAGACGTTTGTGGATATGGACACCCAATACGAAGTAATTGTAATGGGAAGCAGGTAGACAAATCATTTATGGGGTTTTGAAAACCTTAACCCAAATGAGTTGACGGATGAAATGAAAAACCAGCGTGTTTCTGCTGTCTTTAAAAAAAAAAAAAAGACACTGGGACATCAGAAGACAAACTGGGATGATACTGGGACAATGTATGAGAAACTGGGACTATCCTGGTAAAATCAGGACATATTTTAACTTTGGGTGGGCTAAGATTTTTCAAGATTTTTTTTGGATTGGATTACCGAAGCCACTTTAAAATTCATGGGAACTGTGGACTGGAATCCCTAGGGCAATAGTGAAAGTCTCAGTCAAGGAGTCTAGACTCAGTTGTGGGGCCACAGATGCAGTAAATAAAGTTCAGTATTTATATACCTCGCTCCTGACTCTTGGTGTCTGTATATAAGGGTCTTCCCAGGAATTTGAGCATGAAGTTTCCAAAGACATTGTTAGTTTTGGATGCTCAACTTGAGGCAGCCTGAATCTATTCACGGATGCGCTTTCAGCAAAGCTCCTGAGTTCAGAGGCCAAACCACCTATCCTCCCATGGGGACAGGGATGGAGATTGGGGAAGCCTGTCTTCCCGGCAAAAAGCTCTGGAGAAAACTCTTGTGCCTGTGTCATTTCCCAAGGTTTTTTTTTTTCATAAGAGAGGAAGGGATCTGAGCCCACATTATGAACTGCTAACACCAAGCTTGTCTCAAGTTGGGTGCCGAAAAATGGAGATACCCCAAATCTCTGGTCACTTGTGGAAATGTTGGCCCTAATGCAATGAGCCATGGAGCCATGGAGCGCCGGCCGGAGCACGGCCAGACCCCCGGACCCGCTCCCATGGCCAGAGCCCAGGGCGGAGGGCAGCAAAACCCCCGGAACCCGCTCCCCGTTTCCAGCGCCCGCCAGAGCTCAGCCAGATCCCCGACCCCGCTCCCCCGGCCGGAGAGCCTGGAGGAGCATGGCCAGACCGTCGGCCCCAGACCCACGGCCGGAGCGCCGGGCAGAGCGCGGTCAGACCACCGGCACACCTTCCCCGGCGGAGCGAGGCCAGACCTCCGTCCCCCTTTGCCGACCGGATAAAAACGGGGGGGTGGGGGGCCTAGTTTGCCCACACCTGATCAAGATAGTTGCTGCTTTGGAGATTTGGGGATTCTTTCGCTATAGGAGTCATTAAAAACTTCATAGAGTGTTTCAGTCTCTTTGTGTTTATTCTAGCCATGCAAACATTAGAGGCTTTGAAAATTCCTTCCAGTGTTGAGATGGCACAAGGAGACTATTTGGGAAAGAGAGGAAGATGTGGACATTTGACTTGTCTCCAAAGCAGATGAAATCCCATGACTGCTGGATTTTGGTTCTGG
>NW_020698810.1:0-1214 GCF_002925995.2 Terrapene triunguis
CTTCCTTTCACCTATAAAGCAAGTGCACTTGGCCAAGGCAGTGTGTCTAACACCTAACCTGGATGCGTCATGTCTAGGGAGAAGACAGGAGGTTGGTCTAAGACCAGACCTGTGATTTTCTAAGAGGCCTAAGGAGTCAAACACAAGTTCCCAAGGATGTCTTTAACTCCATTAGACCCTACTCCAGAAGGGATCCACGATGTTCACTGTTGGACAATATACACACCGTTAGTGCCTCTGGGACAGAATGCAGGAGATCCAGTTGGTTGGAACATATTCCTGGTAAAAGAGATTTCTAGGAAGCGGTGCAGAAGCTGTTTGGGAATGGTGAGCATGGTGGGTAGCTGCCCATTCATTTGGTTTTAAACTGGATAATCCCGTTTTTGTGTGGGTTGTCCCCTGTCTGGTACTGAGACAAAACCAGATGTGGTTTTGTCCATTATCAAGGATGAGGGATGCATGCAAGGTCACACTGAAAGGGAGGGCCATGAGGAAGGGGCGGGGCCACAGCTTTCCCAGAAGTACCAGTATGTCAAGTGTGATGTTGCTTTATAGAAATAATAAACCCCATAATGCTTTATAGAAATATGCTTAGGAGTGTAAATATAACATGACTGGAATATGTTTTATGTTAGATTGCCATGTAACATATCTCTACAAAAGTTATGATCTACTGGATATATTCACCCTATTTACATGCATGTATTATTTTTGTATTCAAAGTTATGAATATTGGCTATGTACTTGTTTGATTTTAAGTAGCCTCAGTGAAGCAGTTGGTCAGCTTCTGGAGAAAAGACTATTCTCAGTAAGTGCCCAGTCAAGAAACACTTAAGCTAACCATGAACTCTGAGAGATCCCAATCCACATCTGAGCTTTCCTGGTTATGTGGCATCGTCCGGTAAAGTTCTGAGTCATGCATGGACCTGTGACTTGTCCATGTGACTCCAAAACTTCATCTTGTTGCTGGACTCTGCATAGGAGAGGAGAAGAGGTTTTCATACACAAGAGAAATTCTATTTAAGCCCCTAGAAACCCCTCCATTCTGTCTTCAACTGGCTCAAGAGATAGCTTCTCCATTCCCAAATGATACCTGAAAGAAACTGGAACAAAGGATAGTAACCACAGGAGTGTGAGTAATTACTGGACCCAGACTAGAAGGAGGCTAGTCTGTAAAAGAAGCTTACTGGAACATCTCTGAGGGTGAGATTTCA
>NW_020698811.1:0-4369 GCF_002925995.2 Terrapene triunguis
GCGGGGACTGGGACGCGGGGCCTTTCCCCTCCGGGGGGCGCCGGTTCCCATCCGGCCCCGGGGCGGGGACTGGGACGCGGGGGCTTTCCCCTCCGGGGGGCGCCGGCTCCCATCCGGCCCCAGGGCGGGCTGATGGCTGGCTCTGGGGAATTCTGACCTTTTGCCCTCCTGCCTGCAGGTGGCGACGATTCAGTCCTGGTGACCTTTAAGGGCTGCGCCACCCCGGCCATGTGCCAGAGCTCGCTGCTGGCCCTGGTGCAGGAGCTGGACGGCGCCGAGGTCTATTGCTGCACCGGGAGCCTCTGTAACACCCGCATCATGGATGGGCGGGTGGCCGAGGGGCGGCCCAGCCACCCCTCCCCCACCCACGCCCCCACCCCCAAGCCAGACTGCATCCTGGAGGAAGACGAGGAGGAGGAGGACGTGGTCCCCGTTGCTGGGGGCCACCCTCCGTTGGCAGGGAGCCACGGCGACCGGGAGGCGAAGACCACCGAGAGTTCCGAAGGGCGGGGCTTGGAGGAGGGAGGGGCCTTTGTCGCCGGGAACCATGCCGCGTCGCCTACAGGCGGACAGGGCGTCACCCCGCGCCCCAGCCACGTGGCAACAGGCGGCCACGGGACCGCGTCTGCCGAAGACCGCGACAACGCTGGATCCAGGGACAACGCCTTCAGTGCAGGAGGGGTCTTTTCCGAGAGCAACCCCGCGCGGCCGACGGGCATCCCTCACCCTGATCCCAGGGCTACAGGCGGCCCCACTACCATCGTCCTGGACGGGAGCAGCCGCTCGGAGCCGGACACCAACAAGACACCAGAGAACACCCGGGAGATTCCAGCCGGCAGCGGCCTGGCCCACACAAACGATGAGGAAGAGGAGTGCGAGGAAGAAACCAATTACTCTGCCCGGGACCACATTACCGGTGAGGCCTTTGTCTCCGCCGGCAGCACCGACTCCCCGCGGCTGGACCACGGTGATGGCTCTACCGAGTCGTCAGCCCACATCGGAGCTAGCACAGCTCTCAGTGCCAGGGTCTTTGTTGCCGAAAGAGACGGCCACAGCTCTGCCGATGCACCGTCCGGTGCCGGCAGCAGCCCGGTGAGCCCCGGTGACGGGGTCGTTGCCGAAGGAGCTGGCCACGGCGCCACCGATTCACCATCTCTCTTTCCTGCAGGTGGCTCCGGCACCGAAAGCCGCACCGGGTCAGCCAGAGAGAGCTTTGTGGCCGAGGGCAGCGCCACCCACAGCACCGACGGCTCGACTCCCGGCTCCCCCGGCAACCAGATCGACACCGTAGTCCACATCCCCCATCTCGCCACCAGGCAGAATGAGAGCTTCTTCTCTGAGGACAAGGAGGGAAGTTCCAGCCAGCCCAGCGCCTCCCCAGCCAGCCCCACCGGCACCATCCTGGCCGCCGGAGGAGCCGGAGCCGGGTCCCACCGGGGGAAGAATAAGACCCTCTGCACCAAGCGCCCGGGAGTGGCTCCGGTCGGCCAAGACATCCCGGCACGGACCCATCCCGGCGCCCCGGAGACAGTCGCCAAGCCGGAGGGCTCGTTGGAGCGCACCGAGGGCGACCGGGACTGGCCAACCATCTCCTTCCCCATCACCGTGGAAACGCCCAACAGCTCCCTGCGAGGTCACCTTGGCAACGCCAGTGCCCTGGGGCTGGACCCGGTGGAGGGGCTTGTGAAGAACTCCAGCGACTGGCTGTACGCCAACACCCCAGGGAAGCCGCGTCCCCCCTACCCCAGCGGAGCCTTTGGCCTCGGCAGCAACTTTGGCCTCGTCACCCTCACGCTCCTGCTCGCGGTACTGCTGCACTGAGCCCTGCGCGGAACCCAGGAGTCCGGGCTCCCAGCCCCGCTGCTCTAACCCACTAGACCCTGGTGCTCCCTGCCCAGAACCAGGGAGAGAACCCAGGCGTCCTGGCGTCAGTTCCACCCATGCGCCACCCTAGCACCGAGAGCCTGCCGCCGAGCGGAAGGAAAGTCCTGGCCGGTACCGGAGCAGGACACCTGGGTTCTTTGCGCTTGCCTGAGGGTGCATCTGTGAAGGTGACACCATCGCCCCCTGCTGGCTGGAATCGAAAATGCTCCCCCTGTGTGTCATAGACCCCGTAGTGCTAGTGGCAGAGGGAGATTTCCCTTACTGGGAACTCCCGTAGTGGCTGCTGCTCAGAGGGGCCCTATCCACTCTATAGGTAGATACGTATAGATTATCTAGCGCTGTAGACTGCCCTGTAATAGATCCGTTAACCCTTGAGATGCTGGAGGGTTTGGGTTTTTTTTTTGCCTGTTAAAGGCCTGGATTAGAAGAGGGGGTGCGACACAACACAACACAACACAGCACTGCCAGACTGCACATCCATATGGCCACACGGGCAGACAACATACAAACGCACACACACACCCCTGCTCCAATACACAAAACACACACATCTGCACTATCCAAACACACACACCTCGCAGACACACAAACATAAGTACACACAAGGCAGGCAGCGTGCGCACGCACACACACACACATACAGTTTATTTTGCTATCTATGACGTCTCCTAGGGCTTAAATATTTATTCAGGAGGAACTTTACCCTGTCAGACAACAGCCCCTGGGGATGGAGGGGGTGGTGTCTCTCCCGTTTGCCCCCTGCCCCTTAGCGCCCCATGTTGGGGGGGAAAGAGGGGGCGCGGTCTCATCCCTCAGCTGGTTGGCTGCCAATGGGGCCAGTTACTGCCCTGGGGGGATGGATTACCCACCACCACCGACCCCCCCTCCGAGTTGATGCTTAATTTATTATCCATTGGTGCAGGGACGGGACCGGAGCCCTGCTCTGCCCCCCCACACACCCCCCACACCCCCTGCCTGCAGGGCATCCAATAAAGAGTTTTCCTTCCTACGCGTCCGCTGCCTTCGACTGACAGAGCCTGGGATGGGGTGAGGGAGGGTCCGTCCCTACCGCCCCCCCCCCCGTCAGAGACATTCCTCCCTTTCCTCAGCCCTGGGGTCCCCCTTGTGCCCCCCAGCTCCACTGATGCTGCCAGTGAGGGGTCCCTGGGTCTGGGCCGAGCCCCCTGCGCTTTCAGACTCTGCCCCCGGTAGGCGCCCTGGGCCGAGGCAGATCAGTTGCTAGGAGATGAGTGGCCCTGGCTGAGTTTCGGGGGTTGGGGGGGTTGGGGGTTCCCATGAGGCCCTGGACACCCCCCCCCCCCAGGCTGGCAGATTGCTGCAGCTCTCTCCTCGCCTCCTGTGGCAAGAGCCGGCCCTGCAAGCGGCCCGAGGCCTTGTGGGAGGGACTGCTGAAGGGCTCCTGGAAAGGCAGACGTGGGGGCTGTTGAGCGAACCCAGGAGTCCTGGCCCCCAGCCAACCCCCGCTTTGACCCACTACACCCCACTCCCCTCCCAGGGCTGGGGAGAGAACCCAGGAGTCCTGGCTCCCAGCCCCCCTGCTCTAACCACCAGCCCCCGCTCCCCTACCAGAGCCAGGAGAGAACCCAGGAGTCCTGGCTAACAGCCCCCCACACACACACACACCCACACACACACACACACACTGGATCCCTATTGCTTGGCACAGGGAGCCGGGATGTGAGTCGCTGGGGCTGGGCTGGGGCCAGGAGGATTCCTGGGATTCCTGGGAGAGGCCGGGAGCCCCCCCCCAGCCTGCCATGGGGCACGGCCCTGGCTTGTCACCCGTGCCCCTCCGCACACCCCGCCAGGCAGGGCCTGACTCTGCCGGCTGGCACACTGCAGGGGGAGCCGGGGGCACGCTGCGGGGGGGGGGGCGGGGGGCACGGGGGGGGGGGGGGGGGGGGGGGGGGGGGGGGGGGGGGAACCGGGGGCAGGCTGGGGGGGGGGAGCCGGGAGCACACTGCGGGGGGCTTGCCAGGGGATTGCAGAGGTCCATAGCAACTGCCTGAGGCTGTGGGGGGCAGCAGGCACAGAGCCTGTGGGGAGAGGGCCCATGGGGAGCAGGGGGCTGGCACTGACACAGCAGGGCAGGGATATTAGGGGGCACAGGGGGGGGACAGCGGAAGAAGCCCCAGTGGGGGCCAAATAAGAACCCTGCCCCACCTTCCTGGAACCCCACCTGAATGGGGGGGGCTGGGTTCCCTGGGGGGGGGGCAGCACGTGAGCAATGCCGGTGGGGGGGTGCAGCAGATGTCACGTCAGGAATTCCCGGTGATTCAGTCTGACCTGGGTTTCGGGGAGGGGAGGGGCCTCTTGTAGGTGAGACGTCAGCCCTGTGAGGGGAGAACCCAGGAGTCCTGGCTCCCAGCCGCCACCTCCCCTCTAACCACCAGACCCCACTCCCCTCCCAGAGCCGAGGAGAGAACCCAGGAGTCCTGGCTCCCAGCCTCCCCGCTCTAACCCA
>NW_020698811.1:4379-7093 GCF_002925995.2 Terrapene triunguis
GGACCCCATTCCTCTCCCAGAGCGTGGAGAGAACCCAGGAGTCCTGGTTCCCAGCCTCACTTCCCCCCGCTCTAACCACTAGACCCCACTTCCCTCCAAGACTATTTGCGTTATGAGGTCACTGGCTGACCCATCGCTTACCTCACTCTGCGCTGGGCGCTTCCTTCTCCTTTCCTGTTAAAGCCACGTCTCAGTGATGCACACAGGCCTGGTGCCCTGGGGAGTGGAAATGGGGCAGGACGGTTGGGGGGGTTCTCCCCTCCCCTTTGCTTCACACCTCGGGGTCCTGGCTCCCCGGGGGGCTGTGTGGCAACTGGGGGGCTGATGGGCCCGGCTTGTGGGCAGGGCCCCAGACTGGGCTGCAGGACACCTGGGTCCTTGGCCCAGCTCGGCCGCAAACTCCCCCTGTGACCGGGAGCAAAGGCAGGAGGCCCCCTGCCTCAGTTTCCCCCGCTGTATAATGGGGGAGAATGAGCCTTGCTGTGTCTGTTCAGACTGGCTGCTCCTGGAGGCGGGGGCTGCTTTCGCCGTGTGTCCCGGCAGCCCCCAGAAGGATGGGGCCCCGATCTCGGAGGGGGGGCATCAGTGGGGCACCTGGCCCAACAGGGTCCGGTCTGGGGTGGGGATCTGTGCTGGGGTTTAGCCATCCCAGCCACATCCCTCAGCTTTCTCTGCCCCACCCCTCAACCTGGCATCTGGCCTCCCACCGACCTGTCTCGCCCGGGGGTCGCACTGAAGCATTGACCCCCATTGAACTCAAAGGCCCGAGCGACCCGGCGGAGAAAACCCCTCGGGGTTAAAGATTCGTCAGCTCTCAGCTCTGCTGGGGTGGGGAGGCCGGGGGGCAGCTCCCCCGGCCAGAGGACCGGTCCCCAGCGAGCCTGGCTGGGACCATGGGGCAGGGCAACGAGGCAGCCAGGCCGGGGGCTAAAGTCCCGTCCTTGGCTGGTCATTAACCCCCCAGCCACATTGGGCAAACAACAAGCAAACAACCACCCCAGGCTGTGTCTGGTGGGGAGGGGGCCAGTGGGGCTGCGGTGGGAAGCTGTGGGGGGATGGGAAGGGGGCTGTGGCGGGGGGGGGGGAGGACCGGGGCTAGTTTTGTCCAGCTCAGGAAGGGGAAGTGGTTTGTGGGTCTTTTTGTCCAATTTCCGTTCCGGGGTTGTGCTGAACACGGACAGATTTTTTTGCTTCATAAAACAAGTAGGGGAGGGGGGACGGGGGAGTCTGTGTGCGACAACCAGGGTGTTTGTATGTGTGCGAGCTGTGGGGTGTGTGTGTGTGTATGAGCTGGAGTGTCTGTGTGTGTGTGTGTGTGTGTGTGTGTGTGCGCGCGAGAACCAGGCTGTGTGTGTGTGCAAACTGGTGTGTGGGTGTGTGTGTGTGTGAGAGAGTGTGCAAGAACCAGGGTGTGTGTCTGTGTATGCGAGAACCAGTGTGTTTGTGTGTATGAGCTGAAGTGTGTGTGTGTATGAGAACCAGGGTGTGTCTGGGTGTGTGATTTTGAACAATCTCTCGCTCCACCCCAGTGGGTGGGAGGGCGTCTGGGCCCAGACGTGTTCTGCTCAAATCAGCTCCATTTCGCCCATTAGCTGAGGATTTCTGTAAACATGGGCATGTCTCACACGCGCGCCCCCACCCCCTCACACACACACACCAACACTCACAGACACACACACACACACCTTGTGACCATCCAGCCTGACCTGCTGCCACAGGCCAGAGAAAGCCCCCACGCCGCTCCCAGAGCAGGGGAGAGAACCCAGGTGTCCTGGCTTCCCAACACTCCCCCCCACTAGCCCCCACTCCGCTCCCAGAGCCGGGAGAGAACCCAGGCGTCCTGTCTCCCAGCCCCCTCAATCTAACCACTCGTATTCTGGTGTTGTAACAGGGAGTCCATCACCCCTGGATTCTGCACCCCATAAAGGTCCATGGGGTGCCCCAGCTGGGCCAGAGCCATGTTCGGGGGGGGATCCTCCTTCCACTGCGCCCTGGCCCCGGGGGGGGGGGCAGGGCTAGAGAGCCCCGGCCCTTTGGCTCCGCAGCCCAGCGGCAGTAGAGCTTTTATCCTCCCCTGGCATTGGCCACAAGGGGGTGACATGATGCAGGGTCACCCCCCCCATAACCCTATATCCTGCTTTCCCCTAGGAGCTCCCCTCCCCCAACCCCCTCTGGATAGGGACCTCCCAGGGTAGCCCCCCAGCTCCTCCCCAGGCAGCCCCCCCAACTGTTAACCCCGCTGGGACCCATTCCTGCCAATGCTCTAACCACAACCCCTCCCAAGCCCTCCCAAGGGAACAACCCAACCAGACCCCCCTCCCCAGGGGGACCCCCCCGCCCCCCCCGCCGTTTATCCCCCCCCCGGCCCCCTGACATCCCCCTGCTCTACCCCCCCTCCCCTGAGAGCCCCCCCGGTAACCCCCCAGCCCCTCCCCAGGCAGCCCCCCGCAACTGTTAACCCCGCTGGGACCCATTTCCTGCCAAAGCTCTAACCACAACACCCCCCCTCAGAGCCCCCCCAAGGGAACAACCCAACCAGACCCCCCTCCCCAGGGGGACCCCCCAGCACCCCCTGCTGTTTATCCCTCCCCGGACCCCTGACATGCCACTGCTCTACCCCACCTCCCCTAAGAGCCCCCCCAGGTAACCCCACAGCCCCTCCCCAGGGGGACCCCCCAGCACCCCCTGCTGTTTATCCCTCCCCGGACCCCTGA
>NW_020698811.1:7193-8648 GCF_002925995.2 Terrapene triunguis
CCCCCCCAGTAACCTCACAGCCCCTCCCCGTGGGGACCCCCAGCACCCCCTGCTGTTTCTCCCCAGATACCCCCCCCGCTCTAACCCACCTCCCCGAAGAGCCCCCGCCCCATCTCCTGGGCTCCACAGCCCGCCCCGCCCCGGGGGGTGTGTCCCAGGCGCGGGGGGGGCGGGACGGGGGGTTCATAAGGCGGCCCCCGCGCCGGACGGCAGCGCACATCGACCAGAGGCAGGACGGAGCCACCGCGCCGAGATCGCAGGTTCGAGCCCCGAGGCCATGAAGTCCGTGTGGGGCTGCGTCCTGCTGGGGGCGCTGCTGAGCCAAGGTAGGGGGGGCTGGAGCCCGGACTCCTGGGTTCTCTCCTTGGCTCTGGGAGGGGAGTGGGGTCTACTGGTTAGAGCAGGGTGGGGTGGGGGTGGGAGTCAGGACTCCTGGGTTCTATCTCCAGCTCTGGGAGTGGAGTGGGGTCTAGTGGTTAGAGCTGGAAGCCCGGACGCCTGGGTTCTCTCCCCAGCTCGGATGTCCAGCGGTGGCTGCAGGATGTGCCCTGGCCGGGCGCATGGCAGGCCGTGGGCGCAGACGTGGGGAGCCGCTTGGCGGTTTTGTTCCGGCTCTAAGTCTTGAGTCAGATCCTGGAGGGGGGGAGGGAACCCCGCGGGGGAGGGGCAGGAGTCGGACTCTTCCCTGGCCAGGTGGGGGCTCTGGCAGGGAGCTGTGAGCTGGGGGGTCCCCTCCCTTGTAGAAGAGTTGGGAGTCCCCTGGGGGAGCAGATCCTTAGCAGCGCTTCAGGGCCCCCTCTAAAGGGGGGGGGGACACGTGAGCTCATCCGCTCATTTCCCCTTTGCTCTGATTCACTATCAGCCGGGGACTGGATGTGGTTAGAGCAAGGGGGCTAGGAGCCAGGACTCCTGGGTTCTCTCCCCGGCTCTGGGAGGGGAGTGGGGGCTGGTGGGTTAGAGCAGGGGGGCTGGGAGCCAGGACTCCTGGGTTCTCTCCCTGGCTCTGGGAGGGGAGTGGGGGCTGGTGGGTTAGAGCAGGGGGGCTGGGAGCCAGGACTCCTGGGTTCTCTCCCCGGCTCTGGGAGGGGAGTGGGGGCTGGTGGGTTAGAGCAGGGGGGCTGGGAGCCAGGACTCCTGGGTTCTCTCCCTGGCTCTGGGAGGGGAGTGGGGTCTAGTGGTTAGAGCGGAGGGGGGAGGGGGCTGGGACTCGTGGGTTCTGTTCCGATTCCTCCACGTCTCTCCCCCCAGTGGCGGCCCTGCGATGTTACTCTTGTGATGGGGACGGGAGCTGCCAGGAGATAGAGGACTGTGGGGAGCAGCAGGGGTGGTGTCGCACGACTGTCCTCACCATGATCGCCCGTGAGTGTCCCCCAGTGACCAGCCAGCCCCCTGTCAGCCCAGCCCTGGGCTCCCCCGACCCAGCCCTGCTGGCGCCCCTCACTCCCGACCCGCAGC
>NW_020698811.1:8658-9875 GCF_002925995.2 Terrapene triunguis
CTGCCAGCCCAGCCTTGGGCTCCCCCGACCCAGCCCTGCCAATGACTCTGACTCTCTCCTCTACCCTCCCCAGGCTCCGAGGTCTCCAAGCGGATCCAGAAGGGCTGCGACGTGGAGGGGAAACCCAACAATTCCATTTCCTTCTTCTCCCACGGGCAGATTGTGATGCTGGCGGAGGAGCAGTGCGCTACCGACCTCTGCAACCAGGGGGTGCCAGACGGTCAGTCCATAGAGCCGGCGGGGTCATTCCCCTCCAGTCTGTCTCCCCTCCCCTGGGGGGTCCCGTTGTCTCCTGCTCACCCCGCCTCTCTCCCCCCACAGCCCTGAGCTCCTTCCCCTCCACCTCCAGCCTGGATTGCCTCTCCTGCTCCTCCTCCGACCACTCCTGCTCCGGCCCCTCCTTGACGCGGATCCGGTGCCTGGACCCCCGGGAGCAGTGCGTGGACATCACGGCCATCTCCATGCCCGAAGGTGAGCAGGGACCCGCCCCGAGACCCCTGCCCTGGGACCAGATGGGAGCCGGTGCCCCCTAGAGGGGACAGGCCCCGTGCCCCATTCCCTGCCAGCCTGAGCCAGCCAGTCCCCCGCCCTGGGGCCGGATCGGAGCCGGAGCCCCTTAGAGGGGACAGGCCCCGTGCCCCATTCCCTGCCCCCCTGAGCCAGCCAGTCCCCCGCCCTGGGGCCGGATCGGAGCCGGAGCCCCCTAGAGGGGACAGGCCCCTGCCCCATTCCCTGCCCCCCTGAGCCAGCCAGTCCCCCGCCCTGGGGCTGGATCGGAGCCGGAGCCCCCTAGAGGGGAGAGGCCCCACATCACCCCTGCTCTCTCTGTCCCCAGAGTTTCCCCAGGACGAGCGGCGCATCAAAGGCTGCGGGCAGATCTCTCAGTGCCAGGAGCCCCTGGGCTTCCACAACCAGGATAGCTTCTACCTGCTGCAATGCTGCAACTCCACCCTGTGCAATAACGACGCCCACGGTAACCCAGTGGGCTGCGGTTGGGAGTGAGGGGCTCCGGCAGGGCTGGGGGGGGCCCAGGGCTGGGCTGGCAGGGGGCTGCGGGTCGGGAGTGAGGGGCACCGGCAGGGCAGGGCTGGGCTAGCAGGGGCTGCGGGTCGGGAGTGAGGGGCGCCGGCAGAGCTGGGGGGCAGGGCTGGGATAGTAGGGGGCTGCGGGTCGGGAGTGAGGGGCACCGGCAGAGCTGGGGGGGGCCCAGGGCTGGG
>NW_020698811.1:9975-11400 GCF_002925995.2 Terrapene triunguis
AGGGGGCTGCGGGTCGGGAGTGAGGGGCACCGGCAGAGCTGGGGGGGGCAGGGCTGGGCTGGCAGGGGGCTGCGGGTCGGGAGTGAGGGGCACCAGCTGATTTTCGGGCTGCCCAGTGATCCATTGTGACCCTGTTTCTCCTCAGATTATGAGGAATCGCCCCTGCCCCTGAACGGGGTCACCTGCTACGCCTGCGAAGGGAACTCCGGCCACGGCTGCGCCCCAGAACACGTCACCGCGGTGCAGTGCCAGGGGCCCATGACCCACTGCATGGAGGCCGTGGGGAGCCATGGTGAGGAACCGCAGAACCAGCAGGGGGTGCCGTGCTGTGGGGGAGGGGCAGGGGCCACCATTCCGTGGGGGGGAGGGGGGAGGGCTGGGGGCTCGGCGAGGGGGAGAGGCTGGGGGCTCGGCAGGGGGCGCCGTGCCATGGGGGGGAGGGGCTGGGGGCTCGGCAGGGGGCACCATGCCGTGGGGGGGGCACAGGGCTGGGGGCTCAGCGGGGGCGCGGGGGCGCAGTGCTGTGGGGGGGAGGGCTGGGGGCTCCGCAGGGGGCGTGGCCATGGGCACCAGGCTGGGGGGGGGCTTAGGGGCCCAGGGCTGGGGGCTCGATGGAGGGGAGGGGCCGGGGGCTCAGCAGGGGGCATCGTGCCATGGGGGGGAAGGGCCGGGGGCTCGGTGGGCGGTGCTGTGCCATGGGGGGGAAGGGCCGGGAGCTCGGCGGGGGGGAGGGGCAGGAGCTGGGGGCTCAGCGGGGGTGCCGTGCTGTGGGGGGCTGAGGGGGAGGGGCCGGGGGCATCTCGCTACGCGGGGGCTTGGGGGCCGGCTCCAGGCTCCGGCTCACTCTCCTGCCCTCCCTCCCCAGAGCGGACGGGGCCGGGCGCCATGCTGAAGGGCTGCGCCACCCCGGCCTGGTGCGATGCCCCCTACACCTCCGTCTACAAGCGCCTGGCCGGGGTCCAGGCCCAGTGCTGCCGTGGCAACTTCTGCAACAGCGGGATGCAGGCGGGCGCCCTCCCCAGGAGCCAGGCTGGCCACGGGTTCGCGGCCCGGCCAGCCCTGCTCTGCAGCGCCGCCCTCCTGGCCATGCTGGTCCTGCTGCCCACCAGCTCCTAATTCCCCGTGGGGAGACTCCGAGTGGGGCAGCTGGGAGCCAGGACTCCTGGGTTCTCTCCCCAGCTCGGGGAGGGGTGTCTAGTAGTTAGAGCAGGCGGGGCTGGGAGCCAGGACTCCTGGGTTCTCTCCCCAGCTCGGGGAGGGGGGGGTCTAGTAGTTAGAGTAGGGGGGGGCTGGGAGTCCAATGAATCTGTCCCCACTTCCCTGCTCCCCTGAAATAGCTCCGTGGATTTGAAGGTCTATAATTTATTTTCCCATTATGCTAAGGCCTGTCCGACTCAACCCATCCGCTGGGGTCCCCCCGGGGGG
>NW_020698812.1:0-4886 GCF_002925995.2 Terrapene triunguis
AAGGAATGATATTGTCCCTATTAAAATAGATTTACCTGGAGGTTTGTTTTTTTTTTTGCGGGGGGTTCTCTTGCATTTCAGGTATTATTTTTGCTCATGGTGAAAACTGGAAAGTGATGAGAAGATTCACTCTCACGACCTTACGGGATTTTGGTATGGGCAGGAGGACCATTGAGAACAAAGTCCTGGAAGAATGCGATTATCTGATAAAGGATTTTGAATCCCACAAAGGTAAGCACGTGTTGAGCTTCGTAGTGTAACACTGGTAATCATTCAAAGTCCTTAACCACATCCGGACCTGTGAAACCCCCTTCCTCCCACCCTCATGGAGTCATCTCACTTGGGAATTAACTCAGTCATGACTCTTTTGCCTTTGATTCCAACTCATCAGAACTTAGGGGAGGAGCCGGAACCAGTTGGAGCACATTGGTGGCTGTGTGAAGGGTGGGAGGGGAAGATGCTGGGAGGATTAGCTTAATAATAATGGGCCAGTTCCTCACTGAGGCAAATCTCAAACTGACTCTCCGGGAAGTTTGACCTGAGGATCTGACATAAGGGAAAGGTGTAATGAGCCCTCCTTCTCTGCACACCAGCAGTACCTCTGCTTAAAGGAGCCCAGAGATTGCTCCCTCCTATTGCCCCAAGGAATGCAAGTCATCCCAAAAGGGGAAGAGGAGGTCAATTATTTCAATGGTTTCCAGTACGAAACCCATTGGATACCAACAAAATGATGAATGTTGCCGTTTAATGCTTTTCAGGAAGCGCCTTTGACACCATGAAGATGATGAATGCTGCCGTGTCCAATGTCATTGTGTCGATAATGCTCGGACACCGGTTTGATTATGAGGATCCAAAGTTTCTCAGGCTTATCCATTTAATTAATGAAAGTGTCCGGCTTTCTGGGAGTCCCATGGTTACGGTAATATTAGTTAGTCTGGTTTATTCCATATCCATTTTTGGGATTTCAAAATATTTCCAAAAGAGAGAGATCTTAATCGCAGATTAGCCAATAGCACGGTGATTAGAGCACTCAACTCGGGTGTGGGAGAATCAGGCAATGCAGCCATTTGAACCTGGGTCTCTCATATCCTGCATGAATGCCCTAAACACAGGGCTATTGGCTATTGTGGGGAATTGTTTGTTCCCCTCCCCCCATCCCCTTGGCCAAAAATTCCATCCTGGAGCTGCAAAACCTTTCCTGTTAAAAATGTCATCAAAACAATATGCTTCTTTGAAACGTTCTAGTTTCAGTGAATTGGGATTTTCTGATTAAACCATATCATCTAAAACGTGCTGAGTCTCTAAAGGAAGCAGCACCAGATGCTCCAGAGGAAGAAGCAAGAAACCCTTATGACGGGCAATGGTGGAATAACCTGCCTACAGTGAATAACCTGTCCATGGAAAACCCTGCCCATAATCCTCACCACCATCAGTTAGCTGACCGGCTTGTGCCCTAAGCGTGAGAGTTTATATCCTTTCTAAAACAAAGTCAATTGACACAGCTGCTAAAAGGCCGATGACCGGTCTACACAAGCTCTCCCACCATTGCTATCATCAGCACAACAGCACCAGCGACAGCATAAAGTGTTAGCGTAAAAAGGTTATAGACACACCCCAGGAGTCTAGCTGGCTTAACCATCTGAATGTAAAATTATAGTTGTTGCTCTACATCTACACCAGCCATATGAAGAAGAAGAAGAAGATGAGTTCCAAGAGTTGTTTCATTGACCTCAGTGGGAGTTCTGCATGTGGAAGGCTTATAGAAACAGGCCCTATTATTTACAAGGCATGTTTATCATCTCAATACATGTTACTCTAAAGCCACATGTTGATCATGAATGATTTGTTAACCATTATAATCTGCGTTTCCTTTGGCTAACTGTGCTATTCCCTTCCTTTAGCTGTTTAATATGTTTCCCGCCCTTGGGTTCCTACCAGGAAATCACAAGACTGTCTTTAATAATCTGGAAGAACTGTACTCCTTTACTCAGCAGACTTTCATCGAACACCTGAAGGAATTAGATCCCAATGACCAGAGAAGTTTCATTGATGCCTTTCTCATCAGGCAGCAGGAGGTACCGACGGGCTAGGGAAGAGGGGAGTGTGTGTGTTTGTGTGTGTGGGGGGGGCTAATGCAGATTTTCCCTGATTGCCAATATTCTTTAAACATTAACTGGGAGTTTTGTACTTACAGGAAAAATCTAATCCCAATACCCATTTCAAAAATGAGAATTTGCAAAGCCTTGTGAGTAATCTGTTCACAGCTGGGATGGAAACAACTTCCACCACACTCCGCTGGGGCCTTTTGCTTATGATGAAATACCCAGCCATTCAGAGTAAGATTTCTGAACCCTTTTGACTATTCATCACTTCTCTTGGTCTACTCTGTATGTACTGAGTGTGCTTTTGTACAAGCTATGTCCACACACATACAGACACCACAGTCCTCGCCCATGTTCAAATACAAGACATCTGGCATGATGTCATCCCTCACAGTAGGGAGAAGACAGACTCGGCTGTCATGAAAGTAAAGGGAATTCTTTATTGAGGCTGCTGGACTCAGAGAGGCCCCTGCAGTTTTCCCTCTGACTAAATCACTCTTTGCTGCCTAATGTCCCTACACAGGGTCTCCCTAAATCCTGGACTGCAGTAAGGATGGAAGGGACCACAGTGTATTGTAAACCTCAAGAGCCTGATCATAGCAGATGCAGAGCACACTCAACTCTCATTAATCAGTGGAATTGGAGGATGTTTAGCACCTCACAGGATGGAGCCCTGAAAGCAAAAGCCCTACCCTTTGCACTGAGACAGTACCTTCTCTGCACTCAGTAGGTTACTACTATTCACAGCTAGAAGAGGCATGCTTACCTCTGCTCCCAAATTACCCATCTGAGCCTTCTTCCATTTCAGCCTTGGTAACTAAGGTTGTCAGCAGCCGCATTTTAGAAACAAGATGTTTGTGTCCTAAAGGGTGTGGATTATATTGTTTAGCGGGTGTCAGTTGTATGTTTTCTTCTCTGTGTCTAGTTTCTCATAGGGGTTCCCACCACCATAGTATCTGAGCACCTGCTTTCACTCTCTTTTAATTGCTCAGAAAAAGTCCATGAAGAGGTTGAAAGAGTTATAGGCTCTGCCCAGCTTCGTTATGAACATCGGACACAAATGCCGTATACGGATGCAGTCATCCATGAAATTCAGAGGTTTGCTAATATCCTGCCAATGAGCTTGCCTCATGAGACTACTGAGGATGTCAGACTTAATGGCTATGTTATTCCTAAAGTAAGTTTTTTTTTTTTTAAGAGGTACTTTAATTACCAGCAACAAAGAGTCTTTTGGCACCTTAAAGACTAACAGATGTATTGGAGCATAAGCTTTCGTGGGTGAATACCCACTTCGTCAGACGCATTACCAGGACCTTCATACTCACCAATTAAAACAGAATAACAATGGATTATTTAAATTCCTCCAGACCAGAAATCACATGACCTCATGCACATAAACACCATGGTGATCAGTAGGGATTGAACCTGGGGGCTTCAGCATCAAAAGTACTAGCTCATCTAACTGCAGCTAAAGGAGTTACTCTGATAGCTCTTGATAAAGTAGAAGGCCGTTCTCCTCCCTACGGCTAGCACAACCCTAGAGAGAGACACAATCACATAAGAAGATTTGAATGAGAAGCGAGGATATTTTTTGAATATTTCCTTTTTTCTTTAACTTAAGAGAACTAAAGATGTTCTATCATGAAACTGACAGCAGATTGAATGCTCTGTGAGCACTTTGGCTTCACATGTGGTGATGAGTCCTTCTCAAACAACAGCACACCACCACCTCCTACCCAACACAGTCAGTTCTGGCTCATAGGGCAGGAAGCCAGCCACACCACTTCTGACAGCATTCTTGACTTCATCTGGACAACTCCCATCCACAGACTAATCAAACTTTAAACTTCTTAGCAGCTCAGCTCAGATAAGACTAACCACAAAGTAACACATGCAGTGGTATCTGCAGTGCTCTGGTTCAAACCTGTGGCATGCTTATGGGAAAGAGGGCAGGGGGATGCTGTCCTGAGAGTTTGTCAACTATGAAGACATGACATATTAACAAGGCAGGGTGGGAAGTGGAAAGAGCCCTAGCTCTGGGCACTCCCGGAAGGGATATATCTGCAGGATACTGGTCCTGGGTCAGATCCTCAGCTGGTGCAAATGATGTGAGCAGAGCTATGCCAGTTTACACCAGTTGATCATAGAAGATTAGGGTTGGAAGAGACCTCAGGAGGTCATCTAGTCCAACCCCCTGCTCAAAGCAGGACCAATCCCCAACTAAATCATCCCAGCCGGGGCTTTGTCAAGCCTGACCTTAAAAACCTCAATGAAACCTGATGATCTGGCCCGTTATCCTTCTGAATGAAGCTCACAGTTTATGGTCAATTTGATATTTTTATTAGAGCTGGTAGAAAAATACAATTTTTTAATTATTATTTATTTTAAGGATTTTATTTTTAATTGAGGGTTGGGTTTTTTTTTTTTCTTTTTTTTAAAATTCCAGGAAAAAACAGAGAAGCTGTTTCTCGGTTTAAAAGTCATTTTTGGTGAACATTTTCTATTTTCAAAAACAGTTCTTACTAAAAATGTTGGTTATCAGTAAAAAAAAATTTAGTTTGGGGAAAATTTTGCCGAAAATGGAATTTTTCCACAAATTTTTTTGTTGCCAACAAAATGCCATTTTTGTTGTTGAAATCAAAGTTCAATGGAAAAGTTTTGACTCTTCTAATTTTTATTTTGTGATGATTTTTAGGGTACTTATATCATCCCCTTACTGGCCTCTGTGTTGTATGACAAGACTCAGTGGGAGAAGCCTGGAGAATTCTATCCTCAGCATTTCCT
>NW_020698813.1:0-3429 GCF_002925995.2 Terrapene triunguis
CCCTCATCTCTTGGCTGTGTGGGTTCCTGGCTATCTCTGTGCTGGCATCTCTAATATCCAGGTTGTCTTTCTGTGGCCCTAACATTATCAATCACTTCTTTTGTGACATAGATTCCTGGATAGCGCTTTCTTGCACTGACACGAGCCTCGTTGAGCTGGCAACTTTTATCATCTCTATTAATGTCCTCCTGGGCTCATGTGCAGTAACCCTAGTCTCGTACATTTACATCATCTCCACCATCTGTAGAATCCCCTCAGCCCAAGGCCGCCAAAAGGCCTTTTCCACTTGCTCTGCCCATCTCACTGTCGTAACTATCTGGTACGGCTCCACCATTTTTCTGTATGTCAAGCCTTCTGCACAGAACTCATTGGATCTAAACAAAATAGTCAACGTCTTTAACACTATTGTAACTCCTCTATTAAACCCTTTCATTTACACTCTAAGAAACAAAGAGGTGAAGCGAGCCTTGGAAAAGGCAATCAGTGGCATGTAAAGTGGTTTTCAAATGGTCTGCATTTAGTAGCAATGTTGTCAAAGGGACCAAAATTAAAATTTCCTGAAGGTCATTCTTATTGCATGTGAACATTTCTTTGTTTTACAGGTTTCCTCATTGACTGTAACAACCTGATGTTGACTTACAGATGAACTCAAGTGGGAGAAATGCAAATTTATCATGCTGAAAATTCCAAGTTGCTAAATTTGTGTGGCATTTGCCAGGATCTATATGGATGCACCCATTGATAATTACGTAGGGGCCTAGGCCTAAGGGAGTTGGGTAACAAGCTCCCATTGAATGTCAGATATAGATTCAAGCTGACATTTTCAAAGGAATGTGTGCAAATTAATTGCCTAGATCTCACTAAATTTCAATACAAGTTAGGTGACTAGCTTCCTTGCGCTCCTTTGAAATTCCCACTTTCACACTTTATCTCCTCTACTTACATTTATGATATATTTTCCAATAGGAGGGACTTGTGTGATGCCATGGAACTGACTGTGACAGACATGGCAATTTCCTGCAATATCCTTGGGAGACATTATTGAATTACTGTCCCGTATTGATGTGTCAATAGAAGAGATTTTAGAACAACTTGATTAATTAAACAGTAATAAATCATCAGGACCAGATGATATTCACCCAAGAGTTCTGAAGGAACTCAAATATGAAATTGCAGGACTACAAACTGTAGTATGTAACCGATCACTTAAATCAGCCTATGTGCCGGATAATTGGATGGTAACAAATATAATTCTAATTTATAAAAAGGGCCCCAGAGGCTATCCTGGGAATTACAGGTCAGTGATCCTAACTTCAGTACTGGGCAAACTGGTAGAAACTATATTAAAGAATAGAATGATCAGACACATTGATGGTCAGAATTTGTTGGGGAGGAGTCAAAACACCTTTTGTAAAGGAAGTCATGCCTCACCAATCTATTAGAATTCTTTGAGGGGGTCAACAAACATGTGGATAAGGGTGATGCAGTCTATATAGTGTACTAGGATTTTCAGAAAACATTTGACATGATCCCTCTCCAAAGGCCCTGAAGGAAATTACTCAGGGGATAACAGGGAAAGTCCTCTCATGGATCAGTAACTGATTAAAAAATAGGAAACAAAGGGTTAGAATAAATGGTCAGTTTTAAAAATGGAAAGAGATGAAGAGTGGGGCCTCCCAAGCATCTGTACTGGGACTTGTGCTGTTCGACATATTCACTGATGATCTGGAAAAGGGAATGAACAGTGAAGTGGCAAAGTTTGCAGATGCTACAAAATTATTCAAGATAGTTAAGTCCAAAGCTGACTGCAGAAAACTGGGTGACTGGGCAACAAAATGGCAGATGAAAGTCAACATTGATAAGTGAAAGTAATGTGCATTGGAAGAAATAATCCAAACTATACATACAAAATGATAATGGTGGGTTCTAAATTATCTGTTACCACCCAAGAAAGATATCTTGGAGTCATTGTGAATAGTTCTCTGAAAACTTCATCCCAATACACAACAGAAGTCTAAAAGGCTAACAGAATCATAGAAACATAGAACTGGAAGGGACCTTGAGAGGTCATCTAGTCCAGTCCCCTGCACTCAAGTATTATCTAGACCATCCCTGACAGATGTTTGTCCAACCTGATCTTAAAAATCTTCAGTAATGGATATTCCACAACCTCCCTAGGCAATTTATTCCAGTGCTTAACCACTCTGACAATTAGGAAGTTTTTCCTAATGTCCAACCTAAACCATCCTTGCTGGAATTTAAGCCCATTGTTTCTTGTTCTAGCCTCAGAGGTTAAGGAGAACAATTTTTCTCCTTCCTCCTTGTAACAACCTTTTATGTACTTGAAAACTGTTATCATGTCCCCTCTCAGTCTTCTCTTCTCCAGACTAAACAAACCCAATATTTTCAATCTTCCCTCATAGGTCATGTTTTCTAGACCTTTAATCATTTTTGTTGCTCTTCTGTGGATTTTCTCCAATTTGTCCACATCTTTCCTGAAATGTGGCGCCCAGAACTGGACACAATACTCCAATTGAGGCCTAATCAGCGGGGAGTAGAGCGGAAGAATTACTTCTCGTGTCTTGCTTATAACACTCCTGCTAATACATTCCAGAATAATGTTTGCTTTTTTTGCAACAGTGTTACACTGTTGACTCATATTTAGCTTGTGATCGACTATGACCCCCAGATAACTTTCCGCAGTACTCCTTCCCAGGCAGTCATTTCCCATTTTGTATGTGTGCAACTAATTGTTCCTTCATAAGAGGAGTACTTTGATTTGTCCTTATTGAACTTCATCCTATTTACTTCAGACCATTTCTCCAATTTGTCCAGATCATTTTGAATTATAATCCTATCCTCCAAAGTACTCACAACCCCTCCCAGCATGGTATTGTCCGCAAACTTTATAAGTCTCAGAGGGGTAGCCGTGTTAGTCTGGATCTGTAAAAAGCAACAGAGTCCTGTGGCACCTTTAAGACTAACAGATGTATTGGAGCATAAGCTTTCGTGGGTGAATGCGTCTGACGAAGTCGGTATTCACCCACGAAAGCTTATGCTCCAATACATCTGTTAAACTTTATAAGTGTACTCTCTATGCCATTATCTAAATCATTGATGAAGATATTGAACAGAATCAGACCCAGAACCAATCCCTGCAGCACCCCACTCATTATGCCCTTCCAGCATGACTGTGAACCAATGATAACTACTCTCTGGGAATGGTTTTCCAACCAGTTATGCACCCACCTTATAGTAGCTCCATCTAGGTTGTATTTCCCTAGTTTGTTTATGAGAAGGTCATGTGAGACAGTATCAAAAGTTTTACTGAAGTCAAGATATACCACATCTACCACTTCCCCCCATCCACAAGGCTTGTTATCCTGTCAAAGAAAGCTATCAGGTTGGTTTGACAGTTTTGTTCTTGAC
>NW_020698814.1:0-506 GCF_002925995.2 Terrapene triunguis
GCTCTAACTTTTTTGCTGCCCCAGACAAAAAAGAAGAGCGCCGCCCCGCCGTAACCCCGCCCCCCCCCCCCTCCACCCCCGCGCGCCTCGCCGCGCCGCCCAAACCCCCCCCCCCAAAGCTCCTTGCCGGGCCGCCCAAACCCCCGCCCCCCTCCGAGCACCATGCTGGCTGTGCCGGGCTGCCCAGACCCCCGGAGCACCATGCCACGCTGGGCCGACCCCGCCCCAGCGCCGCCAAAACACCCCCCGCGCTGCCCAGCCGAAACAAAAAAAACCCCTCAAGCGCCGCCCCGCTGAACAAAAAAAAACAACAACAAAAAAACTGCAAGCGCCCCCCGACACCCCAACATTGGCCGCCCCTTCTAAGGTGCCGCCCCAAGTATGTGCTTGGTCGGCTGGTGCCTGGAGCCGGCCCTGTTGGTAAGGCAACTCCAATCTTTTCACGTGCTGTAATATATAAGTCTATGAGATTCCTAGGTACCATAGGTTCAAATCCTATAAGAACC
>NW_020698814.1:606-11152 GCF_002925995.2 Terrapene triunguis
CAAGCGCCTCGCCGGGCCGCCCAAATCCTCGGAGCGCCGCGCCGGGCCAGCCAACCCCCTCCACCGAGTGCAGGGCTGGGCCGGGCCACCCAAACCCCCAGAGCGCCACACCGCGCTGCGCCGGCCAAACCCCCGCCCCCCCAGTGCCGGGCCGGGCTGCCCAAACCCCCAGAGCGCCACGCCGAGCCGGGCCGCCCCCCCGGAGCGCTGCGCCGGGCCGCGCCGCGCCGCGCCGCCCAAACCCCCGCCCCCCCAGCACCGCGCTGCGCCGCCGAAACAAAAAAACCCTCGAGCGCTGCCCCACGAACAAAAACAAAAACACTGCGAGCGCCCCCCGCCATCCCAACATTGGCTGCCCCTTATAAGGTGCCGCCCCAAGCACGTGCTTGGTCAGCTGGTGCCTGGAGTCGGCCCTGGGTGTCACCCAGAAACATAACACAAGTTTGAAACACAGACATACATACATATCTATAACTCATAATACAAAGGTGATACAAACATATAAACAAGATTATCATACTTGGCAAATTATAACATTTTTGCAGATACCTTACACAGCATATCTGGCACAACTCATTGCAAATTTTACAATATTGGTGTTCATAATATCCTAAAGTGTCCCCCAAATTCCATACAGTGTCACAACCTCCTCCCTGTGTCTAATTATGGAAATTTGCAGACTGTGCTGTGGTGGGAGGTGCTGTAGTTCCATTTGAAATTCAGTACCACAGAAGTGATGGGCCTGGACATTGGAGCAGCACTAGAGCTGTGTTTTGTGCTTTGTACCAAAGACGTGATGCAGCAGCTAGCAACTTGTTCTGGCTCCTTATTTAGTTCTACTCTCTGAAGACGGTTTGTAGCTAATTTATGCGCTCTTAGCTAGCTAGTTCTGTAGTGGCAAAGCACAACTTTTTATAGGCTGAACAAAACCAGTAGCTCTTACAGAGATTTTATTTGGTGACAAAGAAATGATGGGTTGTTTTTTTAAAGAAAACCTTAGAATCCTGTTGACATTCTCCTTCAATTTTGAGAGAGAGGAAGGACTCTAAAGACAGATCAAATTTTGGATCTCAACTACTTGACTGTTCTTTGTGCATCACAGTTTTATTTCCTGCTAGAAACATTAAATGGAATAGGTGCTCTTTGAACCGCAGGCAAAATATTGATGATTCTAAATCCATTCTAAGACCAATAAATATTATTTTAAACTCCAATAGGATTTGTTGTTTTTTAACACTCTAGGACAGAGAGGGGAAAAATTTAATTTGGCCATGAGGAAAATGTTAGCTGACTTTTAGTTTCGTGGTTTTATCATTTAAGCCATTGCTGATACGTTATGAAGTCCTTTCATACTGTGATTTTAGAAAATGGGTAGGAGTGAGAGAAGCAGTCTGAAGTAATAGTCAAGATTGCATCCTGTGCAATTATAGGACAAAAAGAGCAGAGTCCTGGAACTGTTGATCCTTATTAACGATTTTTTTCCTACTGCAAAAGTAAATTTTCTAAAGTGAAGACCAGTCTAGGGATTGTTGTATAATAGTCTCTGTTGGATACTGGCAACTCTTAGCCTTCAGCCTAGGGCTGTCAATTAATTGCAGTTAATGCAAGCAATTAATACAGAACAAATTAACGCATTTTAGCGAGAGTTAATCGCACACCTCTGTTTTGATCTTCACTTACTGTACTTCATCGTTTGGTGGACATTGGCACAGTTCTACTGTGTTCTCATGATCTAGAGTGATTAAATATCAGAAAAAGTTAATGGAGCAAAGCAGCAAAAGTTCAGGTCTTCTGAATGGGAAGTTTATTTTTAAAAAACTTCCAGATGGTTCTCTGGATAAAAAGACTGTTATCTGTAACTATTGCCAGGCTGAGTTCCAATCCCATCAAAGTACTTCATCTGCAGTACCACCTCCCACTAAACATGCTTTCGCCTCCCGGTCTTGAGCTACAGATAACCCATAGACAGCAAATGAATCCCACCAGTCGTGACAGAGTACACCTACAAAGTTTGAAGATCTCTATAAGCCCATGGATCAAACAAAGTACAACAGCTTAACCAATGCTATTGCAAAGTGATTAGCTATGGACTGCAGACCACTTAACATTGTAAATGATGGAGGGCTAAGAGTTATTCTAATTGCATCTTCCAATCAGTCATATACCTTGCCCTCCTGAGGAACCATTGCATAACAAATACATGACCTATATCACAAGGAGAAGACTACAAATGTGGAGCTTCTGAGAAATGCACTAGCTGTTGCTTTGACTGGTGATCACAGGACATCCTTGAGCAATCAGGAGTCACCTGGAGTCACCGCACACCTGATTGATGCTGCATGGACACTGCAGTCATTTGCTTTTACAGCAACATATACAGAATGTAAGAACGGCTGTACTGGGTCAGACCAAAGGACCATCCAGCCCAGTATCCTGTCTACCGACAGTGACCAATGCCACGTGTCCCAGAGGGAGTGAACCTAACAGGTAATGATCAAGTGCTCTCTCTCCTGCCATCCATCTCCACCCTCTGACAGACAGAGGCTAGGGACACCATTCCTTACCCATCCTGGCTAATAGCCATTAATGGACTTAACCTCCATGAATTTATCTAGTTCTCTTTTAAACCCTGTTATAGTCCTAGCCTTCACAACCTCCTCAGGCAAGGAGTTCCACAGCTTGACTGTGCACTGTGTGAAGAAGAACTTCCTTTTATTTGTTTTAAACCTGCTGCCCATTAATTTAATTTGGTGGCCCCTAGTTCTTATATTATGGGAACAAGTAAATAACTTTTCCTTATTCACTTTCTCCACACCACTCATGATTTTATATACCTCTATCATATCCCCCCCTTAGTCTCCTCTTTTCCAAGCTGAAAGTCCTAGCCTCTTTAATCTCTCCTCATATGGGACCCGTTCCAAACCCCTAATCATTTTAGTTGCTCTTCTCTGAACCTTTTCTAATGCCAGTATATCTTTTTTGAGATGAGGAGACCCCATCTGTACGCAATATTCAAGATGTGGGTGTACCATGGATTTATATAAGGGCAATAAGAGATTCTCTGTCTTATTCTCTATCCCTTTTTGAATTATTCCTAACATCCAGTTTGCTTTTTTGACTGCCGCTGCACACTGCGTGGACGTCTTCAGAGAGCTATCCATGATGACTCCAAGATCTCTTTCCTGATTAGTTGTAGCTAAATTAGTCCCCATCATATTGTATGTATAGTTGGGGTTATTTTTTCCAATGTGCATTACTTTACATTTATCCACATTAAATTTCATTTGCCATTTTGTTGCCCAATCACTTAGTTTTGTGAGATCTTTTTGAAGTTCTTCACAGTCTACTTTGGTCTTAACTATCTTGAGCAGTTTAGTATCGTCTGCAAACTTTGACACCTCACTGTTTACCCTTTCTCCAGATCATTTATGAATAAGTTGAATAGGATTGGTCCTAGGACTGATCCTTGGGGAACACCACTAGTTACCCCTCTCCATTCTGAAAATTTACCATTTATTCCTACCCTTTGTTCCCTGTCTTTTTAGCAGTTCTCAATCCATGAAAGGATCTTCCCTCTTATCTCATGACAACTTAATTTATCTAAGAGCCTTTGGTGAGGGACCTTGTCAAAGGCTTTCTGGAAATCTAAGTACAGTATGTCCACTGGATCCTCCTTGTCCACATGTTTGTTGAAGCAAGATATTTTGCTGAAACATGTGCGGAGCATTTCTTGGATGTTACAAAAGAATGAAATATTCAAGAAAAGGTAACAACAATTAGTACTGACAGTGCATGTAATATGATAGCAGCAGCCATGATGTTTATCACTCTCAGTCTGCAGCGATCGATTACAGTAGCACTTGCCACTCAGTGCTGGTAGTTTTGAAAACATGCTGGAAAAATGTAGAAAACTTGTGGGCCATTTCAAACTCAGTCCAGCTAACAGTACAGAGCTCAAAATGCATGAAGCCACAAATGGACAGAAACAAGAACCTCTTTTACAAGATATTTCAACTAGATGAAACTCCACATTGGATATGGTTCAGCCCCTGCTTAGAAATAAAGCCACTATCACAGCCATGTTAGCTCTTCAAAAGCACAATCTATCAGTGCTGACAGGTAGTGATATTGAAGCATGAAGGGGCATATGAATGTTTATCATATTTGGCACATAAATACCTTGCAACACCGGCTACAATAGTGCCATGAGAACACCTGTTCTCACTTTCAGGTGACATTGTAAATAAGAAGCGGGCAGCAATATCTCCCGTAAATGTAAATAAACTTGTTTGTCTTAGTGATTGGCTTAACAAGAAGTAGGATTGAGTGGACTTGTAGGCTCTAACGTTTTACAGTGTTTTGTTTTCGAGTGCAGTTAATATAAGAAAATATAAATCTACATTTCTAAGTTACACTTTCACAATGAGATTGCACCACAGTACTTGTATGAGGTGAATTGAAAAATACTATATCTTTTGTTTATCTTTTTACAGTGCAAATATTTGTAATAAAAATAATATAAAGTGAGCACTGTACACTTTGTATTCTGTGTTATTGAAATCAATATATTTGAAAATGTAGAAAAACATCCAAAAATATTTATAATAAATGTAAATTGGTATTCTGCTTAACAGTGTGATTAAAACTGCTATTGATCATGGCTACTTTTTTTAATCTTGTGATGAATATGTGATTTATTTTTTTTAATCATTTAGCATCCCTACTTCAGCCTTGTGCCTTCTTCTGCTCCCACAGTATCTGGTTATCTCACAACAACGCCATGGCCCTCTAATGTGCTATTCACATTTAAGCTGTTATAAGAAGTGGTAGCTGCTGCTGGCCTCAATGCATTTCCCAGTCAGCAAGTGCTCTCAGGTTGTGAACAAAGAAAGGTATAAATTTACAAAATTAGTCCTTGAGCTGACTCAGGAAAATGTTGTCAGGGTGGCTGTCTGTTAAGCTTTGGCAAACAGTAGACAAAGGAGGAAATTGAATAAGAAAGCACAGCATTTGCTTGGGTTACATTTTTTCTGCTTGACTGTATGCATTTAGTAGCATTTAAAGAGTGAACGTTAGACTCCACACAATCAATGGGGCTTTTGGCCATAAAGTTTATATTTCAGTTTTAGCCCCATCTAAAGTTGCATTAGCAGAATCTGTGAAAGCTGGTAGGAACTCAACACAAGGTTCTATGGCTCAAGCTCAGTGGCAGTAGGAGAGGGCAGCAGAAGCCATCTAGTATATCTCTTAGCCCTGGTCTACACTACGAGTTTAGGTCGAATTTAGCAGCGTTAGATCGATTTAACCCTGCACCCGTCCACATGACAAAGCCATTTTTGTTGACTTAAAGGGCTCTTAAAATCGATTTCTGTACTCCTCCCCGGTGAGGGGATTAGCGCTGAAATCGACGTCGCCGGGTCAAATTTGAGGTAGTGTGAACGCAATTTGACGGTATTGGCCTCCAGGAGCTATCCCAGAGTGCTCCATTGTGACCGCTCTGGACAGCACTTTCAACTCAGATTCACTAGCCAGGTACACAGCAAAAGCTCCGGGAACTTTTGAATTTCATTTCCTGTTTGGCCAGGGTGGCGAGCTCATCAGCACAGGTGATCATGCAGTCCCAGAATCACAAAAGAGCTCCAGCATGGACCGAACGGGAGGTACTGGATCTGATCACTGTTTGGGGAGACGAATCCGTGCTATCAGAACTGCGTTCCAAAAGACAAAATGCCAAAATATTTGAAAAAATCTCCAAGGGCATGATGGACAGAGGCTACAACAGGGACCCGCAGCAGTGCCGTGTGAAAATTAAGGAGCTCAGGCAAACCTACCAAAAAACCAAAGAGGCAAATGGCTGCTCCAGGTCAGAGCCCCAGACATGCCGCTTCTATGATGAGCTGCATGCAATTCTGGGGGGGGGGCCCTACCACTACCCCACCCCTGTCCGTGGACACCTGCAAGGGGGGAGTCTCATGCAACAGGGATGAGGATTTTGGGGACGAGGAAGATGAGGAGGTGGAGGAGGATAGCGCACAGCATGCAAGCAGAGAAACCATTCTCCCTGACAGCCAGGAACTGTTTATCACCCTGGAGCCAATACTCTCTCAACACTCCCAAGGCGGGTTCACGGACCATGAAGCTGGAGAAGGAACCTCTGGTGAGTGTACCTTTGTAAATATAATGCATGGTTTAAAAGCAAGCGTGTTTAATGATTAATTTGCCCTGAAGGCTTGGGATGCATTCGCAGCCAGTACAGCCCCTCCTTTTAAATGGCCAACCCAATGGGTGCTTGGTATGGGAAAGGAGGGCACTGCTGTTTGAAACCATTCCCACATGTTATGAAGGTTGAAGAAGCTGAAAGACTGTGGCTTACCATGGCTGCCTGCAAGCCGAATTCTGTTGCCTGGCCCTGCGTGTGTGATCTCTCACACCAAACCGTCAAGCCCTCACTATAAGAGGCAAAATGCGACCTTGTACTGAAAGCACATGTGCTATGTAATGTTAACAGCTTGGTTCACCATGAAAGAGTCTACCCATTGTTCTCCAAAATGTGTCTTTTTAAATACTACTCTCCCTTTTTTTCCTCCCGCAGCTGCAAATGTTTCAACGCTCCCCCTATCATCTCCATCCCAGAGGCTAGCGCAGATAAGAAGGCGAAAAAAATGCACTCGCGATGAAATGTTCTCTGAGCTCATGCAGTCCTCCTGCACTGAAAGAGCTCAGCAAAATGCGTGGAGGCAAACAATGGCAGAGTCCAAGAAAGCAGAAAATGAACACAAGGACAGGAGGGACGCGCGAGAGGAGAGGTGGCAGGAGCAAGAAGAGAGGTAGCGGGAGCAAGATGAGAGATGGCAGCAGCGCTATGAGAGGAGGTGGGATGCAATGCTGAGGCTACTGGGGGATCAAACATGCTCCGGCGTCTGGTGGAGCTGCAGGAAAGGCAGCAGGAGCACAGATCGCCGCTGCTGCCCCTGTGTAACCGTCCGCCCTCCTCCCCAAGTTCCATAGTCTCCTCACCCAGACGCCCAAGAACGCGGGGGGCGGGGACCTCTGGGCATCCAACCACTCCACCCCAGAGGACTGCCCAAGCAACAGAAGGCTGGCATTCAATAAGTTTTGAAGTGCAGTGTGGCCTTGTCCTTCCCTCCTCCCCTCATCCACCACCCCACCCGGTGCTTCCCTCCTCCTCCACCCCTCCCGGGCTACCTTGGCAGTTATCCTCCTATTTGTGTGATGAATTAATAAAGAATGCATGATTTTGAAACAGTAATGGCTTTATTGCCTCTGCAAGTGGTGATCGCAGGGGGGAGGGCGGTCGGCTTACAGGGAAGTAGAGTGAACCAAGGGGGTGGGTTTTCATCAAGGAGAAACAAACAGAACTGTCACACTGTAGCCTGGCCAGTCATGAAACTGGTTTTCAGCGCTTTTCTGATTAGCAGTGCGCCCTCCTGTGGTCTTCTAATCGCCCTGGTGTCTGGCTGTGCGTAATCAGTGGCCAGGCAATTTGCCTCACCCTCCCACCCCACCATAAACGTCTCCCCATTACTCTCACAGATATTGTGGAGCACAGAGCAAGCGGCAATAACAATTGGAATATTGGTTTTGCTAAGGTCTAACTGAGTCAGTAAGCTGCACCAGCGCACTTTTAAACGTCCAAATGCACATTCTACCACCATTCTGCACTTGCTCAGCCTATAGTTGAACAGCTCCTTACTACTGTCCAGGGTGCCTGTGTACGGCTTCATGAGCCATGGCATTAAGGGGTAAGCTGGGTCCCCAAGGATAACTATAGGCATTTCAACATCCCAACAGCTATTTTCTGGTCTGGGAAGTAAGTCACTTCCTGCAGCTGTTCAAACAGACCAGAGTTCCTGAAGATGCGAGCGTCATGTACCTTTCCCGGCCATCCCATGTTGATGTCGGTGAAACGTCCCTTGTGATCCACTAGTGCTTGCAGCACCATTGAGAAGTACCCCTTGCGGTTTATGTACTGGCTGCCAAGATGTTCCGGTCCCAAGATAGGGATATGTGTTCCGTCTATCGCCCCACCACAGTTAGGGAATCCCATTGCAGCAAAGCCATCCACTATGAGCTGCACATTTCCCAGAGTCACTACCCTTGATAGCAGCAGCTCAGTGATTGCGTTGGCTACTTGGATCACAGCAGCCCCCACAGTAGATTTACCCACTCCAAATTGATTCCCGACTGACCGGTAGCTGTCTGGCATTGCAAGCTTCCAGAGGACTATTGCCACTCGCTTCTTAACTGTGAGGGCTGCTCTCATCTTGGTATTCTTGTGCTTCAGGGCAGGGGAAAGCAAGTCAAAGTTCCATGAAAGTGCCGTTACGCATGCGAAAGTTTCACAGCCACTGGGAATCATCCCAGACCTGTAACACTATGCGGTCCCACCAGTCTGTGCTTGTTTCCCGGGCCCAGAATCAGCATTCCACGGTATCAAGTATCAGAGGGGTAGCCATGTATCAATATGCAGGCAAGACTGATTCTTGCCTGCATATTTATACCTGTCTCTGGAAATTTCCACCACATGCGTCTAACAAAGTGGGTATTCACTCACGAAAGCTTATGCTCCAATACTTCTGTTAGTCTATAAGGTGCCACAGGACTCTTTGTCGTCCGTTCCACGGTATGAACCTGCCCTATTACCACCATGATGTCCAAATTGCCAGGGCCAGTGCTTTGAGAGAAGTCTGTGTCCATGTCCTCATCACTATCATGATTGCGCTGTCGTCCTCGCCTGCTTTTGCAGGTTCTGGTTCTGCACATACTGCAGGATAATGTGCGAGGTGTTTACAATGCTCAGAACAGTAACTTGTGGCCAAGTTACTGTGAAGGTGCCAGTGAGCTGAGCGGGCGCCAGGCTTGCCATGGTATAGCTTCTGCAGGAGAGCAGAGTTGCAGCGGAAGCGGTGGATGACGACGGATGCCACAAGAATAGATATTTATACCAAATGATGAGAGGACCTGCGAGGTGGATTCACCAGGAGAGCAGAACAGAGTTGCAGCAGAAGCGGTGGAGGACGACGGTTAGCACCGCACACATTTCCCGCACACGTTCCCAGGAGCCCATGACAGACAACATGGAGAAATTCGCTATCAAGACACGAGCAGGAGAGCAGAGTTGCAGCAGAAGCGGTGGATGATGACGGGATGCCACGAGAATAGATATTTATAAAGAATGATGAGAGGACCTGCAAGGTGGATTCATGGCACCAGGAGAGCAGGAGAGCAGAGTTGCAGCGGAAGTGGTGGTTGGATGATGACGGTTAGCAGTCCTACTGCACCATCTGCTGAAAATAATATGGAGTCTGCACAGAAAAAAGGCGCGAAACGATTGTCTGCCTTTGCTTTCACAGAGGGAGGGTCGACTGACGACATGTACTCAAAACCACCCGCGACAATGTTTTTGCCCCATCAGGCATTCGGAGCTCAACCCAGAATTCCAGTGGGCAGTGGAGAATGCAGGAACTGTGGGATAGCTACCCACAGTGCAACGCTCTGAAAGTCAATGCTAGCCACGGTACAGTGGACACACTCCACCGACTTAATGCACTTAGTGGGAACACACACAATCAACTGTATAAAATCGCTTCTTAAAAATCGACTTCTATAAATTCGACCTAATTTCGTAGTGTAGACATACCTTTAGTCAAATTCATCCTAACTGCTCCTGCTCCCTAGCTGAGATTTGCTATGGCGAATAATAGGCAAAAACACCTTCTGCTCTGTGTGGCCAAGTTACTGTGAACTAACTTTACCACCAGCTCTGCCCTTCCACCAATCGCCTTGACTATAATCACTGAACAGCACTGCTGTTCTAGAAGCCAGAGAGCAGGAACCCCAGCAGCTTCAAGAGAGGTGGAACCTGAAGATCCCACCAACTCTAACCTCCCAACCCCCAGCTGTAACTGGAGAGGGAAGGTGCCATTGAACAGGATCACTTAGAGTATGTCTACATTACGGGATTATTCCAATTTTACAGAAACCGGTTTTTGGCAACAGATTGTATAAAGTCGAATGTATGCGGCCACACTAAGCACATTAATTCGGCGGTGTGCATCCATGTACTGGGGCTAGTGTCAATTTCCGGAGCGTTGCACTGTGGGTAGCTATTCCATAGCTATCCCATAGTTCCCGCAGTCTCCTTTGCCCATTGGAATTCTGGGTTGAGATCCCAATGCCTGATGGGGCCAAAAACATTGTCGCGGGTGGTTCTGGGTACATCCTCCTCCTCCCTCCGGGAAAGCAACGGCAGACAACCGTTTCCCGCCTTTTTCCTGGGTGAACAGTGCAGACGCCATACCGCGGCAAGCATGGAGCCCGCTCAGCTCAAGACAGCAGTCATGAACATTGTAAAAACCTCGCGCGTTATCGTGCAGTTTATGCTGAACCAGAACCTGCAAAACCAGGCGAGGAGGAGCAGGCTACGGCAGCGCAGTGATGAGAGTGATGAGGACATGGACATGGAATTCTATCAAACCCCGGGCCCCCGGCGCTTTGGAGATCATGCTGTTAATGGGGCAGGTTC
>NW_020698814.1:11162-29897 GCF_002925995.2 Terrapene triunguis
GGGCACTTTCATGGAACTTTGTGACTTGCTTTCCCCTGCCCTGAAGCGCCAGAATACCAAGATGAGAGCAGCCCTCACAGTTGAGAAGCGAGTGGCAATAGCCCTGTGGAAGCTTGCAACGCCAGACAGCTACCGGTCAGTCGGGAATCAATTTGGAGTGGGCAAATCTACTGTGGGGGCTGCTGTGATGCAAGTAGCCAAAGCAATCACTGAGGTGCTGCTACAAAAGCTAGTGACTCTGGGAGATGTGCAGGTCATAGTGGATGGCTTTGCTGCAATGGGATTCCCTAACTGTGGTGGGGCGATAGATGGAACCCACATCCCTATCTTGGCACCGGAGCACCAGGGTACCCAGTACATAAACCGCAAGGGGTACTTTTCAATGGTGCTGCAAGCACTTATGGATCACAAGGGATGTTTCACCAACATCAACGCGGGCTGGCCGGGAAGGGTTCATGATGCTCGCGTCTTCAGGAACACTACTCTGTTTAAACGGCTGCAGCAAGGGACTTACTTCCCGGACCAGAAAATAACCGTTGGGGATGTTGAAATGCCAATAGTTATTCTTGGAGACCCAGCCTACCCCTTAATGCCATGGCTCATGAAGCCATACACAGGCAGCCTGGAGAGGAGTCAGGAGCTGTTTAACTACAGGCTGAGCAAGTGCAGAATGGTGGTAGAATGTGCATTTGGCCGTTTAAAAGGTCGCTGGCGATCACTACTGACTCGCTCTGACCTCAGCCAAAGAAATCTCCCCATTGTTATTTCTGCTTGCTGTGTGCTCCACAATCTCTGTGAAAGTAAGGGGGAGACCTTTATGGCAGGTTGGGAGGCTGAGGCAAATCGCCTGGCTGCTGATTACGCGCAGCCATACACCAGGGCGATTAGAAGAGCACACCAGGAAGCGCTGTGCATCAGAGAAGCTTTGAAAACCAGTTTCATGACTGGCCAGGCTACAGTGTGAAATTTCTGTTTGTTTCTCCCTTCATGAAAACCCGCCCCCTTTATTGACTCATTCATTCTCTGTAAGGAACCCACCCTCCCCATTCCCCCAGCTTTCTTGCAAAGGAAATAAAGTCACTATCGTTTAAAAATCATGTATTCTTTATTAAGTGATTATAAACATAGGGAGAGAACCAAGAAGGTAATCTGGGTGAGGTTTGGGAGGAGGATAGGAGGGAAGTAAAAGGCCACTGAACAAATTCAATATAATGACAGCCTTTTGGTTGGGCTGTCCACTGGGGTGGAGTGGGAGGGTGCACGGAGCCTCCCCCCCCTCGCGTCTGGGTGAGGAGGATATGGAACATGGTGAGGGGGGAGGGAGGTTATACAGCGTCTGCAGCGGCACTCTGTCATCCTGCTGCCATTCCTGAAGCTCCACCAGACGCCGGAGCATGTCCGTTTGCTCACGCAGCAGCCCCAGCGTTGCAGCCTGCCACCTCTCATCTCGAGCGTCCCTCATGACCTCACGTTCACTGGCATCTTTCCTAAATTTAGATACAGTGTCCTTCCACTCATTCAAATGAGCTCTTTCATTGCGGGTGGATTCCATTATTTCTGTGAACATGTCGTCTCGCGTCCTCTTTCTACGCTGCCTTATCTGAGATAGCCTTCGGAACGGAGGAGGAGCTGAAAAATTTGCAGCTGCTGGAGGGAGGGTTGAAAAAAAGGAGAGAAGTTTTTAAAATGATACATTTTACAGAACAATGCTTATACTCTTTCATGGTGAAAAACACTATTCACATTACATAGCACATGTGATTTCAGTACAAGGTCGCATTTTCCATCTTAATATTGAGTGCCTCTGGCTTTGGTGTTAGAGATCACAGACGCAGGTCTGGGCAACAGAATTCAGCTTGCAGGCAGCCATGGTAAGCCATTGTCTTTCGGCTTCTGCGCCCTCCTTTCCCACATACCAAGCAAAGCCTGTTGACTGCTGCGGTTTTCCTGTTAACCTTCAGCAGCAGAAAACAAACTAACCCCCCCCCATCCAATTCTCTGGGATGATCGCTTTATCCCTCCCCCCACCGCGTGGCAGGTATCAGGGAAGATCCCTGCAGAAACCAAACTAACCCCCCCGCCCCCCTCCTCCCGCCATGAATTCTCTGGGATGATCAATGTACCCCTCCCCCGACCGCGTGGCTGGTAACAGGGAAGATCCCTGCTAGCCAAACGCGAAAAGCTCAGGGCCAATTCCCCCCTCCCCCCCCGTGCTTGGCTAACTGCAGGGAAGGATTTCTTTTCAGCCACAGGCAAACAGCCCAGTAGGAACGGCCACCTCTGTCCCCTTAATTAAGTTCCCATATTTCAACCAGGTTACCATGAGCGATTTCACTCTCCTGAGGATTACACAGCAAGATAAAGAATGGATGTTGCTTGAATGCCAGCAAACACCGGGACCATACGCTGCCAGGCTTTGTCAGGCAATGATACCAGATTACTTGCTGCAAGCATGGCGTGGTCAAGTGTCCTACCATGGAGGACGGAATAAGGCTGCACTGCCCAGAAACCTTGTGGCAAGACTTTTGCAGTACCTCCAGGAGAGCTTCATGGAGATGTCCCTGGAGGATTTCCACTCCATCCCCAGACACGTTAACAGACTTTTCCAGTAGCTGTACTGGCCGCGAATGCATCCCAAGTCCTCAGGGCAAAGTAATCATTACAAAACGCTTGCTTTTAAAACAAGTTTTATATTTTGAAAGGTAAACTCACCTGAGGTCCCTTCCATGGGGTCATGGTCTTGGATACTTGCTTGGGAGAGTTGGGAGGGTACTTCAGTCAGGCTGAGAAAAAGATCCTGGCTGTTGGGGAGAACGGAGTGCTGGGTGCTCTCTGCAAGCTCGTCCTCCTCCTCCTCTTCCCCATCCGCAGAATCCTCAGGTGTAGCTGATGAGACTATCCCCGACCCGGAATCCACGGTCACAGGTGGGGTAGTGGTGGCGGCCCCCCCTAGAATTGCATTTAGCTCGGCGTAGAAGCGGCATGTCCGCGGCTCTGACCCGGAGCGACCGTTTGCCTCCTTTGTTTTTTGATAGGCTTGTCTGAGCTCCTTGACTTTCACGCGGCACTGATCTGAGTCCCTATTGTGGCCTCTCTCCATCATGCCCTTGGAGATTTTTTCAAAAGTTTTGGCATTTCGTCTTTTCGAACGAAGTTCTGCTAGCACTGAATCCTCTCCCCATATAGCGATCAGATCCAGTACCTCCCGTACGGTCCATGCTGGTGCTCTTTTTCGATTATCAGCCTGCATGGTTACCTGTGCTGATGAGCTGAGCTATCTGTGGTCACCTGTGCTCTCCACGCTGGGCAAACAGGAAATGAAATTCAAATTTTCCTGGGGCTTTTCCTGTCTACCTGGCCAGTGCATGCGAGTTCAGATTGCTGTCCAGAGCGGTCACAATGGTGCACTCTGGGACAGCTCCCGGAGGTCAATACCATCGAATTGCGGCCACACTAACCCTAATTCGAAATGACAAAATCGATTTTGGCGCTACTCCACTCGTCGGGGTGGAGTACAGAAATCGATTTTAAGAGCCCTTTATTTCGAAATAAATGGCTCCGTTGTGTGGACGGGTGCAGGGTTAATTCGATTTAACGCTGCTAAATCCGAATTAAAGTCATAGTGTAGACCAGGCCTAAGAGCAGAGTGCCCCACCCAAAGCCCTATTATCAGACATATAAAGCCAAAAAACCTGAGTCATCTACAACAGCTACAGAGCCAAAACTAGTCAATCAAAAGGCTAATGTGACAATGGATCCTCTATGAAGCTCACTATGGCTTTCATTATGCAGCTTTGATTTTTCAACAGAAGCACCTGTCTAGTATGATAATGAGCACTGTAGAAAACAATGATAAACAGATCAGCTAGCAGAATTATAACAATGGCTGGATCAGTCCTAACCCCTCTCCCTCCTATCAACTCCAGAAATCATCAGGGTTGCCAAGATTTTCTCCATCTCAAACCTTCATATCACTCTGCTGGTTTCTCAAGAGAGCCCTACCTTAGAACTCACTAGAGGACTCCCTTTTTCACCCCACCTGCCTTTCCCATGTGTCCATTACCTGATATCCTGAGGATGAATCCACAGTAAGACCATCAGTTTCATTTATAGCACTTATTCTTCTGAGAGAATTTTAAAAAACGGATTCCTGCTGAAAAAGAACCCAAAAGCTCAAAAGCCCTGTTAAATCTTGGGAGAATTAGAACCTGAAATTAAACACAGGAGCTGCTTAACATATGGACAATTTTCAAGAACTGATTAAAATTCATCTTCTCCCTGACATTCACCCTATCGCTACAGAAATTCAAATGAAGGAAAACCCTGAGGACCAGATCTCAGCTGGTATAATCAGCATCATGCCACTGAAGTCCATTTTCACCAGGGAGTAGATCTTGGAAACCCATTATCTGAACTGTTCTTTATTGATCTTTATATATGATGTCCATTAACATACTATGTGGGCACCCAGTTACTCTCCCATTGTGACATGTGATATCTCAGCAATAAGGCCTCTGTTGGATACTAAAAGCTGGAAGGAGGAAAGCAGGAGAGGCCAAAGAAATATGCATGTTTAATACTAGGCTGGCTCAACATTCCTCACACTGCTCGTGATCATCTGCTGGCATATGTCAGCATAACCCCATTACTGTCACTGCTCGTGATCATCTGCTGGCGTATGTCAGCATAACCCCATTACTGTCAATGGAGGTATGTTGATTTACATCAGCAGAGGGTCTGGCCCCTTATGTTTTCACAGATAAAAGAATGAGCTTACTTCTTGGCATCAATATGTCAGAGTTACTATAGCAAGGGCAAAACTGAGTTAGTCCAATTATAAGTTAGTTTGTGGGGGAAAGTTTACAAGCCTTTCATGTCTCCTGCATTTTGAAAATTGCTGTATAATAGATTGATATGGTCTCTAGATTCTGGTCATCATATAGAGATGTGTACTGCTTCCAATGGCTAGCTGGAAAGCTGTCAATGCAATTAGTGAGTTCCTTTCCACCTTCAGGGACCTTGAGAGGATTAGAGGCTGTAAAGGTAAGCTGTGCACGGTGCAGTGTGGAAGTACTGACCAAAGACAGTAAGGGGAAGTTTGTGTGGACTTGGTCACCATGATGGATATCATTTCCCATGCCCCAGGTACAGGTTCAGTAATTACAGGTCACCGAAAGATTTATAGCCAGGGATAATGGATTGGGCTCTCTTGCTGTGATTAATGCACACTTGGTCTGTGAGGCCAGGCAACAATCAGACTTGGAAGCCACCATGGGAAATGCTCGCATTTTGATGCTCCAGCCTGCTGAAAATCGAACTGTGCTGTGAAAACTAAAGGGATGGAGGATGGGAGCTGTGAACTGAAGGAAGGGTGCTCAGGAGGAGGGAGAGTTCATGGGGGTGGAGGGTTAGAATCTGAGAGCAGGAGACAAACAATGGCATGTGCTTTACGAGGCTGTAAGCACCTAGAAGGGCAAGACCATTTGGCAGATGGGTGGGTTTTCGCACAAGGTTTAGAATTCAAATTGCAGTCTTTATTCCCTACTCTGCAGTGGGATCTGGCATTAGTACCAGGGTGCCCTCTGGGAAGATCGCATAGTTGAGATTGGAAGCCCTGCATTTCTGATTGTCCTATTCCTTATTGTTCCTCCTGCATGGAACAGAGTGTCTTCTCAGCCAGTCTGCAGGCTCAAACATTTCCGTCTGTACTGCCAGCTGGTTAGCAGGTTTGATTTCTGTCCAGGGCCGGCTCCAGCATTTCTGCCGCCCCAAGCAAAAAAAAAAAAGCCCCGATCGCAATCGCGATCGGCGGCGGCAATTGAAAAAAAAAAAAAAAAAAGCCAAGATCGGCGACGGCAGTTCAGCGGCAGGTCCTTCGCTCCTAAAGGGAGTGAGGGACCTGCCGCCCCCAAATTGCCGCAGGTGCCGCCCCTCTCCCTTGGCCGCCCCAAGCACCTGCTTGTTAAGCTGGTGCCTGGAGCCGGCCCTGTTTCTGTCACAAGCTGCCCAGGCTGATAGGGGCAGAGAGCACTGCAGAGGCAATATGCTTTGCTGTTAATAGGGAAAGGAGGCTTTATGCTGATCCAGATTGACCCCTCTTGCTGATTAAACAGCAATATTGACAAGCTCCAAAGTGGGTTCTGGCTGCTTTCTGAATCCAGTGATGATGGATAGAACAGGAGTTAGAAAACAGTGGGTACTCAGGACTTCAGTGGGGACATGAAAGACTCATTAGGGGAAAGAATCTATGGTCTAGTTCCACTTTGGGGCACCAGAAGCTCTAAAGATGGCCCCAGGTCCAAAGGTACCTTACAATATAGCTGCTTACAGTCAAAACTCTAAGTGGGTAGAAAAAAATCCTGATGAAAAAGCAAGGGCTGTAGTTTATATCATTTAGTTCATGACCTAAGAATGCATTATGGATTCTAGGTCAAAGTCCTGCACTCCAGCATTTTGGCTAATACCATAGTACTACTACACTATATAGTGCAAGCGGTGGTGAGCTGGAGCTGGCTCGCATCGGTTCACAAGAACCGGTTGTTAAATTTAGAAGCCGGTGTAGAACCGGTTGTTAAAGGGGCCGGTGGGTGGGCAAACTCCGGTCCGAGGGCCACATCCGGCCCGCGGGACCGTCCTGTCTGGCCTGCCTGAGCTCCCAGCTGGGGACGCTCCCCCGGGCTCCCCCCCCCCCCCGCAGAGCCCCAGCGCGCCGCGCCGCCAGCACCAGCACTCTGGGCAGCTCTGCAGCTCCTGCCACTTTGAGCAGCATGGTAAGGGGGCTGGGAGGAGGGGTTGGATACGGGGCAGGGAGCGGTTGGAGGGGGCAGAAGTTCTGGGGGGGCAGTCAGGGGACGGGGAACGGGGAGGGTTGGGTAGGCGTGGGAGTTCCGGGGGTCTGTCGGGGTGGTGGTGGATGGGGTCAGGGCAGTCAGGGGACAGGGAGCGGGGCAAGTTGGGTAGGGGGTGGGGTCCTGGGGGGCAGTTAGGGTTGGGGGTCTTGGGAGGGGGTGGTCAAGAGACAAGGAGCGGGGGGGGGTTGATGGGTTGCGGGTTCTGAGGGGGGCAGTCGGGGGCAGGACATGGGTGGGGTCGGATGCGGGGCGGGGGGACAGGCACGTGGGGCTTGTACTCACCGCACGGTTCTCTACCGGGTCTTCGGCGGCACTTCGGCGGTGGGGGGGGGGGTCTTCACTCGCTCCAGGTGAAGGAGCCGCCGCTGAAATGCCGCCGAAAACCCGGAGCGAGTGAAGATCCCCCCCGCCGCCGAAGTGCCGCCGAGGACCCAGTAGGGAACCAGTTATTAGGATTTTGGGAGCTCATCACTGAGTGCAAGACTAGGACAGATGTTGGCTTATGAGAGGCAGCATGGTCTAGTGGAGCAGGCACTAGAGGGGGGGTCCTGAAACCTGGATTCTATTCCCAGTTCTGCCACTGATCTGCTGCATGACCTTGGGCAAGTAACTTCAATTCCGTGTGCCTCTGTTTCACCTCACGACTCTTGAGTGAGTGGCTTGTGTAATTAAATTCTGAACTCTTCTGTGCAGGAATTGTAAGATGTATTTGTACAAAATGGGCCCCTGCTCCCTGCTGGGCTCCGTGAGTGGGTGTACCAGGTATTTGGTAACAGAAGCCCTGCTGCCTTGGCGAAGCCCCCCCCCCCCCAGAAGATGACTTGCGGGAAGTGAAGAGCAGCCAGTTCAGACATCCATAGGATGCCTAGAGAGGTCTTCCATGATTAGCTGCAGGCAGAACCAATGAGAGTTGGTTCTCTGGCACCTAGAAGGGCTGGGGACAGGCAGAGGTCAAACAGGGCCCTGCAGGCCAGATAAAAAGGGCTGGCCTCTTCTACTAAGGGCCAGTTGTGGGTGAAGCCAGGACAGGGTAGGATAGCTCTCCCTACCCTAATCCAAGTAACCTAGCCCGGTCATGGGCTTAACCTTAGCCCTGGATCTCCATGAAGGACTAGTTTTATGTTATGGATTTTAATGCCCACGTGGCAATTTTGAGTGGAGGTTCAACTTATTTTCTGTTATCCTCAGAAGGGGTCTGGGCTGACAGCTGACCTGGCTGGAGGGCTGGGCAGTGGCAGAGTGTTGTGGAACCAGGACATAAGGGAGTGCTAGAGGGGAAGAGCCCCTGAAAAGCCATGTCCTCAACACAAGGGGGTGCTCTGGTGGTGAGTACACACTAACAGGGGCTCTAAACACAACCGTAATATAAATAATATGAGAGATGCCTCCTTTTGGATTAGAGATTCAACTGGTGTCATGTATCTCCCAGATCAGCAACAGTTGAGCATTGTTAACCTGAATAGCCTCCCATTCAAATTGGAGCACCTTAAAACAATGGGATGCCTGCAGCCAGGAAAAACTGGGTCTATCCAGATAGTCTGCAGGGAGCGGGGCTAGACCCATGCAAATTCCTCAGCAGAAATGAAGGAAGAAAGAAAGAAGTTGTTAGAACTGTTTTTTTTAAACACATACACTCTGGGTGATTCAGGAAACACAAAGGGACATGCCTACTGAGCAGGAGTCCATTTTGACTACCAGACTGAACAAGCTGAGGGGGGCTTCCTGCAGGAATTAGAGGAGACTACATGACCAGAAAGAAAAGACTGATCTGCGGGAGTAGAGTCAAGTAGCGGGGACCTGAGACCTCTGATGGCACCAACCCTTACCCAAAAAATGATCAAGAGTGTTGAGGACTGAGAGAGAGAATTGGGAGCAGGTGTTTATTATTTTGCCTACATCTGTGTTGCTCATTATTTGTCTATGAGTGAAGTGTGACTGGCTGAGAAATTCCTCTGAAAAGTCTATGCATGTTACTTGCTTCAACTGTCACATGTCCCTGAAGGGTTAAACTATAAACCAGAATACCCACAAGGACGGAGTTCAGGGGAGGGTGTACTTAAGTCCTGGGAGGACTTTAGGGGGTTAACACTGGTTTGGGGGCTTTGGGCAACTGGACCTCAGAGTCCAGTTCCCTAGAAGTGGTACCAGACAGAGTCACTGCCTGGGAAGCATGCCCAAGAAGCCAGAGACTGCGAGGGAGCTTATAAGCACACAGATCCAGCGTGCGAGTCCAAACACAGTTGCCTTGTAAGCATCCAGAATGGGTGTTCAGCCAGGAAAATGACAGCTGGTATAGCTTATGTCACTGGAGGAGCTGGAGTAAGCTATACCAGCAAAAGCAGGTTTGCTGGTATAGCTGTGTCCCGACTAGGAACACTTTGCCAGTATAACTATACTGGTTGAGCTATAACAGCAAAGCCTGCAGGTGTTGACCTATTTGTTTTCTTTTAGGCTAAGAGAGAAGATTGGTGTCCTGGCCAGCATGCAGTTAAGCAGGTTCACTTAGCTATGCTGTGCATGAGCTCCTGCTTGGTGCAATTTCTGCCCTCACAATGTCTGACTCATTTTGTAAAGCTCTGTGGGATCCCTTCTTAAGTATGAAAAGCACAACAGGAAACCAAGTTCTGTTCTATTGTGTAATCATGACACACAATATTCATCATAAGCAGAGACAGGCACGAGGGAAGAGGCAGAGGATGTGAAGGAATTATCATTCATTTACATTCTCCTGTTTATTTAAGATGCATTAACTTGAGATTATGTGCTGCGTAAGGGAGATCATGTTAGCACTGGCAGCTGCAAATGAACCAATTGCAAGGTGGAATGGGCCTGTCAGGACTTTACTGTTTGATCTGGGTAGTTACATCAGCTGAAAGGCTTTGCCTGTCTTTTATTAGAGTCTTGAGCCAGCCTCATCAGCTCTGCAGCCCACGGCATGTCTCAGAAATGACAAGAAATGAAGAGCATCAATTTCTGTGCTATCTGTGAATGTTAAAGGAAGGCAGAGCCACCTGCTCTCCAACGCTATGAGAGGGGATTATACCAAAGTCCTGTCCTATCTAGCTTTTAATACCCCATCCCCCTTAGTGTGGTATCTAAGTACCTATCCAATCACTTCTCATTTGGAACATTGCCTCTGGAGAAAATCAATTGTAACCCGATCTAAAGGGAAGTTTCAAGTAACTCATGAAGAGTTTCACTGATAAAGACAGGGGGTAGGACTGGAAGTGAGGGTCTTATGGTTAAGGCACAAGAATAGGGGACTAGAAGTCAAGAAATTAGGTTCTATTCCCAGATCTGCTACATTCTTCCAGTGTGACCTTGTACAAGTCTCTTTACTTGTTTTCTCAGCTGAACAGTGGAGATAATATCTCCATTGCAGGGATGTTGTGAATCTGCACTCACTCTCTGTAAAGCACCTTGTGAGGTTTTTTTGGGAGGTGGGGTGGAAGGAATTATATAAATGCAAAGTTGTAGTTTAGATTTTTTTATTCCATCTGAAAAACTTTTATGTAAAAGATCCATCTCATTAGGCTGGGAATGTTATGCCCACTAATTTGGACTGTCACTGTTCTGATCTAGCCAGCTGACTGTCTCAAGGCATTAACAAGTAGTGATGGTCCCAATCCGCTGATGGTGATTGTGGAGGGAAATGACAACTCTAAATAACTCCCTTCTAGTCATCTTCAAAAAGTTTGGCTGGTAGTTGGGCATTGGCTTATCTTACAATGAGTGTCTTCAGGGGCAACCAGAGACCTCAGCTCCTCATCATCACAAAGCTTGTCACTGCTACTCCCTGGACTTCAGTGTGATGGGTTCTTCCCCCATAACTAAATGTCAGCAGAAAGCTAGTCTGTCAGTACATCAGAGGAAATGAGCAGGAGGGGCTGGCTCTTTCTCTGTTGGAAATCAATTATTTGATCCATTGCATTTGTTTTAAATGATTTTTTTTTTCTAAAAATCTCCAGATTACAATAGCTGATGAAAGAGTTGAAGCATTTGGAAATTTAGAAGCTGAAACATAGCAGGAACAAGCCAACTCTGACCTCTGGAAATGGAGCAGAAGTGACTGAGACTATTTAGCCTAGAAATGTTAGAGTATATTCAAAATTATGAAGGTTCTAGTGAAAATCAATCAGTGTCCTCCTTACCCTCATCCACTATGTGAGAACAAGGGCCACTAGGTTACATTTAAATGGCAGTCACTTTCAATCACATCAAGAAAATGGTGGTTTTTGCAGCATATAATCAGCCTGGGAGGTTCTCTGCCATGGGAAGCTGTTGAGTGAAATACTGGAGTAGGAATCTAAAAAGGGCTGGTTTAATCTAATGTGTATTAACATTTGTCCGTTTCTACCACATGGAGAATAATCTAATAATAGTAGGTGGATCTCATACTTTATGGCATAAAATAATTACCTGTGCAGAGAGGGGAGACTTCCCTTCCCCCACCCCTTATGTACAGCTGTTTGTAATTGACCAGACACATTGGGCAGGTTCTCCAACCGTCTGCTTGAGAGTGCTGAACCAGATGCATTAAAACTGCAATTAAGCAAAGCACTTAAGCATGTACTTAAATCCCATTGAAGTGAATGGGACTTAAGCACATGCTTGAAATTAAGCCTGTTGTAAGTGCTTTCTGAACAGGGATGCAATGAAGCATGTGGTTGAAGTTAAGTCTGTGTTTAAGTGCTTTGCTAAATCAGGGTCTAATAGCCTGCTCTGGTATGACAAATTATGACTTCAAGATTTTGGAGGGGGATTCTAAGAGCCCATCTACTTCATAAATGTAAGCTAGTTAGGGGACATAGTTGTTACCTAGTGAGGTTATCACATAGCTAAAACACATAGTGTAGAAGGGACCTGTGTCCAGTAACTAGACTAAAGCCTGGAACATGTCTGAGGAGTTGAGGGGGTTTAAGAATCATAGAAATGCAGGTCTGGAAAGGACCTTCAGAGGTCATCTAGTCAATCTGCCCACACTGAGGCAGGACCAAGTATTCCCAGACCATCCCTAACAGATGTTTCTCTAATTTGTTATTAAAGCCTCCAAAGATGGGGATTCCCCAAGCACATAGTTTAGCGGGATTCAGAATATGTTCAAGAGAAGCCCAGGGCTGAAGTAGCAGATCCCTCATGGTATGAAGGATGGGCTTTAGCTGTCAGTGGAAAAGTTTGCATAATGACAGTCCGCTATCAAGAATAAGACAGACACTGTCATCCTGTCACTGCCCCTTAAAGCCAAGGTGAGTGAAGGGAAATGAGTGGCAATGAGAGCAAACTACACCAGTTTAAAAGTAAAATGATTTTGGAAAGTCAGAAAATGATTATTTATCTGTACTATGGTTACACTTCCAGGCCCCAACTGAATCAGGGTCCCATTGTGACATTGTACCTACACACAGTAAAAGACAGCTCCTGCCCCAAAGCGCTTACACTCTAAATAGACAAAGGAAGTATTATCCCCATTTTACAACTGGGGAACAGAAAGATCAAGTGACTTGCCCAAGGTCAGGCAGGGAGGCTATGGCAGAGCCGGGAACTGACCCCATGCTCCTGGAGTCGCAGTCTAGTGCCTTAACGTCATGACAATCTTCCCTCTTGGTATTAAGCCACTAAGGTAATGGTGCAGTATGTGGGTACTGCTTTCCCCATAAGTAGCTGCTCACTTGAATGCAGCTCTTTTTCTATGCCACAACAAGCAATACAGCGTATCTCTTAAATATTTCTGTGTTCCCTGTGTTTGCAGTGAACAGTAATTATCAGGCATCCAGAAGAAAATGGTGCTGTCATCCAGTGCTGGCTTCTCACTTTGTTTGGGATTGTGATAAAATAAATAATTGCACAGAGCTCATTAAATAATCATTTGTAAGTGCAGTTTCTCAAAAAGAGAATGTTCAAAGGGCACCCACGACCAGTCTGGTTAGAAAAGAACTGATGTTGTTTACGAGGAAGCACATTAGCTGAAGACTGGTCCAGCCTCCTGCCGTCTGGCTGTGGTGAGATCTGATCCAAATGATGCCACACATTGTGATGAGAGAGAGAGATGAAAGTAGGAAAAATGGGGAAAACAGTGGTGACAGTAGGGTGACCAGATGTCCCGATTTTGGGGTCTTTTTCTTATATAGGCTCCTATTACCCCCCACCCCCTTTCCCGATTTTTCACACGTGCTGTCTGGTCACCCTAGGTGACAGAAAGCCATTTTTCTTAAGTATAATTAAGGGTAGGAAAGCCTAGACTATAGAACTGTCATGTAACATTCTCTATTGTAACTTTCCCTTCTCTCGTGCCTGACTTTTTTTTTCACTTTCTCTCTCTCACCTACATATAGTCTATCATCCCCTGTCTCAGGGCAGCCCAGAGGAATCAAGGGGCCTGGGGCAAAGCAGGGAAGCTGCGGCGCTTGTACTCACCCGGCGGCGGTCCGGGTCTTCGGCGGTGGGGGGCCCTTCAGTCGCTCCGCGTCTTCGGCAGCACTGAAGGGCCCCCCGCCGCCGAAATGCCACCGAAGACCCACACCACCGTCGGGCCAGGGCTCGCGGGGCCTGGGGCAAATTGCCCTGCTTGCCCCCCCCTCTGGGCAGCTCTGCCCTGTCTCACCCCTTTCCCCACACCAAAGTCCTTTCTCTTCACTTTTCTATTTCTTGTGTCTTTCCTCTTCTTCCCACCTATGTATTTTGCTTATCCTCTGCTGGCTCGTCTTTCTCATCCTTTTCCCTACTTATCAGTTGCTTATTCAGTCTATAGCCTGTGTGCAAAAGCAGCATGGCAAGGCTTGCATAATAGGACTGCCTTACAATTTATAGCTCAGTCTCTGCATAGTCGGAGCTGTCCAAAGTGGAGTTCTGGTAAACATTTTCAAACCCACTGGAGCCCCAGCGCGCCATGTGGGGCTAAAACCTCGAGCCCTGGCGCCTCCCACAGGGCTAAAGTCCTGAGTCCCGGTACTCCCCATGGGGCTGAAGCCCCGAGCCCCGGCACACCCCATGGGGCTGAAGCCTCAAACCCTGGGGCTCTTGGAAATACTTGATGAGAATTTAAGCCATCGTCCATGGGGGAGAGGATGCAATCATTAGATATGCAGCCAGGTTATGCATGACTCCAATGACCCAGACACTAGCTCTGGGTTAAAACAAACTTTGGGTAGCATCAGGAAGTGGGATTCATACCTACATGTTGTGTGGATTCTTGCACCTCAGGCCAGTCTAGAGGAATAGCCAGTTACACAGTAGGTACAGAACACGTGCTATGACACTGCTCCCTCTCTTAAAAAGGCTCTTATTCTGGGCCTGTTTTGGTGAAATGCTGGTCTAAAAAAGCCAGTGTCCCACTGAAACTGGGCAGTGTGAAACCTGCTGTGTTCTGTTCTCCTTTGGAGAAGCATTTCAATGGCAAACATACATTTTATTTCCTAACTTCCAGTGCACCACTTTTCACAAGATATTTTAAAGGGAACGTTCTTCTGCACCTAAGGCAGAGGTTCCCAAAGTGGGCGATACCGCCCCCTGGGGGGCACTGGAACGATCCAGGGGGGCAGTAGTAGCCTCGGGTGCAATTGCGGGGCGTTGAATAAAAATAAGGGGGCGGTGGAAGCATAAAGAAAGAAGAGAATATAAGAAAATTTTGAAAAACCTTTCGTACATGTTTCATCTGTTGTGTAACATAGAGTTAAAGTTGTAGTGATTACTTTATTTTCCAAATAAATTCACAAATTATAACCGATCAGGTGTCAAGTCCGCCAACAGCTCTTAACAAGCAAGTGTTGGCAGGCGAGCGTGTCGCGCATTATCGGGAAGTCCAGCATGCATCGGCAGGAATATGTGCGTGTAATTACTTGTTTACAATACGATACTATAAATAGGCGACATGTATGAAATCTAATTTAGATTGTTTCTGAACTGTGTAAAAAGCAGTTAACAATAGTGCAATAAGTATTTAAAAATTTTTATTCATATTTGATACCTTCGATCTTTACGGATTACGGATCACATACAAAGCAAATTGTATTATTGTTGTTTCAATAAAACAGCAATTTAAACGTGAGTATTTTTATACATTTTCTTACATATCTACCGTACATTTCTGTGTCTCTAGTGCTTACTAATAATAAAATCGTAGCAGGCTTGTGTTGGTACAGTACTATTTGAAGTGTACAGTCAATATATTTGTCATATTTTTATTACAATATTAACGAAAACGGGAATGAAATCGTAAAAAAACTGTTAACTATTAACATTTATTTAATAACTTTTTCTGTACAAACCAAATTTAGGACGAGGAGAATTCAGCCAGTTTCCAAATTTATCAACAGTAGAAAAACATGACGAAGCCTTGCTTACCTATTGTCAGCACTTGGAGGCTCTCCATTCTGACTTCAATCAACGATTTGAAGATATTCTTAAAATGAACATACCCGATTGGGTTTTGGACCCTTTTTCAAGTACAAACACAGAAGAATCTCCAAAATTACAAGAAGAACTGATAGAAGTAACAACAAATGAGGAATTGAAATTGAAATTCAAAAACGGCTACCAACAGTTCTGGCTGCAAAAGCAGATACCTACACTTTATCCTGGATTATGGGCTATAGTACAAAAGTTTTTAATTGCATTTCCTTCATCATATTTAGTGGAACGTGGGTTCAGTGCGGTCACAAATCTGTTAACTAAAAAAAGAAACCGACTGCAAATAGCTAATCGCGGTGATTTAAGAATGCTGCTGACAAAAATAGAGCCGAACATTAATAAATTGATAGCAGCGCACCAAGTTCATCCTTCTCATTAGGATTATTTTTAATGTTATTCGTAATTTTTATTTTAATATTATCCTTCGTTATCTTAATTTTCGGTGTGTAATGCGAATGTTACTATGGTTGATTTTAATAAATAATTTTATAATTTCAAGCTTCAAGGTGTCTTATTTACAACAACATCTTTCTTTACTATATTGTAGTATGTAGGTAGAAATATAGATACATAAAAGAACGCAAATTTGTCACTGCATCTTTCCGTTTGTTCGCTTAAAGAAGGTAGATTTCCAGGGGGGCGCTGAGTAATTTTTTTTCTGAAAAGGGGGCGGTAGGCCAAATAAGTTTGGGAACCTCTGACCTAGGGTGACCAGATGTCCCGATTTTATAGAGACAGTCCCAATATTTGGGGTTTTTCTTACATGGGTGCCTATTTCCCCCCCACCCCATCCCGATTTTTCACACTTGCTATCTGGTCACCCTACCTGCACCTCAAGAAGAGGAATTCATGCTGTGGCAAAGCCAATGTCAAGTTTAACATTCAGTGGGCCTTCTCACAGTAAATCAGGTTTCTCAATTCATTGAGGCACTTTAAGGCTATAACAGTATTTGTAAGATGCTGCCACGAGCAGGACATTGTTAATAAAGGTATGTCTACACTACGAAATTAGGTCGAATTTATAGAAGCCGGTTTTATAGATATCGGTTTTATACAGTCGATTGTGTGTGTCCCCACATAAAATGCTCTAAGTGCATGAAGTCGGCGGACCGCGTCCACAGTACCGAGGCTAGCATAGACTTCCGGAGCGTTGCACTGTGGGTAGCTATCCCACAGTTCCCGCAGTCTCTGCCGCCCATTGGAATTCTGGGTTGAGATCCCAATGCCTGATGATGCAAAACAGTGTCGCAGTGGGTTCTGGGTACATGTCGTCAGGCCCCTCCCCCTCCGTCAGAGCAACGGCAGACAATCGATTTGCGCCTTTTTACCTGGGTTACCTGTGCAGACAACATACCACAGCAAGCATGGAGCCCGCTCAGCTCAGCTCAGCTCACCGTCACCATATTTCATCTGGGTGCCGGCAGACGTGGTACTGCATTGCTACACAGCAGCAGCCCCTTGCCTTTTGGCAGTAGATGGTGTATTACAATTGGTATCCATCATCGTCGTACTCCAGTTCGATCAGAGGCACCTGGGCAGACATGCTTTGTCTCCTGGAGACTCAGTCCTGCCGGCAGTCCTATTGAACCGTCTTGACGACGATGGCTAGCAGTCGTAGTACAATATCTTCTGCCAAGCACCCAGAAGATGCCGAGGGCTATCAGTCATGCTGCACCGTCTGCTGCCAGCTTAAGATGTAAAAAATAGATGGACCAGATTTGTTCTGTATTCATTTGCTTCCCCCTCCCTCCGTGAAATCAACGGCCTGCTAAACCCAGGGTTTTGAGTTCAATCTTTGGGGGGGGCCATTCTGTGTGACAGTCAGGGCCGGCTTTAGGCCGATTCAGCCGATTCAGCTGAATTGGGCCCCGTGCCAAGAGGGCCTCGCGCTGCAGCTCTCCACGCCGCCCTCAGCTCACTTCCCCCTCCTCGCCTCCCCTGAACGCTCCGCCCCCTCCCCTGCTTCCCGCGAATCAGAGATTCGCAAAGCAAAACCAGCAAGCCCTGCCCCCAGGAATCGGGCCCCACTCTTGCTAAAGCCGGCCCTGGTGACAGTTGTTTGTGTTTCTCCCTGATGCACAGCCACCTTTGTTGATTTTAATTCCCTGTACCTGTACGCCATGTCGTCACTCACCCCTCCCTCGCTCCCTCCGTCAGTTTCGCGCCTTTTTTCAGACCAGACGCCATAGCACTGGGATCATGGAGCCCGCTCAGATCACCATGGCAATTATGAGCACTATGAACACCACGCGCATTGTCCTGGAGTATATGCAGAGCCAGGACATGCCAAAGCAAAACCAGGACCAGCCAAGGAGGCGATTGCAGCGCGGCAACAAGAGTGATGAGGAAATTGACATGGACATAGACCTCTCATAAAGTACGGGCCCCAGCAATGTGCAAATCATGGTGTTACTGGGGCAGGTTCATGCCGTGGAATGCCGATTCTGGGCCCAGGAAACAAGCACAGACTGGTGGGACCGCATCGTGTTGCAGGTGTGGGACGATTCACAGTGGCTGCGAAACTTTCGCATGCGTAAGGGCACTTTCATGGAACTTTGTGACTTGCTTTCCCCTGCCCTGAAGCGCCAGAATACCAGGATGAGAGCAGCCCTCACAGTTGAGAAGCGAGTGGCGATAGCCCTGTGGAAGCTTGCAATGCCAGACAGCTACCGGTCAGTCGGGAATCAATTTGGAGTGGGCAAATCTACTGTGGGGGCTGCTGTGATCCAAGTAGCCAACGCAATCAAAGACCTGGTGATATCAAGGGTAGTGACTCTGGGAAACATGCAGGTCATAGTGGATGGCTTTGCTGCAATGGGATTCCCAAACTGTGGTGGGGTGATAGACGGAACCCATATCCCTATCTTGGCACCGGAGCACCAAGCCACCGAGTACATAAACCGCAAGGGGTACTTTTCAATGCTGCTGCAAGCCCTGGTGGATCACAAGGGACATTTCACCAACATCAACGTGGGATGGCCGGGAAAGGTACATGATGCTCGTGTCTTCAGGCACTGTGGTCTGTTTCGAAAGCTGGAGGAAGGGACTTTCTTCCCGGACCAGAAAATAACCGTTGGGGATGTTGAAATGCCTATCGTTATCCTTGGGGACCCAGCCTACCCCTTAATGCCATGGCTCATGAAGCCGTACACAGGCAGCCTGGACAGTAGTCAGGACCTGTTCAACTATAGGCTGAGCAAGTGCCGAATGGTGGTGGAATGTGCATTTGGACGTTTAAAAGCGCGCTGGCGTAGCTTACTGACTCGGATAGACCTCAGCGAAACCAATATCCCCATTGTTATTGCTGCTTGCTGTGCGCTCCACAATATCTGTGAGAGTAAGGGGGAGACATTTATGGCGGGGTGGGAGGTTGAAGCAAATTGCCTGGCCGCTGATTACGCGCAGCCAGACACCAGGGCGGTTAGAAGAGTACAGCAGGGCGCGGTGCGCATCAGAGAAGCTTTGAAAACCAGTTTTG
>NW_020698815.1:0-565 GCF_002925995.2 Terrapene triunguis
TGCTGAGGGCCGGGCACGGCCAGCCTATGCCCATCCTCGCTGGGTTCACCTCCAACGAAGGCGCCTACATGTTAAAATTCAGTCCTCTTGACTTCAGCCTGGAGAACACCAGCCACATCGGCTGGGAAGAGCTGCTGCAGGTGGTGAGGCTGGGAATGCCAGGGGCCCCAGAAGAGGCCGTCCAGATCGTGGCACAGCGGTACAGCCAGGAGAGGCAGGATGAGGGACGGTACTTATGGGCCATGGATCAAACCACTGGTGACCGCCTCTTTGTGTGCCCGGTAGCCGAGGTAGCTGGGCGAGAGGCGGAGGCCGGCAGTCCTGTGTACACCTACTACTTCACTCACCGCATTCCTGGCTTGTCTTTACCTGAGTGGATGGGGGTGCCACACGGCTCCGAGGTGCCCTACCTCTTCGGGACCCTGGCGTCCATGTGGGGCGCCAACTACACTCTCACAGAGGCCGAGACCGGGCTGAGCCGCAGGGTGATGCGGTACTGGGCGGAGTTTGCCAGGAGCGGGTAAGGGAGTCCCCCAGAATCCTCTCGTGCCCCTGAGTCCTAACA
>NW_020698815.1:575-2041 GCF_002925995.2 Terrapene triunguis
CCCAGGAACCCCACAGGGTCAGAGGGCAGCAAGGAGCAGTGGCCCCTCTACAACTCCAAGGAGCAGAACTTCGTCCGCATCAGCACAGAGCCGCCCCAGGTCCAGGGGACATCGCCCGCCCAGCACTGCGGCTTCTTAGCATCGCTGCTCAAAGAGACGCCGAGCCCCACAGGTGAGCATCAGTAGGGTAAGAGGATTGCAGTGCTAGAGGGGAAAGGCCTCGTGTCACATTCCCCGTCCCCCCCGAAGCAGGCAGTTCCCCTATCCTGGGGCCAGATTGGAGCTGGCACACCTTATAGGGAAAATTCCCTGCCCTCCCAAGCCAGCCAGTCCCCTAGATCTGAGGATGGATTACAGCTGGCATCTCCTAGAGGGGAAAAGCCTTGTGTCCCATTTGCCACTTTTCATGTGAACATGGGATGATCCTCTGGCCTCCTAGAGGGGCAGACACCTGTGAGGAGCTCTCCCATCCCCTGAGGTCCCCAGAACCCACGTGCTGTGGGGCAGCCCCAAACTCAAGCCCAGTTTGTGGTTGTTTGGGCCTTTTCAATGGCAGAATGACATCTGCGTTTCCTCCCCCAGCTGAGATCCACAGAACTGCTAACCCCTCAAGGAAGAAGGAACATGAGGAAGAGAAGGAGAACTGAGCCCCATGGAGGAAGCCAGGACCTGCAGCATCAAATCCCAGATGTCTACCACCAGCTGAGCAAAGGGAGTAATTCCCCCAGCTGGGAGTCAGCAGGTGGCTGCTGTAGTAATTAATCTGGCCACTAGACGGCGATATCATCCTATTCACTAGCCCACGAAAGCTTATGCTCAAATAAATTTGTTAGTCTCTAAGGTGCCACAAGTACTCCTGTTCTTTTTGCGGATACAGACTAGCACGGCTGCTACTCTGAAACCTTTCCAGGCATGTTTCCTAGCAGTATGTCATTCAGCCATTAGATGTCGCTGTGTGCAGCATATCGCTCCAGCCAATGTGGTGTCCCTGGTAAACGAGGAAGCCCACTCTGGACCGAGAGCTGTGTAGAAGACTGTTTGGGTTAGTAGCTGCTTTCTTTAATAAACGCCTTCTGTTATTATTCTTTATTATGTGCGTCACCAAGTGAGATAGAAGAACCCAGGAGTCCTGACTCCCACCCCCCTCCAACTCAGTAGGCCCCACTTTCGTCCCCAAGCCATGGATTGAACCCAGGAGTCCTGGCTCCCAGCCCCCCCCACTCCAATCATTATACATTGCGAAGTGACACCACTTTTCCCCGCCTGAGGTTCTGTCAGTTTGACTGGGTTACCCCAGACGTCTCCATGGCCGAGCAGAGATCTGGTGGGTTGCTGACCCGAGACGTGCCAGGGAAGTGGCCTGTGCGTGACTGAGAGGACCCGGGGCTGTGATTCATCCTCTTTCAGCGGCACTGCGGTGTTGCTCACCCCAGGTTGACAAGCCCCTGCTAAAAGCTGCCTGCGTT
>NW_020698816.1:0-34078 GCF_002925995.2 Terrapene triunguis
CTGATCTTAGCGCCACTTAAATTTCTTTTATGGAAAATCTAGACCTGTGCCTAAGACCTCTTACCATATCTCACATTTCATGATTGAGCAATGTCATAAATGCAAGCTCATCTAAGTCTCTGGTGGATCATCCAATGTTATCAAAGTTCCATATGACAGCATTTCTGCAGCACAGCTTCCCTCCTCATTCGTCACAAATGGGTAATGCATCTAACCTGTGGAATTTAGAGTTCGTCCAATGTTGCTGGAGGTTCCAGGACTAAAGCCTGCTCTTCAACTAAGGCCGACAGAATTTCTATCTCTGAGTGCAAAAAAAAGTTACTGGTTCAGTTCCTTCAGACCATTCTGTTCTATAACTTTATTTCTTATTCATTTTTGGTGCAGTAGTTACTTCATTTTAACTTCTAGCTCCAGTCTCCCTTTCCAGAGCTGAGGAATTACCAGAGCAGCATTTTTCTAATAGAGTCCCTCAAGCTCCCCTGCAGCAGAGAAACATTGCAAATATCAAATCATCATCCAAGGGTGGGGGGAATGCATGTGTGTGTTTATAGGCAGCTTTCCAGGTGCTTCAGAGGGTGCAATATGCACTGTTGCCACAAGCTCACTCTTGCTCTGCCAGGGCACACAGCTTTGAGACAGACTGGCCTTCCAGGGCCTTGGCCCTGGCCCAAAGTCACAATTCCTGGTAGGCCCTTCCTATGGTGAGCATGAGAATTCCCAAGGAGAGGAGACACCCATCAGCAGGCTATTAGGGAAAGTCTTGCATCTTGTGCAAGTAAGATCTGCAAAGTAGTTTTCCATTCATCTGCAGGGACATGTGTTGGTGAAAAGGTGTTGCTGGGTTGGTTCCCTAATAATTTCTTCAATTACAAAATTTATGCTTCATATGGGGGGAAACTTCTATTTCTGCCTACTGTACTCATTGAAATTGTGCTCTCCCTCCCCTCCTGCCTGCACTTCTGTGAATCACTGCTTGCTACTTTCCATTTAAATGAAGCATCTATGCAGCAGAATGAAGGGGGTTTTTTTTCATTGTTTTTACCTGATTTTCTTTCTGCTAGCAGCTTCCTTCGTTATTCAATCAAAACTGCTAGTCTGGTAAATGACTGGAATGCAAGTTGGAACTTTTTTCTAGAGGGGAAACAAACTTATGCCTGATTTAAGATTAGTCTGGATAATTTCAAGTTTGGCTTAATACTGATAATTGGCTTCTACAGCTTTGGAAGAACTTTTGGTGGCCTGAGTTGATGCACAGGGCTTAGTCCTGGAGCCTCCAGAAACAACATTAGACTGTCTATGAATTCTACAGATGAGGGGTGTCACAGTTTTGAGGTTAGCTGCGCCTCTGTCCCTGCCGTAGTCTGCTCAATGTCACTCCTCTTAAATCTCAGGCCTCTAGCTGCCCCTCTCCTTCCAAACCAGGGATTTAGTTTTGAAGTTCCCCTGCAATTCACTGAGCTTATTCTAGTAGGTCTGACCTTAGGAGAGAACCTGCTCTTCTGCTCTCTCCCCGGGGCTGTGACAGTGGTTACCAGTGACCAATCAGCTTTCACAAACCATTGTACATTTATTTTAGGACAAAAGCAGAGAGAGAAAACAAAAAGGAATAATCAGTCTACAGCCACGCTAAACTTAACTATTGTAACCACTGTCCACATGGAGGTCTTGGCTGGTTTCCAGTCCTTCACACCCTTCCCAGCAGGGTTTTGCCCTCTTGGTTACAGGTTCATGTCAGTTCTTTGCTCAAAAAGAGGGGGTCTCAGCCGATTTGGGCTGACACTTTTTATATCAAAAGCTTTTTCTTTGTCTGCCAGGGCTCTTGTCCCCAATCTGAATCAGTATATGCAATTCCCAGGAGGGGGAGTGGTAGCTCTCTGGAGGTGTTTACCTGTCTTTGGATCTGTTGTAATTACCCTCCACTAATTTTAGTTCCCAGAGGAAGTTCAGTAATCCCCCACAGTAATCCCTAGCTCACAAAGATACACATCACATTAGTAGATACAAAAGTTTATAAGTTTATAAGCCTATCGCATATGGCCCAACTCAATATTAGTCTTTCGACGCTTCTCACAGCAGTCACAAGAGACATTACTCATTTCTGATGAATAAGGAGAGAAGCTGCTAACAGAAAATTATCAGGTAAGACATTTTTTGGTCTTTTCAAAACAATTAAGACTACATTCCCTACCTGGGACCTGCCTACAGTACTATAAATTCTCATAACCCATCCACTTGAACCAATGGTATCTAATTCCCTGTACTTTTAATAAAGACATACTTTCTGTTCATAATTGAATTGAAATCTCTCTAGTACAAGCCTTTACTGAACTTTTCTTTCAATATCTCACTGAAGAACATTTTTTCTTCATTTTCCCCAAACCTAAACATCAATAAGAAATTATTGTGTCCGTGAAGAGCAGACATGATATCATTAGGGGATATGATATGATAATCATATCATTGACAAAATAGTGGAGGCATAAGCAGAACAATCCTCCTCCAGCCACTTTAACTCTCCTGCTACACTGACCTAATAAAACCAGCTTGATGGGCAGCATAGAGCTTTCTATGACCAAGTTAGAGTGATGCAGTGTCAGTATAGACACTGCGCTTGCTTATGTCACCCTAAGTGGCCTCCAGGAGGTGTCACACAATGCCCATCATGACTGCTCTGGTCAGCCATTTCAGCCTGCTGCCGTGCAGCCAGGTACATAGGCATGCACCCCTCACCCTTTAAAGCCCCTGGAATTTTTGAAATTCCACTTCCTGTTTGCTCAGTGTGGAGAATTCACATTGCATCTTCCCTGCTGACCATGCTGGCTTTCTGCAGCAAACGCGCTTCCACCTGGAGTATACCAGATTTGGATCTGTTGAGTCTGTGGGAAGAGGAGACTGTGCAGTCGCAGCTCCGATCCAGCCATATGAACTTTGATATCTATGAGCAGATTGCTCATGGTATGGAGGAGAAGGGGCATGAAAGGACATGCAGCAGTGCTGTGCTAAGATCAAGGAGCTAAACCAGGCATACCAGAAGGCAAGAGAGGCCAACCATCACTCTGGTGTGCTGAAAATATGCTGCTTCTGCAAGGAGCTGCACACCTTCCTTGGCGGCAACCCCACCTCCACTGCCAAGAGCCCCATGGATGCTTCAGGGGGATTGGAGGCAGCAGCCAGCGGAGTCTCAACCCTGAGAAGGAAGTGGTGGACAAGGAGGTCTAGTTGGTGGAGGATGTGGGATATAGGCGACAGGGTTCTCCGGTGGCGTGTCGAGCCAGGACCTCTTTTTGACTTTGGAGGGCTCTAGCCAGTCCCAGCAGTGTGGCTCTGGCATGCCTGAAGCAGGAGGGGGGAGCTCCCAGTAAGTACTCACTTTGCTTTGATACTGCATAGTTACATGAAGTAGAGGTGTCCTTTATTTTGTTACATGGTGCACATGAGGTACTGTTTGCATCTGCTTCTCATTTCCCCTGTGCAGCTACGCAGTGGGGACCCTGTGGAAAAGTTTGTTAATGCACACCGAGATCTCCCAGGAACTCTCCATAGAGATCTCTAGGAAACTTTCTTGCAGATATTCTGCAATCCTCTGCCAAAGGTTCCTTGGCAGAGCTGCTTTGTTTCTTTCCCTGTTGTAGGAAACTATGCTGCGCCGATTGGCAATTGCTTCTGGAGGAACCAAAGCAGCACACAGGAGAGCAGCATATGGACCCAGTCTGAAGCCTCAAGCATGCAGGAGATGCACCCTTGCATCATTGGTTACTCTCAGTAGTGAGTTATCAGCTTCGATCACCCCCTCCCTCTTGAAAATGGTGTCAGTATTCAGAAGAGTGTCCCTAGATGCTTGTTGTGATCCCCTTTTGAAACCACTCAGACCCTTTATCCCATCTTGCACCTTCCTCCCCTGGTCTGACCATATTTATTGCTCTTGCCATGCTACGTGCCTGCCAAGGGAAAATGAGAAAGATGTTTATGTAACTTTTATGATTCAAGACTGAGTGCACTCACAATACTGATTCTGTGTATTGTTTCTTTTGCTTCTGCAGATGTGCCCTTGAGGGCCAGCTCCTACACAACGGCAGACCACCTCCATCAGATAAGGAGGTGAACGAGGTGGAGTAAGGAGGACATGTTTTGAGCAGTGCCTCAATCATCTGATCATGCAGATGGTGAGCACAGAGGATGGAGAGAAACAATAAACAAACTCAGAATGGATAGCCAGGAGAAGAGATGGGGCAGGTGTGGATCATAAAGGAGCAGGAGCGAAGATAAAGTTCATGGCAGACTAATGAAAGCTGCTCAGTCTCCTGATTGTGCTGAAGGTGGAACAGATGTGCACAGACACCGATTCTGTGGATGCTCCGGGGCTGGAGCATCCACAGAAAAAAAATAGTGTGTGCTCGGCGCCCACAAGCCAGTGATCAGCTGTTCAGCAGCATGCAGGAGGTTTTGTGGGGGAGGGGGCAGAACGGGAGGGGAAGAGGCACGGTGGGGGCAGGAAGAGGTGGGGTGGGATTGGGGGAAGGGGTGGAGTGGGACAGGGCCTGGGGCGGAGCGGAGTTGAGCACCCTCTGGGAACTCAGGAAGTTGACACCTCTGTATATGCGTGCTTGACTTCCCGTGCAGCCCATAGAGAACTGCCTTCCTTGCTATCCCTAAGGTCCCTCCTGCCCGTTTCTCATATGTTCCCAGCTCATCACAGTACCCACAGTACTCCTAGGCACATGCTCCATAATGACAGCTGGACTTGCACACAACTGTGAGAGCCTCATTTGAGAGAGTGCTGCTTAGTGTCATGTCCCTTGTAAAAAATGGAAATCTGTGTATTGCTGTTTAATAAAAATGTAGTCTTAAAAATACGATTCTTTATTTGTGTCCTACACAGGGTGGTTGCAACTAAAATTCATAAACAGGAGAAGTCAGCACATTTGCAGACTACAATTAATGCTCAGGCAACAATCGTTACACGGGTCATTCAAGGTGGCAAGTAATGCCTGGATGAATGCTTTATAGAAAGACACATTACTGAGGCTCATTGTCAAAATGCTGCTTCTAAGCCTCTCTGATTTGAATAGCCCCTTGTTGAGCCCCTCTAATAGCCCTGGTATCTGGCTGCTCAAAATCAGCTGCCAGGCAATCTACCTCGACACTCCACGCTTGGGGAAACTTTTCCCCCTGGGCTTCACAAATGTTATGCAGATCACAGCAGGCTGCAATGACATTTGGAATATTTTCCTCACTGAGGTCTAACCTGCCAAAAAGGCAGCGCTAGCGACCCTTTAATCTGCTGAATGCACATTCTGCGGTGTCATGCATCTGCTGAGCCTGTTGTTGAAGTGCTCCTTGCTGCTGTGAAGGTTTCCGGTGTAAGGCTTCATGAGCCACAGAAGTAAAGGGTAGGCTTGGTCTCCAAGGATCACTATAGGCATTTCCACATCCCCTATTGAAATCTTCTGGTCTGGAAAGAAAGTCCCTGCATGCGGCTTTCTATACATTCCAGTGTTCCTGAAGATGTATACGTCATGCACCTTTCCTGACCACCCTGCATTGATACCAGTGAAACGTCCCTGTTGATCCACCAGTGCCTACAATACCACAGATAAGTAGCCCTTTCTGTTGATGTACTCTGTCACAAAATCGTCTGGGACCAGAATTGGGATATGCGTGCCATCTATCGCCGCATTGCAGGTAGGGAATCCCATTGCCACAAAGCTGTCCACTATTTCCTGCATGTTGTCCACTGTCAGTCCTTCGTCGTAGTAGGTGATCAATGACCTGCACACTTACATCACTGCAACCCCCATGGTGTAGTACTTCCCAATTCCTAACGGATTTGTGCCTGACCAGAAGCAGTCTGGAGTTGCCACCTTCCACACAACAATCACCACGCGCTTTTCCACCCTGAGGGCAGCTCTCATTTTGGTGTCCTTGTGCCACTGGGTAGGAGCAAGCTCCACACACAGTTCCAGGAAGGTGGCTTTGCATGTGCAAAAGTTCTGCAGCTACAGCTCATCATTGCCTACCTGCATCATGATCCAATCCCACTAGTCCAGTGCTTGTTTCTCAAGCTCGATAGTGATGGTCCATCATGTGCAACTGCTCTGTGAATGCCAACATCAGTCTTGAATTGTTTCTTTCCATGGTACACAGCAGGGCAGGCACCATGGATCCCTATTTGGATTCGCAGCTCATGAAATACTGCAGGAACAGCTTAGTTGTTTTCATAACGCTCATCACAAGAACAGTTCAGGTTCCATGCTTTCAGGCAGAGATGGCGTGTGCAAAGTTTACAGGGGCAGTTGAAAAATGGTGAGAAATGTAGAGTCAGAAGTCCATGGAATGAGGGATGGAGAAAACTGCATCATGGGATGGTGATTCTGCCCCCATAGATTCATAGACTTCAAGGTCAGAAGGGACCATTATGATCATCCAGTCTGACCTCCTGCACAACACAGGCCACAGAATCTCACCCCCCCACTCCTGTAACAAACCCCTAACCTATGTCTGAGTTATTGAAGTACTCAAATCGTGGTTTAAAGACCTCAAGTTGCAGAGAATCCTCCAGCAAGTGACCCGTGCACCACGCTGCAGAGGAAGGCGAAAAACCTCCAGGGCCTCTGCCAATCTGCCCTGGAGGAAAATTCCTTCCTGACCCCAAATATGGCGATCAGCTAAACCCTGAGCATGTGGGCAAGACTCACCAGCTCCCAGGAAATAATTCTCTGTAGTAACTCAGATCCCACCCCATCTAACATCCCATCACAGGCCATTGGGCATATTTACCGCTAATAATCAAAGATCAATTAATTGCCAAAATTAAGCTATCCCATCATACCATCCCCTCCATAAACGTATCAAGCTTAGTCTTGAAGCCAGATATGTCTTTTGACCCCACTACTCCCCTTGGAAGGCTGTTCCAGAACTTCACTCCTCTAATGGTTAGAAACCTTCATCTAATTTCAAGTCTAAACTTCCTAATGTCCAGTTTATATCCATTTGTTCTTGTGTCCACATTGGTACTGAGCTTAAATAATTCCTCTCCCTCCCTGATATTTATCCCTCTGATATATTTATAAAGAGCAATCATATCTCCTCTCAGCCTTCTTTTGGTTAGGCTTTGCCAAGCTCTTTGAGTCTGTTTTCATAAGACATGTTTTCCATTCCTCGGATAATCCTAATAGCCCTTCTCTGTACCTGTTCCAGTTTGAATTCACCCTTCTTAAACATGGGAGACCAGAATTGCACACAATATTCCAGATGAGGTCTCACCAGTGCCTTGTATAATGGTACTAACACCTCCTTGTCTTCACTGGAAATACCTTGCCTGATGCATCCCAAGACCGCATTAGCTTTTTTCACTGCCATATCGCATTGGCGGTTCATAGTTATCCTGTGATCAACCAATACTCCAAGGTCCTTCTCCTCCTCTGTTACTTCAAACTGATGCGTCCCCAATTTATAACAAAAATTCTTGTTGTTAATCCCTAAATGCATGACCTTGCACTTTTCACTACTAAATTTCATCCTATTACTATTACTCCAGTTTACAAGGTCATCCAGATCTTCCTGTATTATATCCCAGTCCTTCTCTGTATTAGCAATATCTCCCAGCTTTGTATCATCCGCAGACTTTATTAGCACATTCCCACTTTTTGTGCCAAAGTCAGTAATAAAAAGATTAAACAAGATTGGTCCCAAAACCAATCCCTGAGGAACTCCACTAGTAACCTCCTTCCAGCCTGACAGTTCACCTTTCAGTATGACCCGTTGTAATCTCCCCTTTAACCAGTTCCTTATCCACCTTTCAATTTTCATATTGATCCCCATCTTTTCCAATTTAGCTAATAATTCCCCATGTGGAACCGTATCAAATGCCTTACTGAAATCGAGGTAAATTAGATCCACTGCATTTCCTCTGTCTAAAAAATCTGTTACCTTCTCAAAGAAGGAGATCAGGTTGGTTTGGCACGATCTACCTTTTGTAAAACCATGTTGTATTTTGTCCCAATTACCATTGACTTCAATGTCCTTAACTACTTTCTCCTTCAAAATTTTTTCCAAGACCTTGCATACTACAGATGTCAAACTAACAGGCCTATAGTTACCCGGATCACTTTTTTTCCTTTCTTAAAGATAGGAACTATGTTAGCAATTCTCCAGTCATACGGTACAACCCCTGAGTTTACAGATTCATTAAAAATTCTTGCTAATGGGCTTGCAATTTCATGTGCCAGTTCCTTAAATATTCTTGGATGAAGATTATCTGGGCCCCCCGATTTAGTCCCATTAAGCTGTTCGAGTTTGGCTTCTACCTCGGATATGGTAATATCTACCTCCATATCCTCTTTCCCATTTATCATTCTACCATTACCCCAAGCTCCTCATTAAAGACTGAGGCAAAATATTTGTTTAGATATTGGGCCATGCCTAGATTATCCTTAACCTCCACTCCTCCATCCTCAGTGTTTAGCAGTCCCACTTCTTCTTTCTTTGTTTTCTTCTTATTTATATGGCTATAGAACCTTTGACAACTGGTTTTAATTCCCTTTGCAAGGTCCAATTCTACATGGCTTTTGGCCTTTCTCACTTTATCCCTACATGTTCTGACCTCAATAAGGTAGCTTTCTTGGTAATCCCTCCCATTTTCCACTCCTTGTAGGCTTTCTGCTTTTTCTTAATCACCTCTCTGAGGGTATGTCTACACTACGAAATTAGGTCGAATTAATAGAAGCCGGTTTTATAGAAATCGGTTGTATACATCCGATTGTGTGTGTCCCCACATAAAATGCTCTAAGTGCATTAAGTCGGCGGACCGCGTCCACAGTACCGAGGCTAGCGTCGACTTCCGGCGCATTGCACTATGGGTAGCTATCCCACAGTTCCCGCAGTCTCCACCACCCATTGGAATTCTGGGTTGAGATCCCAATGCCCGAATGATGCAAAACAGTGTCGCGGGGGGTTCTGGGTACATGTCATCAGGCCCCTCCCCCTCTGTCAGAGCAACGGCAGACAATAGATTCGCGCCTTTTTACCTGGGTTACCTGTGCAGACAACATACCACGGCAAGCATGGAGCCCGCTCAGCTCAGCTCACCGTCACCATATGTCATCTGGGTGCCGGCAGACGTGGGACTGCATTGCTACACAGCAGCAGCAGCTAACTGCCTTTTGGCGGTAGACGGTGCAGCGTGACTGGTAGCCTTCATCGGCGATCTGGGTGCTAGCAGCTGTGGGGCTGGCAGCCGTAGGGCTGCATTGCACTAGCCCTTTGCCTTTTGGCAGTAGATGGTGTATTCTTCTTCGAGTGCTTGCTCATATCCATTCCAGTTAGGTGTGCGCGCGCTGCGTGCACGATCGTCGGAAGATTTTTACCCTAGCAACCCCCGCTGGGTCGGCTGTGGAGCCCCCTGGAGTGGCGCCTTCATGGCGCTGGATATATACCCCAGCCGACCCAGCGCCCCCTCAGTTCCTTCTTACCGCCCCTGATGGTCGTTGGAACAGTGGAGCGCGGCATAGCTGCTCTTCACTATCCCTAGCTTTCTCATTGCCATTAGTATAGATAGTTGTATATAGTTATTAAAGTTCTTAGATAGTTAGTTGTTTAGTTTTTGTATAGTTGAAAATTGTTGGCGGGGGTTTAGGGGGTTGTCTTCCCCCCTTTTCCCCCGGCGCACAGCCGGGCCCATGCCCAAGGCTCCTGGCTTTAAGCCGTGCGCGTCCTGCGGGAAGCCTATGCCCACGAGCGACCCACACAGCTCCTGCTTGAAGTGCCTCGGGGAAGCCCATCCAGCAGATAAGTGCCCAATCTGCAAGGCCTTCAAGCCTAGGACAAGGAAGGAGCAGGACTTCAGGCTTCGGCAGCTCCTGATGGAGGCGGCGCTGAGCCCGGATCCTCCCTCGGCGCGCCCAGCCCCGGCACCGAGCGCCTCGGTGCGCAGCGCCCCGGCGGCTCCGACCGGTGTGGCGGACAAGCCATCTCGGCACCGGCCGACGTCGGCACCGCGCCCGCCTCAGGGGACTCGGTGCCAATCCCTCTCTCCGGGCCATAAGAAGGCCCGTAAGGCTCAGGACACGGCCGCGCTGAAGACGCCGGCTCCCCCGGTGCCGGGGGTAGAGCCGCGTCCGCCGTTGGACCGCCAGAAGCAGGCGGCCACACTGTCGACTCCGGCACCGAGGCCGTCGAGTCCGGTGCGGACTGTTTCGCCACCTAGGCTGGTGGTGGAACCTGGTCTCCCGTCCACCCCGGAGACATTCGCAACGGCACGAGACCTGATCGCCTTCACGGAGCCGGGGTCGTCACACCTTCCGGCACCAGTAGCTCCGCGCCAGGTGCAGTCCAGGGGCAAGCCTGCCCTGCTGCACCCGCCGTCTCCAGCTCCGGACTCGCGGCACCGTTCCAGGTCCCGGAGCAGGTCCCGACGCCGCTCGGAGTCCCGGCGCCGAATATCACCTCGGCACCGGTCGTACTCGCGGCAGAGATCATCTTCGCGACGCCGCTCCACATCCCGGCACCGTCGCGACGACCGGCACCGATCGGGCTCGAGACGCAGCTCCCGGCACCGGTACGAGCGCCGCTCGGGCTCGAGGGGCCGCTCCCGGTACCGGGCCTCGTCGAGGTCGTCGTCTCGATCCAGGTCTGGATCTCAGCACCGGCGAGACTACCGGCACCGATCCAGATCCCGGCACCGCTCTCCGGCACCGCGCAGGGACAGATCGCCCTACGACCGGCACCGATCGGCACCGTACCATCCGGTGCCGGCGACAGTGCGCTCGGCACCGCCGTGGCCGTCTAGGTCGGCGTCCCGATCATCGGAGGCAGATGCCGGCCATTTGCAGGACACGGCTGAGGACCCTACGCAGGGACCTGCGCATTGGTCCTTCTGGACACCGTGGGCCTACCACCAGGCACAAGGGGCCCCACCATCTGCGTCCCGCTCGGCACGTTCCGAGCCCAGGTCCCGGAGTCTACCATCTCCCGCCCTCCGCCAGGTGGCATGGAGGCGCCAGTGCCCACACCGGCGGAGGCCCTGGACCCAGGGGCAGGCGATGTCCAGCCCCAGGAGCACCTGGAACAGGATCCGCCATTGGACCCCTTGCCACCGGGGGGATCCTCCTCCTCCTCCTCCCCCGATGAGGCCGTAGCGGGTACATCTGCCATGGGTCCGCCTCCTATAGACCTTCGGGCTCACCAGGACCTGTTGCGCCGGGTGGCACGCAATATGGACCTACAGGTGGAGGAGATTGTGGAGGTTCATGACCCAATCGTCAACATCCTCTCAGCGGATGCCCCATCTAGGGTGGTGTTACCGCTGATCCGCACCATTCAGGCGAACGCCACCACCATCTGGCAAACCCCGGCCTCTATTCCACCCATGGCCAGAGGGGTGGAGAGGAAGTACTTTGTGCCCTCAAAAGACCATGAGTACTTATATACACATCCCCAGCCGTGCTCACTGGTGGTCTCATCGGTCAATGCACGGGAGCGCCATGGCCAACAGGCCGCTGCGCCCAAATCGAAGGACGCTAAGCGCTTCGATTTGTTCGGACGCAAGGTCTATTCCGCGGGGGGGCTCCAGCTTCGAGCGGCTAATCAGCAGGCGCTCCTGAGCCGCTACAGTTTTAACTCATGGTCCTCAATGGGGAAATTCAAGGAGCTGGTTCCCCAGGAATCGAGGGAAGAGTTTGGGGCCTTGGTAGAGGAGGGTAAGCGGGTGGCACGTACCTCCCTGCAAGCCTCCCTTGATATTGCTGACTCGGCCGCTAGGACCCTGGCTCCGGGGATAGCCATGCGGCGACTCTCCTGGCTCCAGGTGTCAGGCTTGCCACCAGAGCTGCAGCAGACCCTGCAGGATCTGCCATTTGAGGGCCAGGGCCTCTTTTCAGACAAGACTGACTCGAGGCTCCAGAACCTGAAGGATTCACGAACAATGATGCGCTCCCTGGGGATGCATGTTCCAGGGCCTCAGCGCAGACCCTTCAGGCCGCAGCCGCAGAGATTCTACCCTTCCCCGCCTCGTCCAAGACAGGACTTTGCCAGGAGGCGGGATCGAGGCAGCGGGCAAAGGTCGACCGGCCCTCAACCCGGTCAGAACCAGGGCCAGCCTAGGCCACCTTCAGGGCCTAGGCAAAACTTTTGAAGGTGCGGTCGAGGACGGCACCACGACCAGTACCCAGGATCCAACTCCCCCCTTCCGGGATCGCCTCTCCCGTTTCCACCGTGCTTGGTCCCTTATAACCTCGGACCGTTGGGTCCTTCGCATGGTGGAGAGGGGATACGCCCTCCAGTTTTCCTCGCCCCCCCCTCCCACTGCCCCTCCCCGTCCCTCTTCAGGGACCCTTCTCACGAGCAACTCCTTACACAGGAGGTTTTTGGGGTCCTTGCTATGGGGGCCATAGAGGAGGTTCCATCGGAGCTAAGGGGCAGGGGGTTTTATTCCCGCTACTTCCTGATCCCCAAGTCGAAAGGGGGTCTACGGCCCATCCTAGACTTGCGCGGACTCAACAAATTCATAGTAAAGTTGAAGTTCCGCATGGTATCATTGGGGACCATCATCCCTTCACTGGATCCTGGAGACTGGTTCGCCACCCTCGACATGAAGGACGCTTATTTCCATATAGCGATTTATCCGCCCCACAGGCGCTTCCTGCGATTTGTAGTAAACAGGGTGCACTACCAATTTGCAGTCCTTCCCTTCGGCTTGTCCTCGGCTCCCAGAGTGTTCACAAAGTGTCTGGCAGTCGTCGCGGCCTTCCTTCGGCGACAAGGGATACAGCTGTTCCCGTACTTGGACGACTGGCTGGTACGCGGCCGCACCAGGGACCAAGTTCAGGCTCATGTCCACATAGTGACACACACTTTCCACGAGCTGGGCATTCTACTCAACAGAGAGAAGTCCACTCTAGTACCAACTCAGAGAATAGAGTTCATTGGAGCAATCCTGGACTCCAGACGTGCCCGAGCCATCCTGCCAGACAGCCGCTTTCATACCATCTCAAGCGTCATTCAAGGACTCAGGGCCTTTCCAATTACCACCATAAGAACATGCCTTGCCCTCTTGGGCCACATGGCCTCGTGCACCTACGTAACCAGGCACGCCAGGCTACGACTTCGCCCACTGCAGACTTGGGTGTCATCGGTTTACCGTCCTCATCGAGACGACCTGAACGTGGTGGTCACGGTTCCGGCCTTGGTCTTGGCCTCCCTCACCTGGTGGACGGATCGCACGGCGATCTGTGCAGGAGTGCCCTTTCACGCCCCACAACCCTCCCTCCACCTAGTCACGGACGCTTCATCTCTAGGGTGGGGCGCTCACCTCGGGGAGCACCATACCCAGGGCCTGTGGTCTGTGGCTCAACTAGCCCTGCACATCAACATCCGAGAGCTGATGGCGGTGCGCCTAGCTTGCCAGGCATTCCTCAACTTCCTACAGGGCCGTTGCGTGTTGGTTCTCACAGACAACACCACGGCCATGTTTTACATCAACAAGCAGGGCGGAGCCCACTCATCGCTCCTCTGCCAAGAGGCCATTCGCCTGTGGGACTTCTGCATTGCCCACTCAATACTTCTCACGGCATCCTTCCTTCCTGGAGTCCAGAATACGCTGGCGGACCGCCTCAGCAGGTCCTTCCAGACGCACGAGTGGTCAATTCGCCCGGACGTCATCTATTCCGTCTTCCAGAGGTGGGGATTTCCCCAGGTCGACCTCTTCGCATCTCGGGCCAACAGGAAGTGCCAGGCATTCTGCTCCCTACACGGGCGAGCCCCGGGATCTCGGTCAGACGCCTTCCTTCTAACATGGAAGGATCACCTGTTCTACGCCTTTCCTCCATTTCCGCTGGTCCACAGGGTGCTGCTCAAGATCCGCAGGGATCATGCACGGGTGATTCTAGTTGCTCCCGCTTGGCCGAGGCAGCACTGGTACACCACACTGCTGGAGCTTTCAGTACAAACGCCAATCACGCTCCCCTTGAGCAGGGACCTCATCTCCCAGGACCACGGCCGGTTGTGTCACCCCGACCTACAGTCACTCCACCTCATGGCGTGGATGCTCCATGGTTGAGTCGGACAGAGCGGCAATGCTCGCAGGCCGTCCAGCAGGTTCTGCTGGGAAGTAGGAAACCCTCTACGCGGACCACTTATCTAGCCAAGTGGAAGCGGTTCTCCTGTTGGTGTGAGCAACGAGCTACGTCTCCCTCGCAGGCACCTATCCCCTTGATTCTGGAATATCTCCTGTCCCTAAGACAGCAAGGCTTGGCGACATCTTCAATCAAGGTTCACCTCGCCGCTATTTCCGCTTTCCACCCAGGAGAACTCACGTCTTCGGTCTTCTCTAACCCGATGGTTGTTAGATTCCTCAAGGGCTTAGACCGGCTGTACCCACAGCAACGGCAGCCAGTTCCGACGTGGGACCTCAACCTCGTCCTCTCCAGGCTCACAGGGCCTCCGTTTGAACCATTGGCGACCTGCTCACTCCTGTACTTACCCTGGAAGACAGCCTTCCTCGTAGCCATCACCTCAGCACGGCGCGTCTCGGAACTCAGGGCGCTGACATCCGAGCCCCCTTACACGGTGTTCCATAAGGACAAGGGCAGCTTCGCCCCCACCCTGCCTTTCTTCCAAAAGTGCTGTCACCTTTTCACGTAAACCAGGACATATTCCTCCCAGTCTTCCATCCGAAACCGCACGCTACTCGTCAAGACCAGCGTTTGCATTCTTTGGACGTTCGCAGGGCCCTGGCTTTTTATATTGATCGTACAAAGCCATTTAGGAAGACGACGCAACTCTTCGTTGCGGTGGCCGACCGGATGAAAGGCTCACCGGTCTCTTCACAGTGCCTGTCCTCTTGGATCACGTCCTGTATTTGTGCTTGTTACGACCTGGCCGGTGTACCGACGCCACGCATCACCGCTCATTCCATGAGGGCCCAGGCCTCCTCGACTGCCTTCCTGGCTCAAGTCCCGATCCACGACATCTGTAGAGCCGCAGTGTGGTCATCGGTCCACACATTCGCTACTCACTATGCGCTGGTGCAACAATCCAGAGACGATGCTGCTTTCGGGTCAGCGGTTCTGCACACAGCAATGTCTCACTCCGACCCCGCCACCTAGGTGGGGCTTGGGAGTCACCTAACTGGAATGGATATGAGCAAGCACTCGAAGAAGAAAAGACGGTTACTCACCGTTGTAACTGTTGTTCTTCGAGATGTGTTGCTCATATCCATTCCAAACCCGCCCCCCTTCCCCACTGTCGGAGTAGCCGGCAAGAAGGAACTGAGGGGGCGCTGGGTCGGCTGGGGTATATATCCAGCGCCATGAAGGCGCCACTCCAGGGGGCTCCACAGCCGACCCAGCGGGGGTTGCTAGGGTAAAAATCTTCCGACGATCGTGCACGCGGCGCACGCACACCTAACTGGAATGGATTTGAGCAACACATCTCGAAGAACAACAGTTACAACGGTGAGTAACCGTCTTTTACGACTGGTAACCGTCATCGTCGTACAGCAGTGGCTGGAACTCCGTATGTCCCCCAGTCTCCCATCTCCCCAGTCATATTCTGCTGCCTTCACAATGACGATGATGGCTATCAGTCGTAGTATGCCATTTTCTGCCAAGCGCCCTGTTGGATCATTGCACATTAGCAGAGTCTTCCCTGAGCAGCAGCTCGTGCAATAGGCCTGAAGGCCATCGTCATCATAACTGCCAAGCGCCCAGTATTTGCTGCCAAGCACCCAGAAGATGCCGAGGGCTATCAGTCATGCTGCACCGTCGTCTTAAGATGTAAAAAATAGATTTGTTCTGTATTCATTTGCTTCCCCCTCCCTCCGTCAAATCAACGGCCTGCTAAACCCAGGCTTTTGAGTTCAATCTTTGCGGGGGGCCATTCTGTGTGACAGTTGTTTGTGTTTCTCCCTGATGCACAGCCACCTTTGTTGATTTTAATTCCCTGTACCTGTACGCCATGTCGTCACTCGCCCCTCCCTCCCTCCCTCCCTCCTTCCCCTGGTCCGTCAGATACTAGTTTCGCGCCTTTTTTCAGACCAGACGCCATAGCTAGCACTGGGATCATGGAGCCCGCTCAGATCACCTCGGCAATTATGAGCACTATGAACACCACGCGCATTGTCCTGGAGTATATGCAGAGCCAGAACATGCCAAAGCAAAACCAGGACCAGCCGAGGAGGCGATTGCAGCGCGGCGATGAGAGTGATGAGGAAATTGACATGGACATAGACCTCTCACAAGGCACAGGCCCCAGCAATGTGGAAATCATGGTGTTACTGGGGCAGGTTCATGCCGTGGAACGCAGATTCTGGGCCCGGGAAACAAGCACAGACTGGTGGGACCGCATCGTGCTGCAGGTGTGGGACGATTCCCAGTGGCTGCGAAACTTTCGCATGCGTAAGGGCACTTTCATGGAACTTTGTGACTTGCTTTCCCCTGCCCTGAAGCACCAGAATACCAGGATGAGAGCAGCCCTCACAGTTGAGAAGTGAGTGGCGATAGCCCTGTGGAAGCTTGCAATGCCAGACAGCTACCGGTCAGTCGGGAATCAATTTGGAGTGGGCAAATCTACTGTGGGGGCTGCTGTGATCCAAGTTGCCAGGGCAATGAAAGACCTGGTGATATCAAGGGTAGTGACTCTGGGAAACGTGCAGGCCATAGTGGATGGCTTTGCTGCAATGGGATTCCCAAACTGTGGTGGGGCGATAGACGGAACCCATATCCCTATCTTGTCACCGGAGCACCAAGCCACCGAGTACATAAACCGCAAGGGGTACTTTTCAATGGTGCTGCAAGCCCTGGTGGATCACAAGGGACGTTTCACCAACATCAACGTGGGCTGGCCGGGAAGGGTACATGATGCTCGCGTCTTCAGGCACTCTGCTCTGTTTCGAAAGCTGGAGGAAGGGACTTTCTTCCCGGACCAGAAAATAACCGTTGGGGATGTTGAAATGCCTATCGTGATCCTTGGGGACCCAGCCTACCCCTTAATGCCATGGCTCATGAAGCCATACACAGGCAGCTTGGACAGGATTCAGGACCTGTTCAACTACAGGCTGAGCAAGTGCCGAATGGTGGTGGAATGTGCATTTGGTAGTTTAAAAGCGTGCTGGCGCAGCCTACTGACTCGCTCAGACCTTAGCGAAAAGAATATCCCCATTGTTATTGCTGCTTGCTGTGCGCTCCACAATATCTGTGAGAGTAAGGGGGAGACATTTATGGCAGGGTGGGAGGTTGAGGCAAATCGCCTGGCCGCTGATTACGCGCAGCCAGACACCAGGGCGGTTAGAGGAGCACAGCATGGCGCGGTGCGCATCAGAGAAGCTTTGAAAATGAGTTTCATGACTGGCCAGGCTACGGTGTGAAACTTCTGTTTGTTTCTCCTTGATGAACCCTCCGCCAACCCCCCCCCCACCCGGTTCACTCTACTTCCCTGTAAACCAACCACCCCACCCTCCCCTACCCTCCCCCCTTTGAGCACCACTTGCAGAGGCAATAAAGTTATTGTTACTTCACATTCATGCATTCTTTATTAATTCATCATACAACTAGGGGGATAATTGCAAAGGTAGCCCGGGATGGGTGGGGGAGGAGGGAAGGAAAAGGACACACTGCAGTTTAAAACTTTAACTCTTATTGAAGGCCAGCCTTCTGATGCTAGGGCAATCATCTGGGGTGGAGTGACTGGGTGGCCGGAGGCCCCCCCCCACCGTGTTCTTGGGCATCTGGGTGAGGAGGCTATGGAACTTGGGGAGGAAGGCTGTTGGTTACACAGGGGCTGTAGCGGCGGTCTCTGCTCCTGCTGCCTTTCCTGCAGCTCAACCATACGCTGGAGCATATCAGTTTGATGCTCCAGCAGCCGGAGCATCGACTCTTGCCTTCTGTGTGCAAGCTGACGCCACCTATCATCTTCAGCCCGCGATTCAGCACGCCACCTCTCCTCTCATTCATATTGTGCTTTTCTGTAATCAGTCATTGACTGCCTCCACGCATTCTGCTGTGCTCTGTCAGCGTGGGAGGACATCTGTAGCTCTGTAAACATGTCATCACGCGTCCTACATTTTCTCTTTCTAATCTTCACTAGCCTCTGTGAAGGAGAAACATTTGCAGCTGGTGGAGGAGAAGGGAGAGGTGGTTAAAAAAGACACATTTTAGAGAACAATGGGTACACTCTTTCACGTTAAATTTTGCTGTTCACATTACACAGCACATGTGCTTTCGTTACAAGGTCGCATTTTTCCTCTTATATTGAGGGCCTGCCAGTTTGGTGTGAGAGATCACTCACGCAGTGCCAGGCCACAGATTTCAGCTTGCAGGCAGCCATGGTAAGACACAGTCTTTTGGCTTTTTTAACCTTCTTAACATGTGGGAATGGTTTCAAACAGTAGTGCTCTCATTTCCCATACCAAGCACCCGTTGGGTTGGCCATTTAAAATGGGTTTGCAATGTAAAAGGAGGGGCTGTGGTTTCAGGGTTAATATGCAGCACAAACCCAACTAACTCCCCTCCCCCACACACCCAATTCTCTGGGATGATCACTTCACCCCTCCCCCCCCACTGCGTGGCTAACAGCGGGGAATATTTCTGTTCAGCAGAGCAGGAACGGGCACCACTGAATGTCCCCTTAATAAAATTGCCCCATTTCAACCAGGTGACCGTGAATGATATCACTGTCCTGAGGATAACAAAGAGCGATAAGGAATGGATGTTGTCTGCATGCCAGCAAACACCGGGACCATACGCTGCCATGCTTTGTTATGCAATGATTCCAGACTACGTGCTACTGGCCTGGCGTGGTAAAGTGTCCTACCATGGCGGACGGGATAAGGCAGCCCTCCCCAGAAACCTTTTGCAAAGGCTTTGGGAGTACATGAAGGAGAGCTTTCTGGAGATGTCCCTGGAGGATTTCCGCTCCATCCCCATACACGTTAACAGACTTTTCCAGTAGCTGTACTGGCCGCGATTGCCAGGGCAAATTAATCATTAAACACGCTTGTTTTTAAACCATGTGTAATATTTACAAAGGTACACTCACCAGAGGTCCCCTGTGTGACCTCAGGGTCTTCGGTGAGTTTGGGGGTTACTGGTTCCAGGTCCAGGGTGACAAACATATCCTGGCTGTTGGGGAAACCGGTTTCTCCGCTTCCTTGTGGCTGTGAGCTATCTACATTTTCTCCATCCTTCTCTTCCGAACCCTCTTCCCTGTGTGTTTCTCCAGTGAGGGAGTCATAGCACACGGTTGGGGTAGTGGTGGCTGCACCCCCTAGAATGGCATGCAGCTCCGCGTAGAAGTGGCATGTTTTGCGGCTCAGCCCCGGACCTTCTGTTTGCTTCTCTGGCTTTGTGGTAGGCTTGCCTTAGCTCCTTAATTTTCACGCGGCACTGCTGTGCGTCCCTATTATGGCCTCTGTCCTTCATGGCCTTGGAGACCTTTTCTAATATTTTGCCATTTCGTTTACTGCTTCGGAGTTCAGCCAGCACTGATTCATCTCCCCATATGGCAAGCAGATCCCGTACCTCCCGTTCTGTCCATGATGGAGCTCTTTTGCGATCCTGGGACTCCATCATGGTTACCTGTGCTGATGAGCTCTGCGTGGTCACCTGTGCTCTCCACGCTGAGCAAACAGGAAATGAAATTCAAACGTTCGCGGGGCTTTTCCTGTCTACCTGGCCAGTGCATCTGAGTTGAGAGTGCTGTCCAGAGTGGTCACAATGAAGCACTGTGGGATAGCTCCCGGAGGCCAATAATGTCGAATTCCGTCCACACTACCCCAATTCCGACCCCCTAAGGCCGATTTTATCGCTAATCCCCTCGTCGGAGGTGGAGTAAAGAAACCGGTTTAAAGGGCCCTTTAAGTCGAAAGAAAGGGCTTCGTCGTGTGAACGTGTCCAGGCTTAATTCGATTTAATGCGGCTAAAGTCGACCTAAACTCATAGTGTAGACCAGGCCTGAGATGCTTGGCCTACAACTCCTGCCTATGAATTTTTTCCTTTTGCCTCAGGCTTCTGTTAGTTTCTGGAAATTTGACTTGAAGTAATTCCAGGCCTCCTTTACCTTTAGATCCACGAGTTCTTCAGTCCAATCCACTTCCCTAAATTTCCTTTATTCCTTAATATTAACCCTTTTGAAATAAAAAATCCTAGTCCCAGATCTATTTTTGTTTATCCTTCCATCTAGTTTGAACTGAATTAGCTCATGATCACTCGAACCAAGGTTGTCCCCTACAACCATTTCTTCTATGAGGTCCTCACTATTCACCAAAACCAAATCTAAAATGGCATCCCCTCTTATTGGTTCTTCAACTACTTGGTGAAGGAATCCATCAGCTATCGCATCCAGGAAAATCTGAGCCCTATTATTATTATTATTATTAGCACTTGTCCTCCAGTCTATATCTGGGAAGTTAGTCTCCCATGATCACACAATTCCAATTAGTGTTTACTTCATTAAAAACATTAAAGAGGTCTCTATCCATATCCAAATTGGATCCCGGTGGTCTGTAGCACACCCCAAGCAGTATCTCAGGGGAGGCTCTAGTAGCTTTCTTTCCCAATGTGATTCTTGCCCAGACAGACTGTCTTATCCATTCCATCACTTCTTATTTCTTTACAGTCTACCTCATCATTGATATACAATGCTACTCCACCACCTTTGCCTTTATTTCTGTCTTTCCTAAACAGCACATACCCTTCAATACCTGTACTCCAGTCATGACTACTATTCCACCATGTTTCTGTTATCCCTATAATATCTGGTTTCACTTCTTGCACCAGTAGCTCTAGTTCCTCCATTTTGTTACCTAGGCTCCTCGCATTAGTGTACAAACATCTTAATTTTTGCCGTTTGGCTTCACTGACATTCTTTACCCGGTTAGGCACAGACATTCTACCACCAGTATCACCTATTAGACTGGTATCTACACTACCCTTCCTCCTTATGTCCATTCTCATATCCATGGCTGTATCCTTTCTTACTTCATTTTCTTCCCTCTCAATGTTAAGTTCCGGCGTGGAGGTTACCTGGACATCTCCCAACCATCTCCCCCAAATTCCTAGTTTAAAGCTCTCTTAATCAGTTGTGCCAGCCTCCATCCTAGAAGTCTATTTCCCTCCCTACTCAGGTGAAGTCCATCCCGAGAGAACAGACCTCTGTCCATGAATGCTTCCCAGTGGCCATACATCCTAAAGCCCTTCTTATAGCACCACTGCCTGAGCCATCTGTTGATCGCCATAATCTTGTCACACCTTCGTTGCCCTTCTCTAGGAACAGGCAGAATCCCACTGAAGATCACCTGAGCCTCAATTTCCTTAAGTGTCTTCCCCAGCCTGGCATAATCTCCCTTCATATGTTCCAGTAAGAATCTAGCCGTATCATTTGTTCCCACATGAAGAACAATCAGCAGATTCTTTCCCGCTCCCGTTAGGATCCTCTTCAAGCCTCAGGTCCACATTCCGTATCTTAACACCCAGCAGACAGCACACCCTTCTGTTCTCCAGATCAGCTCTAGTTACAGGCCTGTCTATTCTTCTCAGTAAGGAGTCCCCAATCACGTAGACCTGCCTTTTCCTGGTGATGGTGTGATTCTCCGGTCTATCCCCTGTTCCCTCTGGCTGCAAGTCCTCTCGATTCCTATTGTCTCTTGCAATCCTCCGCAACCCATCCCGTATCCTCCTGGGACTCATGTTTGGTGTTATCTCCATTGACTCTTCCTCTCTTCCTATAGGACTAGCTGCTCTTCTCTTCTTCCTTGCCCTCTCACCATCAGCGACCACCTGCTGTGCCCTTTCTTCATTTTCCAACTCTGCAAACCTGTTCCTGAGCTCTATTTCTCCTTCACTAGCCTGTCTTTTCCTCTGCCTGGTTCTCTTAGTCACATGCTTCCACTGTCCACTTTCTTCACCCAGCAGTTTCCTCTCAGAGTTCTTTGGTCCTGCTTCCATCTGCAAGTCTGAGCTTTTCCCTTCAGCCTCCTCATGTCTTTGCTCCATCATCCGCTCGATCCCCCTTCTAAACTCAACCAGAGTTTCCACCTGCATCTCCAGTTCTTGGATTTTTTCTTCCATCAGCTCTATCAGGCAGCACATCATGTAGATGAAACTCTTTTCAGGTACCCCCTCCAGGATCATGTACATGCCGCAGCTTACACATCCAGTCATCTTCATTGTGTCTTCCACTGCTGCCTCTGTATCGGTCATAGCCTTCCCACCTAAAACCTCTTAGTCTGGGAAACACAAACCAAATCAAAACACCACCACCCACAGCAAAACAAACCCCCAATGGGCACCAGAACTCTGGCAGAACACCACACACTCCCTTCACTAGCCTGTCTCTTCTTCTGCCTAGCTCTCTTAGTCTTCCCCACAAACTCCCCTTGCAAACTCCCACTGAAATTCCCCTGTTACAGCTCTGTTTGCTGGCTCCTGTGCCGCTGCAACACTGTGATCCATTCCCAGAACCCCTAACAGGAGAAGGTGCCAATTTGCACAGTGGGATAGTGACCCACAATGCACAGCTCTCCCTGTCAGTGCTAGAGCACCAACTGTGGATGCACTCTGCCAACACAAGGAGCATTGTGTGAACATGCACAGGCGATGTCATTACAGCAGTTTATGAAAGTCGATATAACTTAAGTCAACTTAACTCTGTAATGTAGACAAGGCCTGAAAATCATGGACCGAACAGACACACTGGATTTATGGTTATTACAACAATCCGTAACCCACTAACCCCCTCCTTTTGTCCTATGACTGCAGAGGTGATAATGGTCCACTCTACTTTGAATAATCCCTTAGTATATGTGCTAACTACTTACACTAAACAATCTATTCCACCTTGCATTTTGCTGAGCCCTGGTCTACACTACAGAATTACTTTGGTATAGCTGTCGCTCAGGAGTGTGAATAATCCACACCCTGGAGCGACATATTTATACTAACCTAAGCCCTGATGTAGACAGTGCTATGTCAGCCATAGAAGCTTGCTGACAGCTATTGCCTCTCATGGAGGTGGAGTTATTAAGCTGATGGGAGGACTCTCTCCCATTGTCTTTGAGCATCTTCATCAGGACTGCTACAGATGATGCAAGTTTCTAGTTTAGACATGCTGTGAAATTCTGGGAGTACCTTTCCCAGACCTGGAAAAGACCTCTGTGTGGCTTGAAAACTTCTCTTGCCAACAGAAGTTGGTCTTATAAAAGATATTTCCTCACCCTCCCCCCCTTGTTTCTACAAGTGACCTTCATGGGATTTTGCCTTACATTGCATTTGGACAGGTATGAGTAATCAGACTGCAAAATATTTTGCAAGCATGCCAGGTATCCTTGTCTCATCTGCCTCTCAACAGTCAGCATAACCTTACATTTCTACACCTAACTTCCAGAGGTCTTGGTTTACTTTTCCCACTTGATTACTAAAATATTAAATGGAAAAAAGGATCGAAAGTACTGAAAAGCAATAAATGATCCTCTTATGTTGAGGCAGTGTAAGTTTATATTAGCGTGTCTTGTACTCAAAGCTTCTAACCCATTGTTCATGAGAATTTCTGAAGTTAAATTTGCATTAAATACTTAGTTTTGGCTTGTTGCTTCTGTCAGTTGATTTTGAGTAAACTAGCCAATGCCGATTCAGTTTCTCACCATTCTCGAGCATTCTTTTACCAGGTGACTTCTGCTTCTTTACTGGAAACATCATATCCTCGATTTTGCCCTGCCCATTCAAAATTGTATGATCAATATCAATGACATTTAGGATTGACTGCCATAAAGCAGGATCTGATGTATCAATTTGTGGTGTGCAGTATTTCTCATTGCCGTTTCTGACATCGTGCAAGGCTGATTCTTCTGTATCGTTTCTATCTTTTTCATATAAACCAGGTTTTTCTTTGTTTTTGTCCTCTTCATGTGATCCACATTCTTCTTCATCATCACTCTCCCTTATGCCGCAAGGAAAACTGGACAAGTCTCCATCACTTTCCTCACATTTCCATTCCTTATTTTCAGGTAAATTTGCTAATTCCTTAGTAATAGGAATTCCATCATTTACACTTCGCTCCTCAATTTCTTCTGCATTGGGACAGCCTGGTCTGTGCTGTTCTATCTCATATATTTTTCCCCAGAAAATGTGCCCTTCGCTGCAAATTAGATTGCAATTGAACTTTTCGCTTCCTATCCTGAGCTCCTGAAGGTTTCATCAGGGGCATCTTTTATTTTCTATGGAGGAAAATAGACAGTATTAGGGAGAGCAAAAGTCTATTTTCTGCAGTCTTACAAAGTCATCAAATATTGTGTGTTAAGCATGGCAAAAGAAGTAACAAGCCAGGCACCCCCTAAGCCTGGTGCCCCCCAGGTTCGGCACCCCAGGCAGTTGCCTGGGTCGCCTGCCCCTAAATCTGAACCTGCTCATTAGAATTTCCACTCCTCTAGTGTGGACTAATACATCATGTAGCCAGGCCTTTAGAGATTCTCAGAGGGAAGGTACTATTGAAGTGCAAAGTATTTTATGAAAATGTGAAATTTCTAGTTCCCTCTCTGAGTGAATGATTTAACTTCAGATCTGGTAGGTGGCTCAATATGCTTCAACCTAAAGATGTAAACTGAAGTAAAATCTGCCATGTACAGGGGATGTAGTAGGAACTTGTATCATGCTCTTGACTAGCAAATGGTTCATATCCTTGTGTCTATTTTCTACGGTTTTAATATTAGGCATTCCTCGCTCCATAGTTTTTTAAATAGGCTTAATGAATACCTACCAATAAATTGTATTCAGTGCTAATATTATAATGTGTATCATTCCTAAATATCTTGCTTCAAGATTCTCAAAGACCTGGAGATGGAGGGAATGGGGTGAAAGATGATTTGAAGAAAGTGGAAAATGGAATTGGGCAATTTTATTGGACTTGCAGAACACTTCCCAAAAGAAACAACCTATATGCTAACCTGTGAAGACTGCACTAACCCTAACCACCATCCAGCAGGAAGGCCGATGCAAGGGCAACAGAGGGGCCAGACTAAAGCAATTCTTGTAGTATGCAATAATTAAAAGCAATACTTGTTATGTTTGAAAGTGTTAATGACTGCCATCAGTCATAGTCCTGGTTAAAACAGATAGGTGTAGTAAGCACCCTTCATCCAGGCTAAATGGAAGGAGCCATTATATGCCTTCTTTCTAGTGATAGCCATGCCTTGGGTGTTGGTTTTTATTATTTAAGCTAACTGGCAAAGCCTGAGCTGAAGCTAAGGGGTTTTCCTAGGGCCTGATTGCAAACCCAGGGCCTGTGGCACTGATTAGTTGCAGCTGTGTGTGTGTGTCAGGGCATGTGATGGACGGAAAGAGAGCAGAAAGCCAGTAGAGAACCAAAGAAGCAGTAGTGAGCATGGGCCTGGGGGGAAGCCAAAAGACAGAACTTGTTCTGGGTACAGTACTTACCCAGTGTTGCAATAAGCACTGATAAAAAGGATTTAAATATAAGTGACAAGTACACCACTGCAGAGGTTCTTACAAGTACAAGTATGCTGTGGAAATGGTGCTTATTTATTTATAAGTAAAAGCACAAGTATAAATTGAAGTCCAAATACTTCCAACTCCCAAATTCCCTGCAATTGTCTGGTCAATATATGGACAACTACCTAAATAATGTAAGGCCATGTGGAAGAGGGAGAGAGAAAAAGCCCAACAATTAAATTTTATTCATATATATACACAAGCATGGAATAACCATGAAAAAATCTTATAATATATGGAGATATACCTATCTCATAGACCTGGAAGGGACCCTGAAAGGTCATCAAGTCCAGCCTCCTGCCTTCATTAGCAGGACCAAGTACTGATTTTGCCCCAGATCCCTAAGTGGCCCCCTCAAGGATTGAACTCACAACCCTGAGTTTAGCAGGCTAATGCTCAAACCACTGAGCCATCCCTCTTATAACTGTGAATCAATTTATACATTTCCTTTCCATTTTATATAGTGTGTGTATATTATAATATTATGTACAGACATATTATTCCATGAAATGGGCATTTTTCTTTAACAACAATCTTGATTAAATCTGTACTTTACAGCTGGTTGATAATGTGGCCAAAGAACAGACTATTCAACGTGAAGTCTGTCTTTGTTGGTCTTCATTTTTTTTCTATAATCAAAAGCAAATTTTTCTGTCTGATTGTGTTAGTGAACAGAATATAATGGATTGGTAAATATTGCACAATGCTGAAGATTATTTTGTTTTCAAAAGCTGCTTGCTGCATCGTGTAAGAGTGTTACAGAGCTAGTTTGCTAATTTGATAATGGTTACAAATAAAATTTTGTAGGTGTTGCAGACACTGGGATAGTACAAGAACTGCCACATTTGTTCATTTGTAAGTACAAAAGTCAAGTAAATATTTACTAAACACTTGAAGTCATTGCTGAGTGTATTTTCAGGTTTGTGATTTTTTTTTTTTTCAAAATCCAGTATAGCAACACTGAAAGAGAAGAAATTACCTGCAAATTCTGCTCAGTTCACATACCTTGGGGATCAGAAAGAAGAGGATGAATTCACAGGCTTTGTTTCTAGCTAGGTATCAAACATAAAATGCTTAATGCTATATTTAACTAGAAATTGAACTATTACATCAAAGATCCATAAACTAACAATATACAGTTTTAAAATAATAGATCAAAATTCTGAAAGCCATGTGTGGCAAATTTTCATTTGAAGTCAATGTGAGTTTTACTTGAGTAAAAGCTGAGGGTCCAAATCACTAACTCAGCTTCAAAAGCCCCATAAAAAGTGCATAACTTGAAGAAAACTCTGAGGTTTCCCTTTGTGGAGTTTTGCCCATATAATTTGGTTGCTCTGCTCTGCCGTCTTAGACTCCCCTGACTATAGTTCCTCATGAGCTGGGCCGGCTCTAGGCACCAGCAAAACAAGCTGGTGCTTGGGGCGGCACATTTTTAGGGGCGGCATGGCCGGCGCCAGAATGCCGCCCCTAAAAATGTGGACCGGCCGCCCTAGCTCACCTCCGCTGCTGCCGCTCGCGCACCACGGCGCGCGAAACAGCTGATTCGCGCACCGCTGCTCCCCCTCCCTCCTAGGCTTGAGAGCCTGGGGGGAGGAGGCAGGGCTGGGGATTTGGGGAAGGGGCAGAGCTGAGGCGGGGCCGGGGGTGGGGTAAGAAAAAAACGGGGGGGGGGGCGGCCAAAATTGTTTCTGCTTGGGGTGGCAAAAATCCTAGAGCCAGCCCTGCTCATGAGACCCACAAAAAATAGTCTTTGGTTCCATTAACTTTTCTCCACTTGTTCAGTGAAGGTTCTAGGTGTAATTCTGGCCTGCCTCCTTGCTATTGTAAAGAGCCTTTTGCAGGGCCTGGGGAAAGAAGGTAGGTAATATCCATTTCCATGAAGGACAGGGGAGATCCAAACACAAAGAATCCCCCTGGTTCCTGGCTAAGGATTACAGGATTTGGCCGTTTATATTTTAAAGCACAAGCAAATTCCTTGCCTATGCTGTTAATTGAGGACACCTCAGACCACTACAATAACTTAATATATATAATTTTATTTTCATTTTTTATGCTGTTTTATATTGCTACATTCTGCAATATCAAACTTTACAGTTGTGATATTTTTACCTGTGGAAAAGCTGTTTTAGTATATATTTCATTCTTCCTCTGACTCCTGTACGGTTGGACATGGTAACTAATGCACCCAGCTATACAGATGGGATAATACAAAATTAGCATTTAGAAATGTTTTTAGAACTCTCTCCAGCATTTCTAAACTAGTTAAATGTGTGGTGCATACAGAATACTTGATAGTGTGGCATCAAGCTTTACTTTTACTCCTTTGGGATCACCTGCTTTACAGTTCATGAATAACAGTTATTCCAATTTCTTGAGCAAACCTTTATGCCACCATCATGTATTCTCTGTTTACCAGGTGGCTCTGCAGTTTATCACTCTGGCATCACCACTGTGTGTCCCCTTTTCATTCTTTGTTGAGCTTTTGTTAATTTGTAATTTGTTCCCCCAAATTATTCTTCTCTGGATATGATTCTTTGAGACTAGCAATAACAATGATCAGTATTGCACTGGTGGAAAAGATTTTAGTCATTTGAATGCAAAACAGACCTTTTAAATACTTTGAAGTACTGAATGAAATAACTTTGATTTTAGAATTGTTGACTAAAAAGCTTAAAATCTGTTCTGAGATGGTAGTATGCATGTAAATTGGTTTTTTTTAGTTAATATGCATAAGAACTTTCCAACCTTCATTAGAGAACGAAATTTAGTCAAAACATAAGCTAATTATAATCTTTATTATTTTCATTTTAATTCCCACATTTTAAAATTGAGTTCTGGTTTATGATTTTTTTTCAGTCCAATAATCTCAGATGCAGAAACCCGGATTAATTTCTGTTTGGAGCAAAAAATTAGCCCCCGGAGATCAGATCTGTGCTCCCACAGGGTTGCTCACTCCACCAGGATGGAATCTGATGTCACCTTTCCAATATGGAGCATAAACATCTCCTCTCAGAGGATTATTACAAAGCATGTACACAGCATCATCACTGTTCTATTGTAGTCATTGTAATGGTGTGGAACAAATCTACGACCATGAAACCTATTTATAAAGCCTTTTTCCTTTACAGTCTGTCGAATTATAGTCTTGCTGTACAAGTGCTGCATAATTCCAATACCAATTTACATCACATAGAAATTTAAATTAGCAACTGAATTTCAGCAGCCATTCAAAAAATGAGTTATTTAGTTTTTCTTCCAGAAGATGGCGATATAACTTCATCAACAGACCACAAGCTACTAAACAACTCTACAAGATTTCTACATCAGTAAGTCTAGTCCAGTGGTTCCCAAACTTTAACAGCCTGTGAACCCCTTTTACGAACACATCAAGTCACGAACCCTCTCTTAAAATGAATATTTCCAGGGATTTTCTCCTTTACCTGAGTATAAAAGCAGTGATCTTGGAAATATAATTTTTTTATGACATGCTTATTACACACTATTTATTATTAATTATTTATCATTACAGTACTTTTATTACATTATGAAAACAGCAACACTCTTCCAAGATCTCACTTTTGTAGTTGTATCACTTTGAATAAACCTGTTATAAGACAAGGTTTCATCAAGGAGCACCAGATGTGAAACAGCATGAAGGTACTTAAGAAGCCAACTAAAAGAGTTCCTTCTACACAAGCATTCAGGTCTTGAGCAGTCCAGGCAAACAACGCATGTTACAACAAAGCTTAAACTTGTTCTTCATAATAATTTTAAAAACAATATTAGCTGCCTATTTAATTTTAAGAACAGCAAAAAATATCCACCTCCCTTTCCATTTCTTATAAGGAGTCTTGAAGTTTAAATCTCCTCAGTGTGATAGATATGCTTGCTTTGATCTGCTTAGCTCTTGGAAGTCCAGGGGCTCCAGGCTGCTGGCCCTGTGCTGCCCAGGATCCCTAGGGACAGCTCTGTCCGCCATTAGGGAATTTTTTCCCGAGAACCCCCTGTAAACCCAGGGGTTCAGGAACCCCAGTTTGGGAACCACTGGTCTAGTCTAGTGCATGTGCAGTCTCAGCCTTTCAGTATGTTTTATTAAATAAATAATCATTTTTTCACCAGGCATCTGCTCTTGAAGTTCCTCATTGTGGCTGGCTCATATGAAGATCAATTTCAAGCTTTCAAGAGTCATTTACAACCTTAATTTCTGTAGCGTGTACTAGGCCCATCGCACAAAGGTTTTTTTATCTATTAGAGTTTTTCCACAATTTCCAGTCACTATTACAATGATTCATTCTTTTTCATAAGCACTTCATTTAAATAATGTAAGCTACGTTTTTAAGACTAGCCTGAAAATTGAAGTTTATCAGATGTTTCTCTCTTCAAAATGCATGTTCTTCCTTGATTGTAACCCATGAGAGACATTCTTCCATTTTAGTGCCTAGAGAAACTAGGTTACGGCCATTCCTACATTCTAGACTAAAATTTGAAAAACAGATGGTAGGAAAAGGCAATTTTATGGCATAATTTACATGCTCCCCTTGCTAGTTGTCTTCTACTCTCTCCCATGCTTTCAGCACTGGACTCATGCATGAGTTTTAGCCTTTAGCGCTAGAAATGGTAGCCATCAAATTGTGGTAAACTAGCATTTGAAAACTAACGCCACTAGTGCTTCCTCTGTTAAAAGGTGTATAATATTCCCCTGCTAGTAACTCTTAAAGTTGCTAAGACCTCCCTGAATACCAATGGGTCATTTGTCTCCAATGGCTCCTGCTCACTCATCATTCTATACAGCCAGGTCCTGCTCAATCTGGACCCAGGGATCAGTAGCAAAAAGGTACATGCCCACATTGAGCCAGCAGCCCTGTGCCCCAACAGATGCTCTGAAGTGTAGGCGGAAGGGAGCTCGCCTGCTACTTGTCTCTGACTATCAGGCCAGAGCTCTTGGCCCAGTTGACCCAGGCAGAGGAGGCTGCTGAATGGATGGCTTTGCAAGCCTCCACCGATGCCAGGTCTCCCAGGTCCTGGGCCGTGAGGAGCATGTTGTTGGCATACATTGAGAGGACCAACCACAAGTCCGGCTGCTGCAGCACCAACCCAGTCATCCTCTTGTGGAGGAGATGGAGGAAGGGCTCAGTAGCGATGATGTAGAGCCGGCTGGCCAGTGAGCAGCCCTGTTGCACCCCTCTTGCCTTTTTTGTTCCCCTGGCTCTTTCTGCTGACTGAGGGCATTCCCTTGGTGGTTGCAGGAGGTTTGGTAGTGGAGACCTTGCTTGTGTCTGCTGCTGCCACCCTGGTGGGGGTGCTGATGGTATCAGCAGTGGTGTTGGTGGCTGTAGCTGTGATGGTGGCCGGGGGAGAGAAAGCTGAGGTGGTTGGGGATTCCCCCCCCCCCCCCCGATCCAGTTCCCAACAGCTTTGTCCGTGGGAGACAGTAAGCTTTGTGCATGGCCAAATCGGGGTCTGCCCTTGAGGATGGGTAGCAGGAACAGTCACAGAAGGGGAGGGTAGAGGTGCCAAAACTGTGGAGGTCTGCTTCCAGTGAGTTTAATACAGATGTTTGCAAAATTGGGATTAATGTGACGTGTGATATCTAAACATTTTCACACATCTATTCCATGCTAAATAATTAACAGCCCAGATACTGATCATGTGAGTCATGCAATTGGCCCACTCTGCTCTTCTGAACACTTTCACATCTCAGGAAAGTGAGGGTTTTTTGGTTTTTTTTTTTGGAAAAGCACTGACCCAGAACACTGGCAGCATCTGACTATTGGAGGGTTAAACTCTGAGTGTGAATTTTAATCTCGGTTGCTAACTAGAACAATTCCTTACTTGGACAGAAGTTATTTCTGTGTCTCTTCTGAGCTGAAGTACCTGAAACACCTAACTTAGCAAATAGAAAAATCTGAGGTTTTTGTATAATCATTTGGCCAAAAAGACAAATTATTTCAGTAAGCAGGAGATTTCAAGAGATATTGCAATATGTGATTGTTTTTAAAAAGGACCATAGGAACTCCCATAATGGATCAGACTCGTGGCCCATCTAATCCATAATCCTTTCTTGAACAACGACCAGCATCAGCTGCTTCGGAGGAAGATTCAATAAACCAGCCTACAATGGCAAAGGATAAATTAGAGCCACTCAGCCAAACTGCGCTTCGATTTTACACTCTCTGCAACTCTGTTGACATGAATTATGGGTTGCATGGGTGTAAGTCAGAGCAGAACATGGCCCTTTGGGGGCGCTGATACTGATTTATATGTCAGGGGAAATTCTGCTTTCACTTGTCCATGTGTAACTTCATTGACTTTTCTAATAATATTGAAGCTGGAATTTTTCCTTCCTCATATTTATATTGATTGACTGATAAAGGAATTCCACTTACCTTAGTTAACCTGCCGAGAGATGTCAGAGCAAAACTTCGCCCTGTGGGGGTATGCCTGAGGCATGCCTCAATGGTTATAGCAGACTTGAACTGTAGGCGGATCGAGTTTATTTCCCAGGAATCATATTTTGACATATTATCTCCCACTTTTTAAAATCATTGGTCTTTTGACTTCAGTGAGGTTTCGGGACTGGGTGGCTGGGAACAGAAACATGGTTCCTCTCTTCTGTCCCCACAGAGCTTATCTGGAACAGATGATATAACCTGGGCCATCTTACCTATTTTACACTGCCCCCTCCGTGACAGGGATCCTCTATGGGGGGAAGTCCCCTAAGCCAGAGAGGAGCCACTTACCAGAGAAGGGGAGGTACTGAGGGCAGTGGCCTTCTGTGGATCCCCTGGGATCACGTGGTTTCTGTGGGGATCCCACAACATTTTCTCTGTGTGTGTGTGTGTGTGTGGGGGGGGTGAAGGTGCAAGGAAATGGGTGGGAGGTCCCATCCTCCCTGATGAATCTCTTAGGGAGGAACTTCACATGGAAGCTTTGTAGAGATTTCATTGACCCGGGAAATAGGTGATCTGGGCCCTAGACAGACAATCTCTGTCAATATGGGGGCCAGATCCTCAAGGCTATTTAGGCCTCTAACTCCCATTGATTATCTGGTCCCTCAAGTTTACAAAGCCCAGAGATTGCCACAGGATAATTCTCCCCATTTAGGGGGAAGTTCCACCAGTGTAAGCTCAGGCGGAGCTGTACTGGGACAAGGCATGTTGGAGCATGGCAGTGAAGGAGAGGGAAAGGGGCCTGGTGAAGTGAGATTCTCCTACATCCAATTTTCCACTGGCATAAGTTCTGTGAGATACCTTACATCAGTGGCGTAAGTTAAACTGCTGCTCTGCAGTTTTAACTTGTGCAGGTGCTGGGCAGCTTAGAATCAGGGAGCCAAAATGGACTCTGATAGCAGAGCTCAGACACAATGCAGATCTTAAATGTTTCCTGAAAACAGGCTGGACAATCTGAATAATTAAACCCACCCTTTGAGAAACAGGTTGTCCAGTGATCTTGCACGACCAGAGATAATATTTCACTAGCATGAACTATTTTGGAGTAATATTTTCCAGTCTTTTAGGCACAAGCATCATTCCATGAGCATTAGGCATGCAGGTTTATTTGTATGCTTTTCATTTTAGAAATGCTTACTGTTAATAATGCAATGAAAATCTACTCTGCGTGAGTTTGTTTCCCATTTTGCTCCTCCAGTGTTCTAGGATTCTGATGCGAGTCAAAATCTTGCTCTAGATCACATTTTTTGACACTGCCCTTCCCCATCAGTTGCTGACTTGTATAAAATATCAGAGGGAACTCCACAGGAAAAGGGAACGCTATGGATGGTCAGAGGTTACAATAAGGCAGAGTAATATCCATCCCTAGACATTAATATCCATCTGTTACTCAGGAAAAAAGTGACAAATGGAACTACCAATGTCTTTCGGAACATAGAATTTCGCCATCACTGTCTAGTCCACATTAACACGTATGAGCCATTCCCTTTATGTGGTCCTAAAGGAAAAAAGGAATGTCCTCACATGAAATGAATCTGAAAGTAACGGTTGGTAATACCAAAGGAACATTTCTACACGAAGGAATCAAATGATACTTTTTCTTGTGGAATGAAAATATTAATTAGTAGAATTACTGCAGCTCCCTTCAGATGCTTACCTTTGTGTGCTACTCCGGAACCCCTTGAGATTAGTTTTTAAAATCAACTGAGCTGATCGACAGGAATTTGTCAAATCAGGCATGTACTGCTCTATTAATTTTGGGCCCAGCCTTTCATTCAGCTGTTGCCATGAAGCATTACTGCACTACTTGTCAGGGTCCCTTTAATAAATTAATGCCAGCCTTAAAAGAAGAAAGTGCATACTTTTAGTGCCTCATGAAAAACACATTTGGGGATCAGATTTCATATTAAATGATTAACTAGAATGCTGAAGATTACAGTTAAATGCTCAGGAACTAAACCAACCATTTTTCCTGCCATACATACTGATAGCAAAGAGATGTTTATTTATGACACACTTGTAATGGGGAAGTGCCAAAGATGGAATGATCAGCTCATTTTGTTGTATTGCTAATTGGGAAGACAGAAGGCTGTCAAGGGGTGATTTATCACGTTTAATTAAATTAATCTTATCTTT
>NW_020698817.1:0-565 GCF_002925995.2 Terrapene triunguis
TGCTGAGGGCCGGGCACGGCCAGCCTATGCCCATCCTCGCTGGGTTCACCTCCAACGAAGGCGCCTACATGTTAAAATTCAGTCCTCTTAACTTCAGCCTGGAGAACACCAGCCACATCGGCTGGGAAGAGCTGCTGCAGGTGGTGAGGCTGGCAATTCCAGGGGCCCCCAAAGAAGCCGTCCAGATCGTGGCACAGCGGTACAGCCAGGAGAGGCAGGATGAGGGACGGTACTTATGGGCCATGGATCAAACCACCGGTGACCGCCACTTTGTGTGCCCGGTAGCCGAGGTAGCTGGGCGAGAGGCGGAGGCCGGCAGTCCTGTGTACACCTACTACTTCACTCACCGCAGTCCTGGCTTGTCTTTACCTGAGTGGATGGGGGTGCCACACGGCTCCGAGGTGCCCTACCTCTTCGGGACCCTGGCGTCCATGTGGGGCGCCAACTACACTCTCACAGAGGCCGAGACCGGGCTGAGCCGCAGGGTGATGCGGTACTGGGCGGAGTTTGCCAGGAGCGGGTAAGGGAGTCCCCCAGAATCCTCTCGTGCCCCTGAGTCCTAACA
>NW_020698817.1:575-2042 GCF_002925995.2 Terrapene triunguis
CCCAGGAACCCCACAGGGTCAGAGGGCAGCAAGGAGCAGTGGCCCCTCTACAACTCCAAGGAGCAGAACTTCGTCCGCATCAGCACAGAGCCGCCCCAGGCCAAGGGGACATCGCCCGCCCAGCACTGCGGCTTCTTAGCATCGCTGCTCAAAGAGACGCCGAGCCCCACAGGTGAGCATCAGTAGGGTAAGAGGATTGCAGTGCTAGAGGGGAAAGGCCTCATGTCACATTCCCCGTCCCCCCCGAAGCAGGCAGTTCCCCTATCCTGGGGCCAGATTGGAGCTGGCACACCTTATAGGGAAAATTCCCTGCCCTCCCGAGCCAGCCAGTCCCCTAGATCTGAGGATGGATTACAGCTGGCATCTCCTAGAGGGGAAAAGCCTTGTGTCCCATTTGCCACTTTTCATGTGAACATGGGATGATCCTCTGGCCTCCTAGAGGGGCAGACACCTGTGAGGAGCTCTCCCATCCCCTGAGGTCCCCAGAACCCACGTGCTGTGGGGCAGCCCCAAACTCAAGCCCAGTTTGTGGTTGTTTGGGCCTTTTCAATGGCAGAATGACATCTGCGTTTCCTCCCCCAGCTGAGATCCACAGAACTGCTGACCCCTCAAGGAAGAAGGAACATGAGGAAGAGAAGGAGAACTGAGCCCCATGGAGGAAGCCAGGACCTGCAGCATCAAATCCCAGATGCCTACCACCAGCTGAGCAAAGGGAGTAATTCCCCCAGCTGGGAGTCAGCAGGTGGCTGCTGTAGTAATTCATCTGGCCACTAGATGGCGATATCATCCTATTCACTAGCCCACGAAAGCTTATGCTCAAATAAATGTGTTAGTCTCTAAGGTGCCACAAGTACTCCTGTTCTTTTTGCGGATACAGACTAGCACGGCTGCTACTCTGAAACCTTTCCAGGCATGTTTCCTAGCAGTATGTCATTCAGCCATTAGATGGCGCTGTGTGCAGCATATCGCTCCAGCCAATGTGGTGTCCCTGGTAAACAAGGAAGCCCACTCTGGACCGAGAGCTGTGTAGAAGACTGTTTGGGTTAGTAGCTGCTTTCTTTAATAAACGCCTTCTGTTATTATTCTTTATTATGTGCGTCACCAAGTGAGATAGAAGAACCCAGGAGTCCTGACTCCCACCCCCCTCCAACTCAGTAGGCCCCACTTTCGTCCCCAAGCCATGGATTGAACCCAGGAGTCCTGGCTCCCAGCCCCCCCCACTCCAATCATTATACATTGCGAAGTGACACCACTTTTCCCCGCCTGAGGTTCTGTCAGTTTGACTGGGTTACCCCAGACGTCTCCATGGCCGAGCAGAGATCTGGTGGGTTGCTGACCCGAGACGTGCCAGGGAAGTGGCCTGTGCGTGACTGAGAGGACCCGGGGCTGTGATTCATCCTCTTTCAGCGGCACTGCGGGGGTTGCTCACCCCAGGTTGACAAGCCCCTGCTAAAAGCTGCCTGCGTT
>NW_020698818.1:0-3690 GCF_002925995.2 Terrapene triunguis
CACCACCTCCCTAGGTAACGCATTCCAGTGCTTCACCACCCTCCTAGTGAAATAGTGTTTCCTAATATCCAACCTAGACCTCCGCCACTGCAACTTGAGACCATTGCTCCTTGTTCTGTCATCTGTCACCATTGAGAACAGCCGAGTTCCATCCTCTTTGGAACCCCCCCTTCAGGTAGTTGAAGGCTGCTATCAAATCCCCCCTCATTCTTCTCTTCTGGAGACTAAACAATCCCAGTTCTCTCAGCCTCTCCTCATAAGTCATGCGCTCCAGACCCCTAATCATTTTTGTTGCCCTCCGCTGGACTCTTTCCAATTTTTCCACATCCTTCTTATAGTGTGGGGCCCAAAACTGGACACAGTACTCTAGATGAGGCCTCACCAATGTCGAATAAAGGGGAACGATCACGTCCCTCGATCTGCTGGCAATGCCCCAACTTATACAGCCCAAAATGCCGTTAGCCTTCTTGGCAACAAGAGCACACTGTTGACTCATATCCAGCTTCTCGTCCACTGTGACCCCTAGGTCCTTTTCTGCAGAACTGCTATCTAGCCATTTGGTCCCTAGTCTGTAGCTGTGCATGGGATTCTTCCGTCCTAAGTGCAGGACTCTGCACTTGTCCTTGTTGAACCTCATCAGGTTTCTTTTGGCCCAATCCTCTAATTTGTCTAGGTCCCTCTGTATCCGATCCCTACCCTCTAGTGTATCTACCACGCCTCCTAGTTTAGTGTCATCGGCAAACTTGCTGAGAGTGCAGTCCACACCATCCTCCAGATCATTAATAAAGATATTAAACAAAACCGGCCCCAGGACTGACCCTTGGGGCACTCCGCTTGAAACTGGCTGCCAACTAGACTTGGAGCCATTGATCACTACCCGTTGAGCCCGACGATCTAGCCAGCTTTCTATCCACCTTACAGTCCATTCATCCAGCCCATACTTCTTTAACTTGGCAGCAAGAATACTGTGGGAGACCGTATCAAAAGCTTTGCTAAAGTCAAGGAATAACACATCCACTGCTTTCCCCTCATCCACAGAGCCAGTTATCTCATCATAGAAGGCAATTAGGTTAGTCAGGCACAACTTCCCCTTGGTGAATCCATGCTGACTGTTCCTGATCACTTTCCTCTCCTCTAAGTGTTTCATAATTGATTCCTTGAGGACCTGCTCCATGATTTTTCCAGGGACTGAGGTGAGGCTGACTGGCCTGTAGTTCCCGGATCCTCCTTCTTCCCTTTTTTAAAGATGGGCACTACATTAACCTTTTTCCAGTCATCCGGGACCTCCCCTGATCACCATGAGTTTTCAAAAATAATGGCTAATGGCTCTGCAATCTCATCCGCCAACTCCTTTAGCACCCTCGGATGCAGCGCATCCGGCCCCATGGACTTGTGCATGTCCAGTTTTTCTAAATAGTCCCGAACCACTTCTTTCTCCACAGAGGGCTGGTCACCTTCTCCCCATATTGTGCTGCCCAGTGCAGCAGTCTGGGAGCTGACCTTGTTTGTGAAGACAGAGGCACATTTTAAACATTCAAATATTTGCAGCCTTCTCTTATTTGGCAGCTCTGCCCTGGGCAGTGTGTAAACCAACTTCCTGCTGCTCAGTGACCCAGCCTAGCCTTACAGAAAATGGACTTCATCAGCAATAACAGCTGCAGAAAAACCTCATCCAGTGGCACCACATGCCTCTTAATGTTTTAACTTTGTTCTTAGATCTGGTTGAAAGGTTTAGTGTGGAAAGCTTTCCTGCTGCTGAACAATATGTAATTGAAAGTGAAGACTTTGTGGGAAAATTCCAGTGAAATGTGTGTGTTTTCCTGCAGGCAAATTTGAGATGAATTTTTTTTTTATTTTGAATCAACGTTTCAAAATGAAATGAAAATGTTAGTTTTGTTTTGACGTGGATTGCTTCCTTTAGGTTTCTTTGTGGGGGAAATGAAGTGAAACAATACATTAAGTCAAATCAAACAGTTGATTTAAAATGAGAATTCTTGTTTTTAATAAGTTCAGAATTTCTGGAAAAACCTGAAAATTTTCAACTGAAATTTTGAACAAAGATTTTTTAATTTTTTTTTTAGTACTTTCTCATAGGGGAAAAATGTCTGTTTTCCGACCAGCTCTGCTTTATCCTACCCCCAACTGTCATGTCTCCTGTCCCTATTTAGATTGGAAACACTTCGCAGCAGGGGCAGTCTCTTATTTTGTATTTGTACAGCTCCCAGCACAAGTTGGCCCTGATCTCTATTGAGTCCTCTTGGTACTACAGAGCTAGAAATAATTAGCAAGAACAATGGCAGCCAAGGTTTCACCCCAACACATGATTCATCCAAAACTGTTAACACGTGGAAATAAAAGGTTAAGAGGAAAGACCTTGGCATTCCTTTCCACGTCGTATTGCCTGTAGGGCTGGGAGTTCCGCACTTCAGCCCTTACGGCTTTCACTTCCATTTCTAACAACCAAACGCAATATGTACCCAACGTCAGCAAACTTGCACCCTAAAGCAAAACCTTAACAGTGACCACATATGCGTTTCTATCAAGAGCTCAGCACCTCTGACTGTCACGTGGCCCAGGCACTGGGAAAGTTCCTTTTGCCCTGACACAGCCAGGTGCTTGTTAAGGTTTTGTGGTTGGAGATAGTGACGGGGCTTGTCTACACTTGAAAGGCTGCAACGGCACCGGTGTAGCTGTGACCCTGTAGCGCTTCAGTGTAGACACCACCTATCACCAACGGGCGAGGTTCTGCTGTCGACGGAGTTATGACTAGAAAGTTACAAAATACTATGTAGGCAAATACCCCCTCTGTATAACTGATCTTTGGGCAATTAGCATTTGAGAAGCAACAATATGGCCAAAGGACAGAGCCCAGAGTGTCTTAGATTTCTTGCGAAATGGGTACGTTTTTCATCAGACCAGGAACAAGTCAAATTATGCTCAAAGTTCATGATCTGGATTTTCGATTTTGCCACTTGAATGAGAATTTTATGAAGTAAAGGTTTAAAACTCCTGTTAAACTGAAAACATGTGACAACTCCATAACCATAGAGCCACGTATCTCTCTTGTCCTGCTGAACAGATCCTGGGGAGTTTCGCTGTCTGTAAGCCCAGCCATTGGCTCTTTGAACTCACTCCTCACAAGAGAACAGCAACTGTTTAATTCCATCAGGCCACCTGTCCATCGTACAGACCCACAGACGCCAGTTCCAGGCTGAGTGTGTCCGTAAGTCCTCTGCCTACAACAGCTGCCTGTGTTTGTACAGGTCAGATTTGCTTCTAAACCCTGTTGCTTCAAATTTTTCCAGGTAAGGATCAAGCAGCTTGGATAAGGACAATGCAGCCCCCCATCCCCACACCGCCTCATATCCAGGGTTAGTGTTTGGGCGGCTGCTTCACAGCGCTGTACAGGGTTTCCTCAGGGGGCTTGGCTGGGCGTGTTGTCTTGGGGCGCTGCTCCATGTTGGCATAGATGGACTGCTGGTCGGGGGTGGAAATCTTCACAGTGACATAAGAAACCTCTTCTGACCCCTGAAATAAAAACCTCATTGATCAGAGAGAAGAAGCTAGAATAGGAGCCCAAGTATCTGCAGCTGAGCAGCCCCTGGCTTCATGAACTTCAGCGGGTCCCTTTAACCAAGTGACTTGTCTGGGCTGTGTATTGAGGACTTATCGCTGAGATCCCTAAAGTAT
>NW_020698819.1:0-10837 GCF_002925995.2 Terrapene triunguis
GTCACTGGGTCAGCAGTGACTATGTGGGCAGCGCATCCCTGGCTACGTCACTCGCCCGGCTCTGCAGCACTCTGCGGTTTCCAGGAAGGCCCGTCCTTTGCCCCCTTGTCACTTCCAGGCCGGGAACAATCTACTCATTGTTGCAGAACCTTTGTTTATAGATACCTTATGAGCTGGAGGAAATGAATCCTCCGTGACCCGAAGGCTCATTACCCGGCCTGTGGCCCAAGCCCCTCTCACCCACCATCAAGGTTCCCGCTGTCCTGCTGAGCCCTGCCCAGCCCATGGCACAGGGGGCACGGTGGAGAGGGGAGGTGGCTGCAGGCGGGTCCATTTTTGGCTTGCTGATCATTGGGAAATGATGTATGTGCGGTTAACCACGACTCCTGGCAGTGGGTAGGGGGTCTAGTGGTAAGAGGAGGGGGTTCTATCCCCGCCTTCGAGAGAAGAATGGGGTCTAGTGGCTAGAGGAGGGGGTCTGGGCACCAGGACGCCTGGGTTCTATACCTGACTCTGGGACGGAAGTGTGCTCTAGTGGTTGGAGCAGGGAGGTGGGGAGCCAGGACTCCTGGGTTCTCTCCCTGGTTGGCACTGACTCCCTGTGTAGCCTTGGGACCCTTTCCTGTGCAGGGGCTGATCCTAGCACATGGAGGGGGGGGTGAAGCTGGTTTCCTTCATGTCCCCACAGCTCTGGGGCTCCTTCGCTGAGAAGAAGGAACAGCCCCTGTAACAGCTGCTTTTCGGAGAGACTACCTCCCATGGGATCGGGCTTACTAAGGCGACAGAGAGTCTGCCTGTCACAGAATGACTCAGTCCCCTAAATTACATAGACCCACCCCTTCAATCAGTGGGCGGGGCCATGGCAGGTAAATTCATCAGTTGAGCAGTGGGGGAGAGGCCCCACCTCCTCTAGGGCTGGGGCAAGAGAGTCAGTTCCCTCCCCACAGGGCTCTGGCAGCAGCATGGTTAACCCAGCCTCCCTGGGCAGCACTAGGCAGAGGCCAAGACTGTTCCCAGAGGCTGCGAAGGGTTAGCACAGCGGATGGGACCCAGGCAGGGGTTGGAGGAACAGCCTGGCATGGAGAGGGTTAATTCCTGGAGCCCTGGAGGGAAAGGGTTAATCCCAGGACAGGGTGTTTGGCAGATTGGAGCTTAATCTCTTCTCCTCAAAGTTCAAACCCCATGCCTGGCACTGAGGGGGTTAACCCTGCCCTGGTGCAGGAGGGTTAACTCCCCAAGGATCATAGAATCTCAGGTTTGGAAGGGATCTCATGAGGTCATCTAGTCCAACCCCCTGCTCAGTGAGGGGGATGGTTAGCTCAGTGGTTTGAGCATTCGCCTACTAAACCCAGGGTTGTGAGTTCAGTCTTTGAGGGGGCCACTTAGGGATCTGGGGCAAAAATCTGTCTGGGGACTGGTCCTGTTTTGAACTAGATGATCTCCTGAGGTCCCTTCCAACCCAGATATTCCATGATTCAAAGCAGGCCCAGTCCCCAACTAAATCATCCCAGCCAGGGCTTTGTCAAGCCTGACCTTAAAAACCTCTAAGGAAGGAGATTCCACAACCTCCCTACGTAACCCATTCCAGTGCTTCACCATCCTCCTAGTGAAATAGTGTTTCCTAATATCCAACCTGGACCTCCCCCACTGCAACTTGAGACCATTGCTCCTTGTTCTGTCATCTGCCACCACTGAGAACAGCCAACCTCCATCCTCTTTGGAACCCCCCTTCAGGTAGTTGAAAGCAGCTATCAAATCCCCCCTCATTCTTCTCTTCTGGAGACTAAACAATCCCAGTTCCCTCAGCCCCTCCTCGTAAGTCATGTGCTCCAGCCCCCTAATCATTTTTGTTGCCCTCCGCTGGACTCCTTCCAATTTTTCCACATCCTTCTTGTAGTGTGGGGCCCAAAACTGGACACAGTACTCCAGGTGAGGCCTCACCAATGTCGAATAGAGGGGAACGATCACGTCCTTCGATCTGATGGCAATGCCCCTACTTATACAGCCCAAAATGCTGTTAGCCTTCTTGGCAACAAGGGCACACTGCTGACTCATATCCAGCTTCTCGTCCACTGTAACTCCTAGGTCCTTTTCTGCAGAACTGCTGCCTAGGATGGGCTACTCTGACCTCCCGCAGGACAGAGGCCCTGAGTTCATCCCTGTATGAACTAGGGCCAAGCTCACCCATCCCATGGTAATTCCCCTCCTTGAGACCGACATACCCAGTCTTTCCAGTCGGCATGTGGTCTAGCTTCAGCTTCCAGGCATCAGCTCGTGTTCCACCTGGCTCGGCTAGACTGAAGAGGCCAGGGTTAAATATTTGTCCCTCCCTGTTTACCAGACTGCTCTGTAGCAGTGACTGACAGACCGACACTATTTCCCCGATCTTTGCGCCATCTGCCAACACGATCAGTGATGACTTTATGTTTTCTTTCAAGGGCTCTGATAAAAATGTTAAATAGCGTAGGGCCAAGAACAGGACCCCACTAGATGCCCACCTGCTAAGTGACAATTCCCCATTTAGAGTTACATTTTGAGACCTGTCCGTTAGCCTGAGCTTAAGCTGTTTAATGGTACTCATGTTCATTTTATATTGTTCTAGTTTTTTAATCAAACTGCCAAATGCTTTACTGACGTCTAAGGATATGACGTCAACACTGTTACCTTTGTCCGTCAAACTTGTGAGCTTGTTTTAAAAAAAGATAGCAAATTAGCTCGACCGGCTCCATTTTCCATGTTGATTGGTATTCCCCCCCCCTTTTATTCTTTATTAATAGGGTCCTGGTTCAGCTGCTCCATTATCTCGCCTGAGATCAGTGTCAGGCTGACAAGCTGATAATTACCCAGGTCACCCCATTTGCCCTTTTTAAATATTGGCGCAAGATTCACTTTCTTCCAGTCTCCTGGAACTTCCCCAGTGCTCCAAGACTCACTGCAAATCCCCATTACTGGTCCGGGGAGATCCTCAGCCAGCTCTTCTAAAACTCTTGGGTGTTATCCAGACCTGTTGATGTAACATTTTTTAACTTTAGTAACTGCTATTTCGATTATTCATTGGCACAGGAAGCTGGCATCACATGGGTTAAACCACTTCAAATTGGGCAGGCTGGCACAGAAAGGGATCACCCTGATCCAGACCAGGGAAGCGGTAGGGAAGTGGTGAACCTGGCTCGCTGGGGAGCATGGCACTCCGGGAGTTAAACCCACTTGCTTACTCGGGAAGGCTGGCTGGGAAGAGGTTAACACCACTCGCGGGGAGGCTGGCAGTGACATGGTTAACCCCGCTTGTGGGGAGTCTGGTGCTGAAGGGGTTAACCGCGGTTCCTAGCCAGGCTTGTGCTGAAGGGGTTAAACCCACAAACAGGAGAGGGCGGCGCTGCAGGGGTTCACACTGCTCATCAGGGGGCTGACGCTGGAGGAGTTAACCCACTTGTTGGGGAGCCCGGCAACACAGGGGTTAACCCCGCTCACGGGGAGTCCAGCGGTGCAGGGGTTAACCTTCTAGCAGGGAGCCCAGCGCTGAAGAGGTTAACTCGCTGCCGGTGGGGCCTGGGTGCTGAAGGGGTTAACCTGCTCGTGGGGGCTTGGCGCTGAAGGGGTTAACCCGCTGGCAGGACCCGGCCCTGAAGGGGTTAACCCACGTGCGGAGGGCAGCAGTGAAGGGGTTAACCCGCTCGCGGGAGGCTTCCTGGCACTAGAGAAGGGGTTGGCCTGTTGGCGAGGGGTCGGCAGTTAAAGGGTTAACCTGCTTGTCAGGCCAGTAGCGCAGGGGTTAACCCGCCGGCGAGAGGGGACCTGGCGGCGCAGGGGTTAACCCGCCGGCCCGGGGTGGGGAAAGCCGGTAGCTAGGGGGTTAACCTGCCGGCGCGGGGGGGGGGGGGGGGTCCGGCAGCGCAGGGGTTAACCCGGCGGCGGGGCCGGTCTGTGGCTGCGGCTCCTTCCCTGGGTCGTTCAGTCGCGCGGAGCCGGCGCCTCTGGACACCGCCCGGACCCGCTGCCGCCCCAGGATTGACCCGCGGAGGGCGAGGGGCTGGGCTGGCACCAGGGGCCCCATGGCACCAGGCGGAGACGGCCCAGCGGGGGGCTACGGACCCTGCACGCTGCCCCCCGCCCCCCGGTGACCCCCTGTCCCGGGAGCACTGCACGGTGAGACCATGTCATGGGCTGATGGGGGCGCTGACATGTGGGGCTGGGGGTGCCCAGGCGTGGGGCACGGAGGGGGCGCTGGCATGTGGGGCTGGGGGTGCCCAGGCGTGGGGCACAGGGTGGGGCGCTGGTGTGTGGGGCTGGCGGTGCCCAGGTGTGGGGCACAGGGTGGGGTGCTGGTGTGTGAGACCCTTCCCCCCAGGGTACCCCCTGCCCCCCAGGATACCCCCATGCTCTCATCTGCTCTCTCATGCCCCCACCCCATCAGTCCATCTCCCCTGGGGCCAGTGTCCTGGGCTCCAGAACAGGACAGGGTGGGGGTGGGGCTGGTCCAGGTGGCCCCTCCTGGGCTCTGGGGGTCGCCCCATGGCTCAGTCCTCTGCCAGGTTAACCCCTCCCAGGATCTGTCGAGCTAAAGGCTCGGAGTCAGGTTTGGGGCAGCATCACCCCCTGCTGGGCAGGTGACCCCGATGTCTGGGCCACTTCTGCCCGGGAGTGAGGGCACTGGCAGTGATGGGGGAGCCCAGGGCTGGGCTGGCAGGGGGCTGCGGGTCGGGCGTGAGGGGCACTGGCAGAGATGGGGGAGAGCCGAGGGCTGGGGTAGCAGGGGCTGCGGGTCGGGAGTGAGGGGCACTGGCAGAGCTGGGGTGGGAACTGTCCCACCCCATGTAGCTGATCTGAGTTCGGGTGGAGCCGTGGAAGAGCGGGAGGGGAGGGGTTGGGGGGCAGCCGGCAGGTCGAGTTGGGGTCTCACTGGGGGAGGTCACAGGGTGTAAGGCCGGGTGGGGAGGACCAATGGCACCGTGTGAAGTGCTGCCCCCTGCAGAGGGAGCGCCCAGCGCTGGGCAGTAGCCGGCCGCGCCCGGGATCCCACATACCAGACCTCGCCAGCGGGCGCTGGCCTGAGAGGCCACAGGGAAACAAGACCGGTTTTTGTGTTGAGCCCCAGACAGGGAACAACACTGGATCCTGGCCCGCATGCCATGACAAATGACCAGCTCTGCCAGGGCCTGGCACCGGAGTCCTGGCGCCGAAGCCCTGGTGTGTGGGGCCCGGAGTTCTCCCTGTGGGGTTCTCTGGAGCTCGCCCAGTGCTGGTGGCCATGCCGCACTGTACCGCTGGCACTCAGAGACAAGGGGCCGGGAGGGGTGCCTGGGGCAGGAACCGACAGCCCCTGGTATGTGTGCCAGGCCCCAAGGGCAGCGTAGCCTGTGGGCAGCGATGCTGGTGGAGGGCGTCACTCACAGCGCGAAGCAGCGCAGGAGCCCAGCGCCCCCACACGGAGACACGGGCTGGGGCTCCCAGCAAGCGGCCAGACCCGGGTCGCCTTGGACACGAAATAAACAGGGACTTCGGGAGCCCACCCCCAGAGCTGGGCGCAGGTGGTGCCGGACCAGTGACTGGGGTAAATCGGAGCTAGGCTGCTTTCACCTGGGCCGAATTTTCCCAAGGGGTTTGAGGGGCATGGGGGCATGGCGGGCGCTGGAGAAATCTGGCCCCAAATATGGGTGCAAAGTGAGTGAAAACGTGGCCATTCCCGGGCTGCTCTTGGCTCAGCCCCCAGCTGGGTTTGGTGTGGGGGGGGGGCCTGGCCGGGTTGGGGGGGGGGTGGCCCGCGGGGGGTGGGGGGGGGTTGGCCAGTACCGCGGGTGGGACGGGTGGGTGCCATATGTGTGTGACAGGCCAGAGAGGAGACTTTGGAGGGGCAGTCGCGGGGGGTGCCCGGGCTTGAGCCGTTAGTTCTCTGTGCTGACGGAGCACCAGGGGCCCCAGCCCTGTCCAGGGCCCGTCCTGCCGGGCGCTGCCCAGACAGGGCAGAGATAGGGATGGGAGTAGCCCAAACCCGGCTCCTCGGGTTGGCAGGAGGGTAAGACGAGCTGTGACGGCTGTATCTAGCCCCTGTGGAGGGGCGAAGGGCATGGGGGCTGGCAGGGCATGACCCCTCGCTCTAGGCCCCTGGCCCCCTGGGGAGGGGCCCTGCCCTATTTCCCAGGCCCCAGGCCAGCTCTGCAGCCCGCAGGAATCCTGGCGCCAGACCCCACCCCTCCAGCCACACTCCCAGCATGTTCCCAGCAGGGAGGAGTATCAGGGTCATTGGGGGAAACTGAGGCATCAAGCCGGGGGGTAGGGGCTGGCCCCAGCACACAGAGCCAGGGACACGGCTGGGAACAGGACCCTGGAGGGACTCTGGCTGGGAGGGGACCCTGGGCTAAGGCCCCACTGCCTGGGTTCCCCTTCCCCGGCAGCGCAGACCCCAGGGCTTGTCTCCGCCGACGCTGGAGCCAGGGGGCAGTGACCCAGCATTTGGGGGGATCAGGAGAAGCTAGCTGCCCCCCCCCCCAGCTCAGGCTCTGACCCGTAGCCCCTGCAGGGAGCTCTGCCAGTCCCCATCCCCCCAGCCTCTGGGCTCTGACCCCCAGCCCTTTCAGGGAGCTCTGCCAGCCCCTCCCTGCAACCTCAGCCCCTGGGCTCTGACCCCTAACCCCCCCATGCAGGGAGCTCTGCCAGCCCCCCAAGACCCAGCCCCTGGGCGCTGCCTGCCTGGTGGCTGTAGCCCCCACCTCTCCCCAGATGCCAGGGGCTGGTGAGAGCAGGGGTTGGTCGCCCAAGGGGCTGGGATGACAGCTGGGCACAGGGTCTGGGCCATTGGGGTCTGTCGGGGGTCTGTCTGGTCTCGGCCCTTCGTCCCCATTGCGGGGCATGGTCAGTACTGGCCCACGGGGGGGCCGTGTCTCCCCCTCCCTCCCGCGGCACAACTGCCCGCGGTGACGTCGCCGGAGACACATTAATTTGCCGACTTGTTCCCAATAGCTCTGAACCGGCTGCCCTGAGCCAGCTGCCCCCTGGGGAGTATTAACCCCTATGGTGCCAGCCGCGGCTGAGCGGCCAGGGCTCGGAGCCCAGGCATTGGCAGCGCCCTGGGCGGGGGCTGGAATCCCCCCAAGGGGGCTGTCCTGTCCCCGGCCAGGGCCCTGCTGCCAGCCCCACGGCTCCCGCTCCCGGTGGGCAGGGGAGGGGCCAGGGCTCTCCTGGGGCATGGGGCCAGATTGGCAGCAATGCACTCTGGGAAGCTATCCCACAATTCCCAGCTTCGCTCTCAACAGCAGTGGGGTGCAGGTGATTTCGCACAGTCCCCAGGACATTGTGGGAGAGCAGTGGGGAGCGGCACGGGCCCCAGGGCATTGTGGGAGAGCAGTGGGGTGCGGCAAAGGCCCCAAGGCATGGTGGGATAGCAGGGGGGAGCGGCCTGGGCCCCAGGGCATTGTGGGGAGGGCCTGGGCCCCAGGGCATTGTGGGATAGCTGTGGAAGGACCACTAGAGCCACTCCCTGGCTCCCCCCCCCACACACCCGTGCCCCCGGCCGGTGGAGCTGGGGCAGGGCTGAGAGCCGAGGCTAGAGCCGTGGGTTGCCCGTTGGGCTTGGACTGGCGCGCCGAGACCCTTGCGTGGTTATTGCAGGACAGTGGTTGGCCCGAGGCCCATCGGGCAGGTAGCGCCCAGCCCTGCTGCCCTCTGCCTGGAGCAGAGCTGGGTGGGTCAGGCTGGGATGGCAGAGGACTGAGGGTCGGGATTGAGGGGCACCCATGGGGGGAGGAGTCACAGCAGGAGACTAGGTAGTTTGGCGCAGTTGGGGCTGATCTGCCCACCCCTGTCTCTTGCCTCTCAGCTTCCGGAAAGTGATTCCTGAGTGTCCCCTGCGATGGCCTCATGCAGGGACTGGGGTACTGGGGGCTCCCCCCCAAGCCAGCTCCTGCCCCGCTCCCCACAGCGCCCCCTGCTGGAAGAGGCTGGGCCTGGAGTAGCCGGGAGCTCCCCCACAGCCAGCTCCTGCCCTGCTCCCCACAGCGCCCCCTGCTGGAAGAGGCCAGGCCTGGCATAGCCGCGAGCTCCCCTGCCCAGACTCCAAGGACAGGCTGGTGCGGCTCTGTCCCGGTGCGTGGCCGCCGGGACCCAGCTGGGCTGCAGCGCGAGGCCCTGGCACATCCGGCCGCACAGACGGGCGAGCAGGTTATAAATAGCCCCGCACCGGGGTAATCGAATTGGGCTGCGAGCACAGGCTGCCGCAAGTGCACCAGCTGGGGGGCTGGTCCCGGCTGGGGGGACACTTTAACCCCTTCACGCCTGGGACTGCTTGCATGCTGAGGGGGGGGGCGGGACCCCAGTCCTCACCACCAGAGGACAGGAGGGGGGCTCAGGTGCTGGGGATGCCAGCGGAGGCCCAGTTCAGGCCCGTGGCGGAGTGACAGGGTGGGTCTGGCTGGCTGGGGTTGGCTGGGGGGTTAGATCGGGGGTGGCTGTGTGGTATAAGGGGCTGGGGAAAGGGGTGGCTGTGTGGTATGAGGGGCTGGGGAAGGGGTGGCCATGGGGGAAATATGGGGCTGGAGAGGGGGCTGGGAAGGTGGTTTGGCATGGGGAGGACGTTGTGTGGGGGGGATGAGGGGCTGGGGAGGGGGCTGGGAAGGTGGGTTGGCATGGGGAGGAGGTAGCTGTTGGGGGGGATGAGGGGCTGGGGAGGGGGCTAAGAAGGTGGGTTGGCATGGGGAGGAGGTGGCTGTGGGGGGCATGAGGGCCTGGGGAGGGGGCTGGGAAGGTGGGTTGGCATGAGGAGGAGGTGGCTGTCGGGGGGAGATGAGGTGGCTGGGGAGGGAGGTGGTGGGCGCCTCCCAGGCAGGGAGCGTCTCTCCCTCGGGCCCATCTTGCGTGGGCAGCAGGTGGGCAGCGGGGCCTGGACTGGGCTAATGTCATTGCAGCTGGTAATGGGCAGACAGAGGAGCCCTGAACGGGGGAGGGGAAGGGGGGCTGGGGCTGGACACGCTGCCTCCCTCTGGGCCCCCACCCTCAGGGCACTGAGACCTACCGGGGATGGCATTGGGGGCCCACTGGGAGGGCCTGGTGGGGGGCTGGGGACAGGAGCCCCCTACCCTGGTGATGCCCCCCACGATTTCACCCACTCTCTCTCTCTGTGTGACAGGCAGCGTCCCTCGTCCTCTCATCACCCCGCCTCCCTCGGGACCTTGTGGCCCCATTGACAGGCCAGACGGCAGGACCCTCCGGGTGAGCCCACGGGGCAGGACCCCCTTTCCGCCCCCACACACTTTGGGCTCTGGGACGCTGCACTCGGGGCAGGGTAATGTTCGCTCTGCTCAATGGTTCTGGCACAAATACCAGTGGGGCTGCGGGTCGGGAGTGAGAGGCACCGGCTGGGTTGGGGGGAGCCCAGGGCTGGGCCAGCAGGGGGTTGTGGGTCGGGAGTGAGGGGCGTCGTAGAGTCGCACTGGCCCAGCCACAGCTCCCGGCTGAGCCGTCATGCCCCAGTGACCTGCTCCTGGGTTCATCCGAAGGAAAGGGCCCCCGGAAGTTGTGGGGCAGGTCCCTGGGCCCAGCTCCGAGGCCTGGCCCCGGGCCCTCTCTCGCCATGCCAATGCGCTGCCTGCTGGATCTCATGGAAGGGTGGGGTGACGGGGCCCAACATGCCGCGTGATGGGGAGGGGCCCGCGGTGACCACGATATGGCCCCAGGTGTTGGGTGGGCCCAGCCCTCCCAGCCCTCCTTCCCCAGCTCGGCGCTGCTCGCCAGCTGGTTACACAGTAACGAGGCTCTGCCACAGCATCGCTAACACACCACGGCTCCGGCCTCACCCGGCGCACTCAGCGCGGCTCGGGGCTTACTGGGCATTGCTGGGGGCTGGGAGCCGGGACTCCTGGGTTCTAGCCCCAGCTCTGAGCCTCCCTGCTACCATCAGCGTTGGTGGGGAGATGTTGGGCAGTGGGGGGTGGGGAGCATCAGGCCGCTGAGGAGTGTGTGTGGGGTGGAGGGACGGGTCTGGCTAGGGAGGAAGCAGAAAAGTGGCCAGTTTGAAAGTCTCAAAATCTCCAAGAAATGTGGCCGGGGGGGGGGGGGGGAACCAGAACTCTGGCAGCAGCAGCTAAATTACTCCCTCCCCCAGAGCTCTGGGGGCTGGATAAGGGCACAGCAAGACCTGTGTGCCCCCCCACCCCACCGGCCAGGCCTAAGCCAGGTTGAAGGGCAGAAGGTACATGTTGGCCCCTAGCTCAACCCAAGGGCACACCCTGCCCTCGCCCCAGGTGTGCCTGACAATGTTCCCAGGGAGTTTCTCATCCCCCAGGATCCCTCTTAAAGTCATAGAATCTCAGGGTTGGAAGGGACCTCAGGAGGTATCTAGTCCAACCCTCTGCTCCAAGCAGGACCAACCCCAACTAAATCCCCAAATGGCCCCCTCAAGGATTGAGCTCACAACCCTGGGTTTAGCAGGCCAATGCTCAAACCACTATCCCTCCCCTGCCGCCATGCCCAGGTGGGAGCATTGGAACCCAGGCGTCCTAGCCCCAAGATGGGGCCCCTCCTCAGAAATGGGTCAGGGCTCCCCCTCTCCTCCAGTCAACCCAGAGCCAAACCATGGGCCTCACTGGCCCCATTGCCAATCCACCCCTCGGGAGCTGTCTGCCTGGGGCAGGCCAGGTGCATTGTGGGCCATTCCCTCATCCCCTTGTGTGGGGGCAGGCCAGGTGCATTGTGGGATATTCTCTCATGTGGGGGCAGGCCAAGTGCATTGTGGGATACCCCCTTCATTGCTCCCAGCCCTCCCAAGGGGCCATTCCTGGAGCCCTCCATATCTGGATATCCGCTTTCTATCCCCAGACCCTGTTTGCGGCTCGGCTGCGGATACAAA
>NW_020698820.1:0-580 GCF_002925995.2 Terrapene triunguis
AATGGTGGGGAACTTTCCTGGCTTCTGCTGTACCACAGGGGAAATGGCTACAGAAAGGGTTTGAGTCCCCACTCCTAGTCCCTTTACCCAGAAGCCCTGCATGACCTCAAGGACACCCCTTCCACTGTCCTGGGTGGCAGAATCCTCATAATGGTGACACGGTTGGGCCCAGGTGTAACAATTGTGCCCGTGGGAGCAGCTGAGGTCACTCAATCATGGTGAACTGCACACAGGAAGGGGGTGGAGAAACCCAGAAGCTGGAGGATATTCCAATATTTAGATTTACCAAGCCTGCACAAAACTGCTTCTGTATTACCTCACTAGTTACTCAGAAGTCCAAACAATGCAGTTCCCTTAAAGTACCCAGCCTCAGGCATCCATCCAGGCACACCTGTCAAACGTATGATGATAATTTCTGAAAATCTAATCTCATCATATGACAGAAAAGGTTCTCCCAATCCCAAAGGATCAGCCACACACCCAGGTCAAATTATAACTTAGATCTTACCCAAAATACACACTTATAGCCAATTCTTATTACCTAACCTACAATTTATTAAAAAAGAAAAGAGAGAGAGAG
>NW_020698820.1:590-758 GCF_002925995.2 Terrapene triunguis
TATTTTGATCTTTGAATCAAAGCTATAGTAATAGACAAGACTTGTTTCTTCACATCACAAGACCTGAGCAAACATCTACCCTTCTATCTCTAACAATGCAGACTTGCATTTCAAAGTTCTATTCTAACCTAATGCAATAACCCAACTATCATTAACATATCTTCCTAA
>NW_020698820.1:768-1166 GCF_002925995.2 Terrapene triunguis
GAGAACAGCTCTTATCAAACCCACAAGCCCTAGCTTAGCTATTTGAACATTGGTGAGGATGGTGGTGTATCTCAGAGGGCTACATATAGCAACATAGCGATCAAAGGCCATTATTACAAGGATGGCTGACTGCATAATCGAAATTGTGTGAAGGAAGAACATCTGGGTGAGGCAGCCACCCACAGTAATGCCTTTCAAATTGAACCAAAATATACACAATGCCTTTGGAACGATGGAGGTAGACGTGACAATGTCTGTGAGCGCCAGCATGCAGAGTAGCAGGTACATTGGCTTGTGCAGGGTCTGCTCTTTGCCTACAACAAACAGAAGCATGAAATTTCCCAGCAGGCCGATAATGTAGGATATAGAGAACGGGATGGAAATCCATTCATGGGCAG
>NW_020698821.1:0-3241 GCF_002925995.2 Terrapene triunguis
GCAGATGCACTTTGTAGCAGGTTCCCCGCGGGTGCCACCTGGAACTGGGGTACCACTGAGCCTGCGTGACCCACCAGCCTGGGCTCCCTCTAACACTGTACTGCTGTGACAGGCTCTCAAGCCCCCTCCAGCACACACACAGGTAGGGACACACCCCGCTGCAGCCTCACGCAGACGGTGAGATCAGCTCTGCATGGGAAGGCTCAGCTAAGGCACCTCCCAGTTCCTAAGACCCTCACCCCCGTTTTGAGTGTAAACCCAAAATTACACCGTCTTGCACTGCACAGGGAACTGTATAGCATAAGCTCATGAAATTCTCCCCCTCCCTCAATGGGGAGCGGAATATGCAACAGCCTTTTGCCCCTGAGTTACGATTCCCACACACTGGTTTTAGACAAAACAAAAACAAGTTTATTAACTACAAAAGATAGATTTTCAGTGATAGCAAACAGATCAAAGCAGGTTACCTAGCAAACAAGCAAAATGCAATCTAAGGTTAATATACTAAAGAGATTGGATATGAGTAGCAAATTCTCCCCCTAATTGTTGGTTTAGGCAGTTGGCAGAGATTCTTGAGGGCAAGCTGCACTTGCTTGCAGCTTCAAACCCCAGGTATTCCTTTCACAGGCTAGAAACCCCTCTTGCCTGGGTTCAGCCCTTCTCCCCCAGTCCAGTCCTTGTTCCTCCAGTGTTTCCAGCAGTCGTCTTGGGCGGGGAGTCAGTGAAGAACCACGATGATGTCACTGCCCTGCCTTAAATAGCTTTTGCATATGGCATATGTCTTCAGGCTTAGTTCTGATGCCTTTCAGTGGAAAAACACTGGTATTCCAAGATGGAGTCCAGTACCAGGTGACTTGGTCACATGTCCGTGTAGGGCCACCACAGCCATGACTCGAGGCTGTTTGTAGCATCCTCAGGAAGGCTCCCTGGTGGGAGATTAGCATCTTTTATGACCTATTGTTCTCCCTCATAGCCCTTCCCAGCCAGCCCTCTAGACTGATTGCATGCTGCCTACTGGGCATTCCCCAGGTGTAAACACATTTGTAACAGATGCATAGACAATATCCCTAGCTAATGATAAGTGCATACAGACAGTCATATTCAGTGAATCAGAACCTTCCCAGTGATATCTCTGTGACGAAGTGGGGGGTTTCTTGTTTTCTGTGGAATTTTCAATGGTTTGCATGCGGAGGGGGTGGGACTCAGTTTGCCTGGGTGTTACTGGTTTAACGAGGTGAGGGGAGAGGGAGTTTGTTTTGCAGAGGACCGGAGAGAGGACTTGGGGACCCAGCCGGTGGCCAGGAGGATGGATACCCCAGCGACCGGTGACCTGGTGACCCGGAGGCCCAGCTGAGGAGACGCAGCCGGTTCTGGCCAGTGGGAGGACAATGGGCTGCAGAGTGAGGAGCCAGTGACCTAACCAGCCGGTTCCAGCCAGAGGGAGAAGCAGGAGGGGAGGCCCCGGTGTACGACCCTGTTTCCCTGGAGGGAAGACAATGGACAGAGGTGGGGCCTGGGGCCGGGGATCTCAGATGCCCAGCTGGGAGCAGGGGGGGCTCTGGGCTGGAGAGGGGGAGCAGTCAGAGCCCACCTGGATGCAGAGAGACTGGGATGTGCTGGGCTGAGGGAGGCCAGGCCTGAGGCCCTGAGAGTTTCCTGTGCTGGGTTCAACTCTCAATGAACCCTCCTGTTTTACACTGGCTGAGAGTCACTCCGGTCTAGAGAACAGGGTGGCATCAACCCCTTTGGGGGTGGAGGCCCCAGGGGTCCAGAGCGAGAGGACTCCCTGAGGGGGCCCACGGCAGAGACAGATGTGCTAAGGCTCAGAGAGGTGCGGCTCCAGGAGGTGGAGGGGCCTGACCCCGAAGGAGAGTGGACCCCCGAGAAGGGCTGTCTCACTGAAAGGGGCACCCCCCACGGACCGCACGGGGCCAAGAGTGGGCACGATCTGTGAGTCCGTGACAATCTCACAGGACCCATCTTGTGTAAAATACATCGTAGCTATGCCATAACATATCATACTAATAGGACGATGAGGAATAGGGGCGTCATGCCGCACACTGGCCCTGCCTGGGGGTAGGGCAGCAGCCCCAGATTACAGAGGGGAGCTGTGGCCCAGAGACGCTGAGTGACTCGCCTGGGGGCGGTGGGGGAGCTGCTCCTTAACTGCCAGGCCGACCTTCCTCCCTGTGTTTTGCCCCCCAGGGCCATGCTTCAGCCCAGCACCGCCCTCCGCCCAGCCTGCGGCTGCTCTGAGAATGGTGCGTTGGGCCCTGGGGCCTGGCCAGCGTCCGGGACCCCCCTGAGCATGCTGCCAAGGAATGCGGTGCAGCAATCTCCCTGCCATGGACGGGGTCACTCCCCCCTGCACCCTCCCAGCCTGGGTTCGAAGAGCCGCTGAGCCGGGGCCGGGGTCACACACAGCGAGGGCAGCATTGGCGGCCAGTCTGGCTGGGAACTGCAGGGCCCTTGTACTAGGGTGTGTTCAGCGGGGCCCGGGGAGCCTGTTGCTGAGGGCCCAGGGGGCGAGGGCATTTGTGCAGCAGAGGCGCTGGTGGTCAAGGAAAGATGCTGTGTCCCGTGTCCTCCTCCCCAGGGAGCCGGGGGCCCCCCACAGCTGCTCTGGGGTCCCGTCCCCCCCCAGGCAGGCAGTTAGTTCAGAGCTCTTAGGACAGCGATTCGCCTCCCAGAGCCACAGGACGGGCATGAGCTGTCCCATTGCATCAGAGAGCAAAGTCCGTTTCCCTCCTGCTCTATCGAAGCGGCGGGTTCCTGGGAGGGACGCGGGGCTGGGCGGCCTGGCTGGGCTCAGAGAGGAGTTTCATACCCAGCGTCACCGTTACATTTTAACCAGAATGGCAGGGCTCTGCAGCCCAGGCGCAGGCGGGTCCGAAGGGCAGGGAGGGAACGCTGCACTTGTTAACCCGCCACCCGAGCTGCAGGAGGGCAAACAAGGGGCAGTGACCCAGCGACAGGAAATAACAGAGGCAAAGAGCATGTGGCCAGCGAATGTGTGCACAAGCATCTGGGAACAAGTGAGCGTGCACGCGTGTGTGTGCAAGCGTGTGGGTGTGAGCACGCTTGGTGGGATCCTGGGGGTTGGGCTACAGACAGGAAGGAGTGCAGCGCCGGGCAGTCACATGGGAGCGGGAGTCGGAACAGAGGTGACTCAGTGGGAGGGCAGCTCTCCTGTGCCAGGGGTCACACATAGGGGACGGCAGCGCTCCTGCCCTGGGGGGGG
>NW_020698821.1:3251-10055 GCF_002925995.2 Terrapene triunguis
AGGAATATTTTTGTAATATTTGTATGAAGCCTATGTGTGCCTCAGTTTCCCCTCTAAGCGCCATTGTTACCTAGTGGGGGGGAAGGTGTGTTTGCTCTCTGAGCAGGCTAATACACAGGTGGTGGCAGAGGTGGGATGCTGAATGCACAAGAAGTACTTTGCAGGAAGTGACGTACGGCAGTAAAACAAGGGTTGTTAAAGGAAACAGCAAGAAAACCGTCTCCCTGAGAGGGACATCGCAAGCCCGTGCAGGGAGAGACGTTACGTGTGGGGAAGCTCAACAAGGGGCAGCTGGTTGCATGGCTGGAGAAAGACGATCGGTCGTAGAACCAAGCAGGGCTCCAAGAGGCTCGGAGAGTGACAGAAGCAGGGGCAGAAAGACCAGCCGGGGCCTCAAGACCTAGTTCCCCATCCAGCTCCAATTCCCGCTGCTTCAGCCAGGTCCCTGCTCTGTTCGGTCTCAAAGTCGGGAGAGATGTGACCCGTGAGAATTTTTCGTCATGTTTGTATGAAGCATGTGTGTGCCTAGACCCACAGAGGCCAAGGACAAGGCCAGTCACCGGGACTTTGATACCTAGCAACCAAGGGCCCAGAGGCATAGGGACTTCCCCACCTCTCCTTAGGAAACCCAGAGATATCAAAGTCCCGGTGATTGGATCTGTCATTGTCTTCTCAGATCCTCCCCTGAGATGGGACCTAAGGCCCCAGACAGCTAGACACCATTCACACCTGTGCCTCTGAGCCTCTGCCGAAAGCAGACTCCCCCCCCCCAGTAACAATGGCGCATACCAGGGAAACTGAGGCACACATCGGCTTCATAGAAATATTATAAACTTTGTCACATCTCTTCCTGCTTCCAGACTGACCTGAGCAGGGTCACTTGTACCAGTGACTGGGATTTGAAGCGCTGGGAATTGGAGCTCCAGCCACAGAGACTAGCAGACTGTGAGAGGGAACGGGCGGGCCAGAAGCAGTGAAAGCAGGACCTGCAGCTGGAGAAGCCGAGGGGCAAGTGGCCCCCCAGAGGGGTAAATGGGGAAAGACCCCAGGATGCCAATTCCGCAGGGAACCAAATTGTTGCCCCAGTTTAAGGTGCTGTGTTTGCCCGGCTGGGGAAAAAACACTGGGGAGTGATGGTGAGGGGGGTGGCTAAGAGTTGGTTGCTGCGGGCTTATTGGGGGCCGACAAAGAGGGGTCAGAGGGACAGGGCTCTGTGCTGACCAGAACGGACTCTGCTGTAACTTTCTTTTCTCTGGGCTACCCCAGGGCTGCCTGTGCCGTGTGCCAGGCCATGGATACACCCGCCTGTCTGCCCGCGCTGGCTGGGTGTCCCCGCAGACGCTGGGGGGGGGGGGTGCGGCTCCCCCAGATTGTACACGTCTCCCCCAGGGTCTGTCCCAGACTTGCTGCCCGGAGCTCCTGGGGTGGGGCAGGGGGGCTGCAGCCCCAGGGGCCCAGTCTCAGGAGGCGGGGAGGCCGCGTGGCTCACCCTGGGGGAAGAGTGAGACCCCGGGGGGCCTTGGTCACTGAAGGCCCCTCCCAGAGACTGTTCTAGAGCTGGGGCGTAGCCACCGACCTTGTGAATTGTGATGGGGGGATCACACATGGGGAGGGCAGCGCTCCTGCTCTGGGGTAGGGGGTTCTCACTCAGGAAGGCGGTGCTCTGGCATGGGGGGATCATACAGGGAGGTGGCACTCAGGGGGGTCACATGGGTAGGGTGGTGCTCTGGGGTGGGGGGTCACACTGGGAGGGAGGGCTCTGGGTGGTCATGCTCTGGGGAGCAGAGTTCTGGAGTTGGGGGGTCACATGGGGAGGGAGGGGCTTGGGGGTCACATGGGGAGGGAGGGACTCTGGGGGTCACTTGGGAGAGCAGGGCTCTGGGCATGGGGGGGTGACATTGCCCGGGTACAGTCTGCACTGTGAACAGCGGTATCTCCTCGGTTCTCCAACCTGGGGTGCCTTTTACACAGCTTTGCTGGGGAACCGCCACTCCTGGCCAGTTATCACCCAGCCTCCAGCACCTATCTTACTCCCAGGTACACAGCAAAAGGTTTCTCAGCAGAAGCGGACAGTCGTCTATACTGGCTGAAAAGCCTCCAGCCAGGACTCCCCCGCTCTCCAACTTCAACTCTTTGAGAGTCGTTGATGTCATGAGCAGCGACGAAGGAGGAGTGTGAGGTCAAGCGTTTTCCTCCCGCGTTATCGTTCAATTTCTTGTGCTGGAAACATCCTTGCTGAGTCATGGTAACAAACAGTCTCTTGCGGATGTGAGGTTTGAACCCTCCTTGTGATGAAATGTAACTGTCTTGTTCACACCTTCCCCCTGCCTGAGAAAGGCCCTTTAAGCAGGTGATGGTCCATTAACACCTGGCTGGGGTGCAAGTGTGTCTGTGTCTCTGAGTTGTCTAGTTTGGACCTGCCTTTCTAACTCTGGAGTATGTTACAGCAACGTTATACAGGAGAATCTTGTACCTGTTACATACAATGTGGATATAAACATTTTACCAGGACAATATTGTTCAGCGGATTATGAGTTTCCTAAGGATACCTCACAAGGCATATTTTGTACTAAATTTATCATAGTCTTGTAAAAGTGGTAAAGATAATGGTATAGACTGTCATGGGGATCACACGGGGAGGGAGGGGCTCTGGGGGGTCACACTTAGGGGAATGGGGCTCTGGGCAGGGGGGTCACATGGTAAGGGAGGGGCTTGCGGGTTCATGCTTGGGAGGGCAGGGCTCTGGGCAGGGCAGGGGAGCTCGGGGTTACAGGGAGGAGCTCTGAGTGGGGGGTCACTGGGGAGGGGCTGGGGTGCGGGGGGGTCACAGAGGGGGCGGGGCTCTGGGCAGGGGGGTCACATGGGAAGGGAGGGGCTCGCGGGTTCATGCTTGGGAGGGCAGGGCAGGGGGGTTCAGGGAGGGGCTCTGAGTGGGGGTCACTGGGGAGGGGCTAGGGTGCGGGGGGTGATAGAGGGGTGCGGGAATCTGGGCAGGGGGGTCACATGGGAAGAGAGGGGCTCGCGGGTTCATGCTTGGGAGGACAGGGCTGGGAGGTTACAGGGAGGGGCTCTGAGTGGGGGTCACTGGGGAGGGGCTGGGGTGCGGGGGGGGGGCAGAGGGGGGGGGGGGGTGGGGGGGGGGGGTCAGAAGGGGGGGGGGCTCTTGGGGCTGCGGAAGGGTCACGTGGCGAGACCCCGCCCCCAGGCGGAGGCGGGGGCGGGGCCATGCGGGGCGGGGCCATGGGCTCAGGGTCTGGGGGCGGGGCTGGCTTGTTTGGGGCCCGGCGGGAGCTGTCACGTGACCTGCCGGCTGCGATCATGTGACGCCAGAGCTGCGGCCCACGTCACATGACTCGCGCCCGCGTCACGTGGGGCTGCCGGACGGGAGATGGGGCGGCCGGTGGCGAGCGGGCCCGGGCCCCGCGCCTGGCTCCTGCGGCTGCTGCTCGGGCTGGCGGCCTGGCGGGGCGGCGCGGCCGGGCGGAGCGCGGTGAGAGCGGGGCGGTCCGGGGGTCCGGTCCGGTCCTGCCCGGTCCGGGGGTGCCGGGTGCCTGACCGGACGCTGCCGGGGCGGGGGGTTGGCGGGGTCGGTCCGGTCCGGTGGTGCCGGGGGCACCGCGCTCTGACCGGACGCTGCCGGGGCGGGGGGTCGGTCCGGTGATGCCCGGTCGGCGCGGTCCGGTCCGGTGGTGCTGGGGGCACCGCGCTCTGACCGGACGCTGCGCAGGGCCGGGCTGTGCTCAGACAGGTGCGGGCTGGGATCGGTCCGAGCGGATCCCGGGAGGGGTCCCCGAGCGGGGCCGGGCACCGCGGGGGTGTGTCCCGGAGCGGGGCCGGGTGGCGGGGGGGGGTGTCCCGGGGCGGGGCCGGGCACCGCGGGGGGGGGGAGGGGTGGGGGGCCGGCCCCCCCCCGCCCCCCCCCCCCCCCCCCCCCCCCCCCAGGTGTGCAGCTGCTGCCCGGGCCCGGTGCGGAGCGGCTCCAGCGTGGCCCGTTACTGCGCGTCGCGCCCGGCCTTGGCGCTGCAGGGGCGCTGCTGCCTCAGCGGGGAGCCGGAGCCCGTCATCGTGGGGTGAGTGAGCGAGTGGGGCCAGCCCCCCTCCCCACCGCCCGCGTGGTGTGGGGCGCTGACCGGGCAGGGGGGCGCAGGGCTGGGCCTAGACCCTGGCAGGGCAGCCAGCCCCGGGCACGCCCAGCCCCGCGTGAGCAGCCAACAATGGGGCAGCCTGGACGGCTGCCCCCAGAGGTTCCCTTCTGGGCCTTGGCAGCGCCAGGGCCCCAGTGGGTCTCTGCAGCCAGGCTGAGGGGCAGCTGGTTGTGGGATAGGTAGGGGAGAGCCAGCCTTGGGCAGGGGGGTGCCTCACCTCTACCTCTGCTGAGTCTCCAGGGGGCAGGGAGCCCCCCAGAGGTGACACCCCCTGGGCCCCTGCATCCCGGAAGAGCCAAGTGCAGGCGGGGAGAGCCTGGAACCGCTGTTGGCAGTAGGTGCCCCCCACCCCCCAGTGTGAACGGCAGCAGAGCCCTCCATGGAGCCAGCCTGGCCCCCGGAGCCCAGCTCAGACCCTCCAGCCTTGTGCCTGCCTAGGACAAGGATATGGATGGGGGAAATGTGGGGGTGGGGGGATGGAGAAGGAAGGGACGTGGGGTTGGGGGTGTGTATGGAGTCGTGTGCAGGGGGGAGATGGAGGCCTGGGGATGGGGGGATGGAGAAGGAAGGGACGTGGGGGTGGGGGCTGTGGAGTCGTGTGCAGGGGAGATGGAGGCCTGGGGGTGCATGGAGAAGGAAGGGACGTGGGGGTGGGGGGTGTGGAGTCGTGTGCAGGGGGGATGGAGGCCTTGGGGTGCATAGAGAAGGAAGGGGGGTGGGGGGTGTATGGAGTCATGTGCAGGGGGGAGATGGAGGCCTGGGGGTGCGTGGAGAAGGAAGGGGGTGGGGGGTATGGAGTTGTGTGCAGGGGGGGATGGAGGCCTTGGGGTGCATAGAGAAGGAAGTGGGGTGGGGGGTGTATGGAGTCGTGTGCAGGGCAGGTGGGAGAAGGAAGGGATGGGGGAGGGGATAGCATTTGGGGGGGTGCATTGGGGCTCCCAGTACCTCTGACTGTTCTACTCTTCCCAGGCTGGATCTGGGCAACTGCTCACTGACGTTCCTCGGTGCTGGGTTCCCGGATGCCAGCACTGCTGTTGTCATGTGAGTCCAACCACCCCACGGGGGGGGGGGGGGGATGCGCTGTAGGGGGGCCTGGGAATTCGAGGTCTAGAGCGAGGGGTGAGGAGGGAGCTCCTTGCCGGGGACAGGCTGGGTGCAAGCCCCAGACCCCCTGTGGTGCTCTGGCTCGGGGCCTGCTGCATTCCCCGTCCCCCACTGACTGCTGGAGAAGGGCGGGCGGGGGGGGCTGGACCTTCCCCTCTCAGCACAAGCCTGAGCTTGTTCCGCGCTCCCTGGGAGGGACAGTCCCTGCCGGGGAGCAGCAACGCTCCCAGCCCCTCCTCGGGGCTCCCCCAGCCGGGCCCCCCTCTGCTGGGGGAAGAGCTTTGTGTCTGACTCCCGCTCCGGCCTCCCCTCCCTCCTGCCCAGCTGGCTGCTCTGAAGTCCATATGCCCGTCTCTGTGCTCCCCCGTGTGGGAGCTGCGCCGGGCTGGCGCTCTCTGGGGGGGTGTTACGCTACCTCCCCCTCCATTAACCATGGCAAGTCCCTGCAGTGCCCCCTTCCTCCCCTCCCCCCCATCCTCCAGGAGTGAGGGCAGGGAAATCCTGGGGGATCCTCTCCTGGAGTGGGAGGTGGCTGGTGCACCTGCTCGCCCAGCCCTTGTTCCGGCCTCACCCCTTGCCCTAGAGGGTCCCGTCGTGCCAGGCGCTTCTCCCCCTGGGATGGACGGTCCCAGTCTGACTGGACCAGGCGGGGTGGGAGGGGGGACAAGACAGACCCAGGCGGGGCAGAGACTCGCCCGAGGTCTCTCAACAGGGTGGGGACAGAGCCAGGTCTCCTGGGGCCCTGCCTGGGGAGGGGAGGGGGGGCAGCCCCAGCCCAGGGAGAGCACTGGGCCCAGGCCGGGGAGGGGAGCCCCAGCCCAGGGAGAGCGCTCGGCCCAGGCCGGGGGAAGACCTGGGTGTGCACTGTTTTCCCAGGGTGCTGGGCAGGCCCTGGGAACGGAGGGTTAATGCCGCGGGATCCGTCTGTTTGCAGTGACCTGACCGAGAACCCCCTGGAGAACATCAGCAACATCTCCTTCCAGGGCTTCACCAGGTTGCAGAGCCTGTGAGTGCCGGGCTGGGCGGGGCCGGCAGCCCTGGGGACAGGGAGGGCACCGGCGCTGTCCTGCTGGGAGGAAGAGGGGGGCAGGGATAGGGGCTCAGTGGGGCAGGGGCTCAACAGGGAGAGTGGGGGGAAGGGGCTCAGGGGCCCCTGGGTGCGGGGGCGGATGGGGGGCTGACTCTCCCCACACACACACACGGGGCTCCGTGTGGAGCTTAGCTGCTGGTTCCTGGGAAGCCGGTGGGGTCTCCGGTGTGGGGCAATAGGGACCTCCCCACCGCTCAGAGCAGCCCTGCTCCTCTGACTGTCTCTTGTCCAGATCCCTGCCGCGTGCCCTGGAGTGCCCTGGAGGGAGCATGGCCTGGGACCTCAACACCACCCATGGGGACAGCCGAACCTGCCAGGGGCAGAGGAACCTCTGCAACAGCTCGGGGGAGCTCGGTACGGTGGGGGGAGAGGGGCTCAGTACTGGGGGGGTGTGACGAACTGGGTCTGTTCTTACTGTGGTCTGTGAATGCTGACAGGGGAGTGTGGCTGGGATGGTCGGCCTTG
>NW_020698822.1:0-5200 GCF_002925995.2 Terrapene triunguis
GGCTGGGGTTGGGAGCTGGCTCCGGCTGGGCTGGGTTGGGAGCTGGCTGCGGCTGGCTGGGGTTGGGAGCTGGCTGAGGCTGGGCTGGGTTGGGAGGTGGCTGAGGCTGGGTGGGGTTTTCACCTTCTTGTACCTCCCTGGTGACCTGGGCCGGAGTTAAGGCAGAGACCCGGAGCTGAGAGGCTGCGCTCACAGTCCCAGCCACTGGGCCTTGCTGACCCCCCCAGGCAGCGCAGGGAACTGTCCCCAAGGGCAGGAAGAGCCCTGGGCGCTTTAACACAGGCTCTCAAATAGAACAAGCTCCTGCGCTGTGAGAGCGAGAGGCCAATGGGGGCCGGGCTCAGCCCACTGGGCAGAGCTGGGCAGGACTCCCCGACACCACAGCACAGAGCGACGGGCTCTGGCACCCGCTTGGGCTTCCATGAACATGGGGAGAGAGGAGAGCCCGATGTGGGGCGCACAGGCAGCTGCGTGCGAGACCTCTGGGAGTTCAGGCAAGCTGGAGAAGACCATTCAGCCCGAGGATGGCTCCACAGAGGCTGCCGGGGTCCCAGGAGGGAGGGATCCATTACTGGCATTACAGAGCAGCCCCACTGCTTGCAATCCAGCAGCTCCCCCCTCGCTATGGGGAATGGAGGGGCCCACTACAGCAGGGGCCTGGTAGGCGAGACAGCCCAGGGAAAGGCCACAGAGAGCAGGGGCAGCTCAGAACAAAGTCTGCGAGAGCTGAGAGCCGCTTCCTGTCTGGCTTTGAAGAGCGAATGAGTCACCGGGCAAAGGAAAAGCAAATCCCCTCCCAGCGGGGAGGGTTCGCTGGTGTTTGGACAATGCTTTAAGCATGAGAGGTTCCAGCTAGATGCCAGGTACTGGTGAGAGTTACAGCATAGTCCATGTTCTAAGGACTTTGCCCTCAGTGCGTTCCCAGTGCACCTGTCACCTTGCTGGTTAGCTGTGCCTGCATTTCCCTGCACCCAGCCGCGGGGGGCTGCCTGTAGGGTCGTGGCTCTACATTGGCTCGGCCATCGTTGCATGTGAAAATGTAGCCCCGCTAGCCACTCTTGCCACCCCACTCTCCTTGTTTTCAGATGGGGAAACTGAGGCACGGACAGGTGAAGGGCCTCATTTTCAAACCGCCTCACCGTTATGTGGGCAAATAGACGCACGCAATTGTGAGTCTAATTTGCACCCACTGGGGAACGTACCTAGGGACTCGGGCAGGAGTGTAGGCAGGGTGGCTAGCCCCGTCCACCCCTCTTACACTGCCCCGGCTCCAATGTTAGTTCAGCACGCTAATGCACTCAGAGCTAGTGCAGGCATGTCTGCCTGAGCTGGGAATGCCACCTCCAGTGCCAGTGGAGACACCAGTACTACCACACTGCCTGAAAGCCACAGGCACTCACACTGGGTGGCTCAGTTGGGGTGGAATCGAGAAGGCTCCCCCAGGGGTCTGTTCTGGTCCCGGCTGGCAGGATTGAGAGACCGGGGAAGAGAATGTTGCCTTCTGCCCTGAAAACTGGTTCTTGGCTGAGGTCCCCAAGCATGGCCATGTGTCTGTCTGTCTGTCACCCTGCCAATGGCTCAGCCTACAGGGGGAGTCCCTGGAATGGGCCTTTTCTGACCGTGATTCTGGATCTGCGCAGGCTCCGGCTGCCCCTCAGAAGAGGCTGCAGGTTGGTTCATGTCCCTGGGGAGGTCTATGTGAAATCCCGCCCAGCGAATGGGTGCAGTAGTATGCTAGGCTACACGGGTTCCAGCCCGCCCGCATGCCCTTGGTACCTGAGCACCTTGCAGTCGGGCATTAAGCAACAGCACTAAGATGTTTGACTAGAAGGAGAATGTCATGGTAGGCGATAAGAAAGGCTTGCGTAACAGCTACCCTGCCCCGCTGTAAACACCAAGCTAGCTAAGCTCCATACATGGCCTTAGCGGAACATCATCTTACACTTCTCTGGCACGTCTCTTATCTCTGATCAGACCCCACTGGCAGGCAGCTTCGGCGCATCTCATTTCCGGTGTCCTGCGTCATCCTCCGCCTGGGGCTATGCAGGGTACGGCCACCCAGCAAGCACAGGCCTGCTGCAGCAAGGCTCAGAGCCGGGATCGAACAGCAGTGTAGACGGTTGGGCTTCGCCTGGATCCCGGGCCCTGAGACCCTTCCCGCTCACCAGGTGTCAGCGTCTAGCCGGCTACACTACTATTTTTAGCCCCACCAGTGCGAATCAGGTGAGCCAGGCTTGGAGACTCGCTTCTGTGGGGCTTTTTTGCTGTGTAGACGTAAACTCAGTTATAAGAGCTGCTCCCTTTGATCTCACCCACCTGTTCCCTGGCCACTTTCACAGCTTCTCTCTAATGGACCTTTGGGCCAGAGCCTCCAAAGGTATTTGCACTCCTAATGGCCATGGAACCAATGGGAGTTAGGCACCTAAATACCATGGAGGATCTGGGCTTTTGTTCTAGTGATCACAAGTTAATGTGAATTTGGCCGTCTGTCTGCCTTCCTTCAGTGTTTAAAGGGACAGGACGCCTTCTCATGGTGGGCATTTGTCTGAACACTGATGAGTTACTGACGGATTAGCACAGGGTACGGGGAGGACTCCCAGTGCCTTTAGAGGACGGGATGAGACATCTGTCTCACCAGGAAAATGTGAGAGAGAAACTATAAAGGGAGATTCAGTGCAGAGAAATAGGAAGCGAAGGAAGACGGGATAAAAATCAAACATCCGATTAGCGGGGAGGGAGGGAGGAAATCAGATTTGCCCCCCTGTGGTGCGAATCTCCCCCTCGAGCCAAATGCTGGATTGGGGCAGTGACTCCTGCCCAGCGCCGCCGGCACAGGGATCCGTCTCTGCCTGGGGTCCATGCTCTCCGCACTGTTGCTAATGATGGAGCAATTCCAGCTCCATCAATCCAGGGGACTCTTTACCTGCCCTTGCGGGTCACCCAGAGGCAGGGGACCTGTGTAGATGTTCAGTGACTTGAACGGAACTGGCAGGTCGGAAGGGTGAGAGCAGCAGGACTCTGGCTCAGGATAGAGCACGCCCAAGGGCACCTCCATACAGCGCTGCGGGCCGGATCCCAGCAGCGTGAAGCCCTAGTTCAGTGAAATGATTCTGCGTTTACACGGCCACAACAGAACAGGAGCAGGCCCCAAAGCTCTTCTCAAAGAAGCCTGTTGTCCCTTTAAAATTGAAATCCACACCAGTTACCATCACTCTCCACCTGTCGTCGCGTAACCAGAGATGGCTCCATTGTAAAGTAATACCAATGCCAAATGAGTTTGTTCCACTGCCTTGCCCTAGAAACACACACCGTGTGTCCATCATGGTGCTGGCTCCTGGCTGCTTATGGGGGCCCTAAAAGGGCTGGAGGTTTTATGGCATCAGTGGAGTCTCCCTGATTAGAGCTTCGCTCTCTGGCCTTCCAGGTCTGGGGCATTTCTTGGCTTTAAAACGGCAAGAGAAATGCAAAGCCTCTATTTCCGTAGGATCAGGCAGTGTTCAAGAGGGGCTCTCTCACCCACATGCGTCTATGCCATGCCCATTCCTGGGTCCCTCCCCCCAAATCCAATGAAAGGAAAAGCAGCACTGGGGACAGGGCCGGCTCTAGCATTTTTGCCACCCCAAACAGAAAAAAAAAAAGCCGTGATCGCGATCGGCGGCAGCTCTACCGCGGCTTCATTCTACGGCGGCAATTTGGCAGCAGGTCCTTTGCTCCGAGAGGGAGTGACGGCCCCACCACCAAATGGCTGAATGTGCCACCCCCCTCTTCACTGGCCGCCCCAGGCACCTGCTTGCTACGCTGGTGCCTGGAGCCGGCCCGGACTGGGGAGCTGGAAGAGGTTTGTGGGAACCACCTGTTTGCTGGATGCGGCAGTTCCGTTAGATTCAGGTGACACACATTACACGCTGGGCTCAGGCCTCGCCCACACTGGGGATCTGCCCCCATTTCAGCCACTGGGATAGCTGCGCCAGTGCAGACCCACCCCGCAGTGTGGACAGGGTAAACCCCTGCCAGCGGCAGTTTGCACCTGTGTATCCAGTTGCCCTGCCTGCACCAGTGGGCCTGCCTTTTGCTCAGCCCCTATTGACAGATTATAAACCGGGCTCTGTGTCTTCTGCAGTCCAGCGCGCCAGTCACCCTCTGCTGAACTGCGCCCCAGGCTTTCACTGTTCATTGAACACTGTTGCTAGCCCTGGCTGTGTGGAAGGAGGGCTGCCCCGTGCAGAGATGGCACCTCGGGGCTCTTCTGGGTCCAGTGGGCCCGAAGCCACCTGCTTCCCACAGGAAAGAAGCCCTTCCCAGCGTTCCACAGTTATGAAATTCCAGGGAGGCAACTCTATGGCATGACCCTCAGGTCAGTCAGGGGGCCGTGGCTGGGGCTCCTTAGGAGAGATGTTCCAAGCCCCTGGGCTGGGGTCTCTCCGGTGCCTGAGGAGCAGATGCAGCACTGCACAGATGTGAAATACGTTCAGCTGCCGTCCCGCATTGAAAGCGGACACACACACACACACAAAATACTGAATCCAGGAAGTTCCAGCCCACCCAGCGGCAGGGAAAGCAACTGCTCCAATGCTGAGTGCACTGTTCAAAGTCGGATGAACGTGAGAGCAGCAGCAGAGCCTTTCCGGGTGAGTCAAAGCTTCCAGCAGTAACAGGGCGAGACCGCTGGCCGGTGGTGACAGAACACCACCAAGGGGCTGGCACTGGGGTGCCTTTAAGCAGCCAGGCACCTTTGCACTCTGATTTCTGGCCTCGGTGGGGACAGTGCAAAGTCACAGCTGAGCAGCAATAGCTGCAGCGGGGGGGCGGAGGGAGGGGGTGTTGGTCTGCAACCCCACTGGAAAGCCAGGGGAGAGCTGGCGGCCCAGGGCCGCTCTGTTTGTCTGGGACTTGGTGGGTGAGGGAAGATTGTCCCCTGGCTTTTGTCTGAAGTGAGCCTCGCTAGGTGGGAGGGGGAAGCCGCCTCCTGTTTGTGTTTGGCCTTTACGGGGCAGAGTTTTTAAGCGCACTCAGCTCCCATGTAGGCACCAAACACCGCTTGTCCAAGGAGCACTGCGGCGGGAACTCGCTGGACAATTTGGCCCCAGTTGTGGTGCTGAGCCACCTTGAAAGTCCATCCTTACGGGGGGGGGGGGGCAGGCCAGGCATTGCCACCCTCGCCCAGTGCTCTGAGCAGCCTGCCACAGGCACCCCCCAGAGG
>NW_020698823.1:0-2664 GCF_002925995.2 Terrapene triunguis
AGTCTATTTAAACCCCTGGGAGACCCCTCCATTTTGTCTTCAGCTGGCTAAAGAGAGAGCCTCTCCATCCTCCCAGGATAATTGAAAGAAATTGGAACAAAGGACAGTGACTGCAAGGGGTGTGAGTTATTGCTGGACCCAGGCTAAAAGGAGATTAGTCTTTAAAAGGGAGCATTCTGGAACTGCTGAGGATCTTATCTGTATTCAGTTTGATTAGATATAGATTTGCACATTTTAAGCTTTATACAGGGTAAAATGGATTTATTTGGGTTTAGATCCCATTGGGAGTTGGGCATCTGAGTGTTAAAGACAGGAACACTTCTGTTAGCTGCTTTCAGGTAAACCTGCAGCTTTGGGGCATGTAATTCAGACCCTGGGTCTGTGTTGGAGCAGACGGGAGTGTCTGGCTCGGCAAGACAGGGTGCTGGAGTCCTGAGCTGGCAGGGAAAGCAGGGATAGAAGTAGTCTGGGCACATCAGGTGGCAGCGCCCAAGGGGTTTCTGTGATCCAACCTGTCACAGATGCCTTTCTAGAGGCCTTTGAGAACTTACACATCGGTATCCCCATGGGAGTAAGCATATCATGCATCAGCTGTTTTTGCTCATGTCTGAGTCACAGATCTCAAGAGGAAAATCTGGAAAAGGACAAAATGGAAGAATGAACCAGTTCAGACTTCCTTACGATAAGCGTCATGGCGTCCATTTTTACAGGCGGCTGTAAAGGGTTGTGTTAAACCAGGCGATTCATAAAACTTATTTAAATGTGTCAATATGAATGTGTCCCCCTCCATACTTGTGTTAGTAAACGACGGTACATGATATGTCTCCACAGACAGCTCTGTTAAATAAATATATTACATCCCCGGGGAAGTTGGGAGCTTTGGCGGGGTTGCCCCTTTTTCTAAAGCTCCTTTGGTTTTAGATACTCTCACGTGGTCGCCTTTTCTGAAAGGGGCAACAACCGGTTTTATTTTAAAACCATCTCCGTAAACCGTTTTCCATACCTTCAGAGAATTTGAAGGTTTAACATCAGCGGGTCTGGTACGTATAGTTCTGTGAGAGCTCTGGTTGTAACCCTTTATAAAGTCAGGTATCATGTCGATGTAGCGAAAGGTGTTATGGGCTGTAAAATATCTCCACATCCTAGTTTTTAAAGTTCTGTTAAATCGCTCCACAACCCCTGCTTTGACTTCATTATTAGTAACAAAATGGTGAACGCCATGCCGCTTTAACAATCTGCTTGAAGGCTTGTTTAAAAATTCTTTCCCCCAATCGGTTTGTAATTTTTGAGGCATGCGCCCTTTGCTAAAAATAGCTTTAAAGGTCTTGGATCCTTCACCACTTGTCTTTTCTTTTAGGCCTAAGGCCCAGGCATATTTGGATAGAATGTCTATCACTGTTAAGATGTACTTAAAACCACTGTTGTGTTTGGAGAACCGGTGCATATCCACCAAATCTGTCTGCCATTGCGCATCCACATCTGAAACAACGGTCTTGTTTTAAAACGTATTCGAGACAATTTGTGTAAAGTGTAAGCATCCTGGTCTGAAAACCAAGCTGTTACCTGTCTTCTATTTAAAGTTTTACTATGCTTTTTGGCCACTTGAAAAAGAGGGTTCACCCCGCCGAAGCTCCCAACTTCCCCGGGGGTGTAATATATTTTCTTTAACAGAGCCGTCTGTGGAGACATGTCATGTACCATCTTTTACTAACACAAGTATGGAGGGGGACACATTCATATTGACACATTTAAATAAGTTTTATTAATGGCCTGGTTTAACACAACCTTTTACAGCCGCCTGTAAAAATGGACGCCATGACCCCTACCATAACGGAGTCTGAGCTGGTTCATGTTGTCAGTAGCTACCGGTGTGGTGCTCTTCTCTTGTTCAATGATTATAAAAGTCGGCTGCGTGCGTATTCCCTGTGTGTGCTGCCCGGGCTCTGCACAGATAGCTGACACAGCAGACCCGAGAGAACCCCCAAAGACCACAGACTCTAGTAAGGTTCGAAGGCACCCGGCCAGGTTTATTGTTGAACAAAACACAGTCTCTAGCTTTAGCCGGATTAGATATCGACGGGTCTGCTAGTACATATGTGCTCCCTGACAATGGACACAGCTCAGTCAGTGGCGGGGCTTTCCACTGCCCCCTAGGCCGGACAAAGATGTGCTCTCCGGGACGTATTCTTATACACAGATGCAGAACAGATTACTCATCACTCCTGACGCATTGAGGTGCAGCCCCTTTACGCATTACGCCATTCTCCTGGCACAGGTGGTTTCGAACAAATCTATCCATTATACTATCTATCCATCCATCATACTGTCCTTTCATATTGTCTATCCATCATATTGTCTATTCATCATATTGTCCTTTTATACTGTCATTAGGCTGGGTCTGCCTGTTCCTTGTTATCTGTGTGGGATGTGTTCGTACCCAGCTGTTCTGGTGCCGTCTTGGCACATGTTCCTCTTCTAGCAGCCCTCTTCTTGCCAATTTCTGTGAGCAGGGCCTGCCTCTGGCTCACAGCCTAACTTTGCTTAGCAACATCTTGACCCTTACTTCAGATCAGGCCGCATCTTACTACAGTTCATTCTTCCATTTTGACCTTTTCCAGATTTTCCTCTTTTGATCTGTGTCTCAGACATGAGCAAAAACAGCTG
>NW_020698824.1:0-4456 GCF_002925995.2 Terrapene triunguis
GCAAATCCAGAGAAGAGCAACAAAAATGATTAAAGGTCTAGAAAACACGACCTATGAGAGAAGATTGAAAAAAATGGGTTTATTTAGCCTGGAGAAGAGAAAACTGAGGGGAGACATGATAACAGTTTTCAAGTACATAAAAGGTTGTTACAAGGAAGAGGGAGAAAAATTGTTCTCATTGACCTTTGAGGATAGGACAGGAAGCAATGGGCTTAATTTGCTGCAAGGGCTGTTTAGGTTGCACATTAGGAAAAACTTCCTAAACTGTCAGGATAGTTAAGCACTGGAATAAATTGCCTAGGGGGGTTGTGGAATCTCCATCATTGGAGATTTTTAAGAGCAGATTAGACAAACACTTGTCAGGGATGGTCTAGAGAATACTTAGTCCAGCCATGAGTACAGGGGATTGGACTAGATGACCTCTCGAAGTCCCTTCCAGTCCTACGATTCTATGATTTGAGAAGTCATGATCTGTTGAACATTAGTATCCTGTTGAATTATATGCATTACCATTGTATGTGAAGTTATGAAGCTTTGCTATATATATGTTACTGAAATATGTTGTGAGTCTGGGAGATGCCCACAGCTAGCCTTTCAGTGGCAACAAATGAGGAACTAACACCCCCAAGACAGATTTTCATCAGGACTAGCCAGCTATGTGTTGATGACCCATTAAGGAGAATCTACTCTCCCAGTGGGCCCCTCCCGGAGACTCCTGAGAGAGCACGTACACAATGGGGGCTGTCTAACCCCCATGAGACAGCAAGGATCTTTCCAGCACCTGGAAAAGAGTATAAAATGAGGGGAAATGACATCACCATTTCGCCTCTCTCCTCCCCCACCTTCTCTGAAGGCAACAAGAAAGTTTGGAAGAAAAGATTTTGAACTGGGAAGATAATACACAGGCTGAATTCTCTGTTCAGCCTGGGACCAAAGAACTGTGAACTACTTACAATGCCTAGTGGGGTGAGAAAAACTGCTTGATTGAAATCTGGTTTAGTCTGATAAAGTTTACGATTTAGGGTACGTCTTCACTACCCGCCGTATCGGCGGGTAGCAATCGATTTATCCGGGATCAATATATCGCGTCTCGTTAAGACGCGATATATCAATCCCCGAACGCGCTCACCGTCGACTCCGGAACTCCACCAGAGCGAGCGGCGGTAGCGCAGTCGACAGGGGAGCCGCGGCTGTCGATCCCGCGCCGTGTGGACCCCAGGTAATTCGATCTAAGATACTTCGACTTCAGCTATGCTACTCGCGTAGCTGAAGTTGCGTAACTTAGATCGATCCGCCCCCCTTGTGTAGACCAGCCCAAAGACTATGATTTTACCTTTTATTTCTTATGTAACCAACTCTGACCTCTATGCCTAACAGTTATAATTACTTAAAATCTATCTTTATGTAGTTAATACATTTATTTTAATGTTTTATCTTTACCAATGAGTTTGTCTAAAGTGCTTGGGGAATCTGCTCAGATTACAAAGACTGGCGCATGTCCACTATCCTTTGATGAAGTGGCAAACTAATTAATGTGCTTGCACTGATGAAGAAGGTCTTGAGCAGTGTAAGACAGTACATTTCAGGAGTGCAAGGCAGGGACTGGGGCGATTTGCTGGTGTCTCCCTATGTATAGTTCATGAGAGGCTGTGAGAGCCTGTATGTAACTCTGGGTGTGCCTTCACATGCTAATGGTTGTGTGAGAGCGAAGCCTGAAGGGGCTGCTGGTCACTAGTAAAGCAGTGTGAGAGGTACCCTGAGCCAGAGAGTAAAAGGGGACACAGCAGTCCCACAGTCCAGGTTGTACCATGGGGGTCTGTCACACCCCCTCCACGCTTTCCTGTGCAGACTGTGAACTGTGGACAATAGAGGGATGGTAGGAAGTGGCCCAAGGAGGGCAGCCTTAAGGCGCTCCTAGGTTTCAGATCCTTTTGTCACCCTCATAGGGCCCTGGGCCAGGGACCGGTGGAGTGGGAGGGCCCGGGCTTCCTTACCAAAACCCCCTCTGCAGGTCAAAGGGCCCAAACCCCTGACCACTAGGCAATGCTCCCCACGAACGATGGCCATCACAACTTGGAGAAAGGGGAGGACTGACAGATTCAGACAGTCAGACAACCCCAGACTAGAAGACATGGTCAGACAATATGGACCTAAAGTGTCTGCTTAAGTGGATGACGGAGAACCAGCAGCAGCAACAGGTGCCCAGCAGCAGCAACAACTCCTGCAGCAAATGGCTGCCCAGCAGCACCAGCTGGTCAGGGACTTTACAGGCACAGCAACAGGAACAACAGCAACGAGTGGTTCAACAGGTCGTGGCCTTAATGCAGGGCTTTAGGCCTGTGATGCTGGCAGATCAGATGTCAGCTCTTGCCAAGGATTAGGCCCTGGGGCTTCCCCTCCAGAGGTATAAGCCCAAACCTGGGGGTCCCACCCATACCGCTGAAACTCACAAAGATGGGCCCCGAGAATGACCCAGATGCCTTCTTGGTAGCATTTGAATGGGTGGCAACGGCAGCCCAATGGGCCACCCTGTTGGCACCGTACTTGATGGGACCAGCCCAGAGCTGCGTATTGGGGGCTGGATGAAGTGTCTGCCCAGGACTATGCCCAGGTGAAAGCAGCCATATTGGACTACCTCGACATCATGAAGGAGACCTTCCAACAGAGGTTCCAGGAGGAGAAATCATAGAATCATAGAATATCAGGGTTGGAAGGGACCTCAGGAGGTCATCTAGTCCAACCCCCTGCTCAAAGCAGGACCAATTCCCAACTAAATCATCCCAACCAGGGCTTTGTCAAGCCTGACCTTAAAAACCTCTAGGAAAGGAGATTCCACCACCTTCCTAGTGAAAAAGTTTTTCCTAATATCCAACCTAAACCTCCCCAACTGCAACTTGAGACCATTACTCCTTGTTCTGTCATCAGGTACCACTGAGAACAGTCTAGATCCATCTTCTTTGGAACCCCCTTTCAGGTAGTTGAAAGCAGCTATCAAATCCCCCCTCACTCTTCTCTTCTGCAGACTAAACAATCCCAGTTCCCTCAGCCTCTCCTCATAAGTCATGTGCTCCAGCCCCCTAATCATTTTTGTTGCCCTCTGCTGGATTCTTTCCAATTTTTCCACATCCTTCTAGTAGTGTGGGGCCCAAAACTGGACACACTACTCCAGATGAGGCCTCACCAATGTCGAATAGAGGGGAATGATCACGTCCCTCGATCTGCTGGCAATGCCCCTACTTATAAAGCCCAAAATGCCGTTAGCCTTCTCGGCAACAAGGGCACACTGTTGACTCATATCCAGCTTCTCGTCCACTGTAACCCCTAGGTCCTTTTCTGCAGAACTGCTTCCTAGCCATTCGGTCCCTAGTCTGTAACAGTGCATGGGATTCTTCCGTCCTAAGTGCAGGACTCTGCACTTGTCCTTGTTGAATCTCATCAGGTTTCTTTTGGCCCAATCCTCTACTTTGTCTAGGTCCCTCTGTATCCTATCCCTACCCTCCAGCGTATCTACCACTCCTCCCAGTTTAGTGTCATCTGCAAACTTGCTGAGAGTGCAGTCCATGCCATCCTCCAGATCATTAATGATAAATAAATTAATGGAGATATCCTATCTCCTAGAACTGGAAGGGACCTTGAAGGTCAATGAGTCCAGGCCCCTGCCTTCACTAGCAGGACCAAGTACTGATTTTGTCCCAGATCCCTAAGTGGCCCCCTCAAGGATTAAACTCACAACCCTGGGTTTAGCAGGCCAATGCTCAAACCACTGAGCTATCCCTCCCTCCAAATATCCCTGGGGAGCCCAGCTCTGTGTGGTTGCCCAGAAACTAAGGGACCTGTGCTGATGGTGGTTGAAGCTGGACACGCGGAATGGAGTCGAGGTGGCTGAGCTCATTCTGGTGGAGCAGTTTGTTCACATACTCCTGACCGGGGGTAGGGAGTGGGTGCTTAGACAACAGCCAGAGTCCCTAGCCGACATGGTCCAACTAATGGAGAACTATTTAGCAGCAGATACTGCCTTAACTGCCTCTCCAGAGCAGCTGCCGGAGGCCAAGGGGGCCCCACGACTCAAGGGAGAGCCCAACCAGGTGAACCGGCAGGCAGACAGGGTGGTCCCTGAAGCGCCAACCTCTAAGGGGCCCAGCCAGCTGTGACGCTGGCAGACCAGATGCCAGCTCTTGCCAAGGCTTTATGCGTCAGCTGAGCACTGACAAATTTATAGCTGGGAACCAGACCAGTTCACCTGTATGTTAGTATTGTTCCAGATAGGTATTAGACTTATAAGAATGTGTTTAGTGTTTAGAGTCTATGGAATGCTTGTAATTTTCTGCATTGATTAATTTCACTTGTAATGTCTGTATCCCATGCTATAAGGTGATATGTAAGTTTTGCTTTATAACTGTAAAAATGCTTGCTGTGAACCTGTGAACCCACTCAGGAGGAATGGTCCACTGCCCAT
>NW_020698825.1:0-2530 GCF_002925995.2 Terrapene triunguis
AGGAAGAAATTAATGGGGTTGGGTTGGGGAGGGACTCTGCTGAGATGCAAAGGGAGTGTCATCTTAACATGCCAACTCTAGCTGGTACCAGTCACCACCTAGTGGACAATTATGGAATAACTTCCCAGTGGGGGAAATTTCTTCCAAATCTCCAGAGATCGGTTTAAACCCTGACAATTTTAGATCGAGACTCATCTGTATTTTGAACCTTCACAATTCTACCCCGTGGTCCTGGGGCTGGACTGGCGCCCTCCCCAGCAGGGGAGAGAGACCACGGAGAAGGGACCGCCGAGGAAAGGGGGAAGAGAACCCTGGAAAGAGAGGGCAAGACCCTGGTGGAGGTGGACCCGGGGCAAGGGGAGGCCCCACGACCTCCAGGGGGAAAAGCCGAGCAGCCTAGACAACGAAGCCAAAATAGGGAGCCTGAGGGAGTAACTGAGGAGCAAGGCGAGCTTCCCAGGCAGGACCACCCAGGGGGGGGGACCCCCAGGGAGGGTGGAAGAAACCCAACAGGGGGAGGCCTAACATCAAAGGGACAGAGGGCCTGGACCAGAGACAGGGGGCCGACTCAGGACAGCGGGCTCTGAGCCGTCACCCCCACTAGAAAAGGAAGGGGAGCCTCCGGGGCGGCCGGCCCAACCATGTGACTGGTGTGAGGACCTCTGGGTGAGTGTGGACATGTGGGCTGCCCCGCCTCCTACCCAATGCACCTTTTGTGGGTGGGGCGTGCCAAAGCCCCATGGGGTGGTGCCTGGGGATCCCTCAGCTGGGCAGGAGGCCCAACCCCAGAGTAAAACCCCCGGAGGAGGAAAGCGAGGCCGAGGAAGACCAGGCCTGGCACCAGCTTAAGGGGGGAGGTGTGTAGCAGGATGCCGGTGCAGAGGCACCTAATTAGCCCCTGCTCAACCAGCCCCAATCAGGGGAAATAGATTGGGGCTGGGGAGACGTCTGGTGCCTGGCCTTTAGAACTGGCTGCACCTGTGGGTTCAAGGGCTGTAAAGGCTGGCAGGCAGCCAGAAGGAAGGGGGGATGGCCAAGGCAGGCAGGCAGGCAGGCGGGCGGGTGGGCGGGAGTGGAGATTGTAAGGCCTGCAAACTGTATATAGTATATCACTGGTGGTGGGAGACGTCTGTAAATAAAGCCACGGGTGCTGAAGAAGGAAAAGCCTCTCTGTGCTTTATTGGGGCAGCCAGTGGGCCCCAGGAAGAAGGCCGGGCAGAGGACTTGTTACAGGGGGGAAAGGTATTTTGTTTGATCCATTTTAAATTTTACAGCCTGGCAGTTTCATTAAACACAGACCTGACTTTTTTTTCCTTGAAAAATAATCTTTTTGTGCTGAAATATTTTTTCACACATAAAAATTTGGGGTTTCTTTGTGATTATGTGAAGGGAAAATGCTTGCAATCGTTTTGGCGTAAGAGAGGGAAATAAGTCAATTTTCTTATTTATAACAAAGATTCTCTAAATAAGACAATTAATTTATGAAAAAATTAAATTAAACAATTTATCCACTTAAAAATTCTAGAAATCAGATAATGTATCCATTTATGTCTATAAACTTGTCAATTTTTCTATTTTAAAAGGTCACTAAATGAGCACATTTATGCAGTTATTTAAATAAAATATCAAAATTTATTTCTAAATTTTTTTTATAAATGGAAAATAGGACAATTTTCCCATTGATTAAAAAAAACCGATATGAGACAATTTCCCCATTTTAATAACATTTTAGAAATACAATTTCCCCATTTATTAAAAAAAAATCTCTAAATAAGCCAGTTTCCTTATGTGATAAAATCTCCAAAAATAACAATGATCACATTTTTTAAAGAAAAGATGTCTAAATAATACAATGTATCAAATTTTGAAAAGTCTAGAAACAGCATAATTTATCCATTTATTTAAAAAGAACTCTAAGATAATTTTCCACTTTAAAAAATCTTAAAGCAAGATGAATTTTCTTACTATAAAAGCCCACAAACACACATGTGATAACACTGAAAATGTGAAGGGAAGTAAAACATCAAATGGTTGGTGATGGGTATTTTAAATGAGTGTCTACGACCCAGGCTGTGCAAATACAACAGAGCCCTGTAGAAACAGTGTGTGTGTGTGTGTGTGTGTCCAACTCAAAAACTCAGAGTAGAAGCCCTGGAGCACATTGACACATGGCTTCAGAGTTTGCAGACATATCCCTGCTCCATAGAGCTTGCAAATAAAGTCTTCATCCTCCAAGTATCAGGGGGCAGCCGGGTTAGTCTGCATCCAACAACAAAACACCTAAGCACCACAACTAGTGCTTGGTACTTACAGTCAATGGGAGCCCTCTGAAGAGCTGGAACTATACCAGATAGCAAAGATGTGGCCTTAATGGTTTCCAATACCGCTCCCCAAACAAATTCAAAACTTAATGGAAATCACTTGTCTGGAATCCAGCTCTAATTGAAAGGCCGAACAAATAAACAGCACCCGTGGTAAAGTTCCTCCAGTTTTAACAATTTCCCGTGTATTAATTAGTAAAATGGGATTT
>NW_020698826.1:0-4555 GCF_002925995.2 Terrapene triunguis
TCCTACTAATGCAACTCAGTATGATGTTAGCCTTCTTGGCAACAAGGGCACCCTGCTGACTCATATCCAGCTTCTCATCCACTGTAATCCCCAGGACCTTTTCCACAGAACTGCTGCTTAGTCAGTCAGTCCCCAGCCTGTAGTGGTGCATGAGATACTTCCTTCCTATGTGCAGGACTCTGCACTTGTCCTTGTTGAACCTCATCAGATTTACCCCCCACGAACACCCCCACAAACACACGTACCCCCCCCCACACAAAGCACCCCACATACACACATAATCCCCCCTGTACACCCCAACACCCTCTCATACACACATAGCCCCCACATGAACACCCTACATGCACATGTACCCCTCCACACATATACACACAAACACCCCCACAGACACGTGTGTGTCCCCCCCCCGCTCCGAGGCGGGGGCTGTTACCTTTGAAGTTGACGCTGGAGGGCAGCCGGGTGTGCATGTACTTTTTGCTGGAGTCGGTGGAGCTCCGGTAGGAGGACTCGGGGGTTCGGGCCCTGGCCTCAGAGGCCTGGCCCTCGGAGATCGATGTCTTGCTGGCCCGGGAGGACGTTTTGGAGCCCGAGCCGAACAGGTTGCTGGCGAGCTGCCCCTCCTCAATGGACTCGTCCCACAGTAGGGAGGTGCTCTGGCGGAAGAGCGGGGACCCGGCTGCGGGGCCTGCAGGGGTGGAGATGGGTCTCTGGTAACGCCTGTCACCCCTGGGCACACAATAGCCTAGCCTGGCACACGCTGCCGTGACGGCTGCTCGGTCCCACAGGGGTCTGGAGCCAGGCCGGGCACTTCGCCTACCCCGCTGCTTGGGGAGAAAGCCCAGGGAGGGACACACCTGCCCTCAGCCTGCGAGTGGATTGGTGCCAGGCTGCCTCCTCCGAGCAGGGCCCGTCCTTGCCTGCTGGACACCACCTCACTTCCTAGTGTACCCTGCCCTCCCTGCCTCCCCGTGTGCGGGATGCAAGGGGGTGCTGGGGGCGGGATGCAAATGGGGTGCTGGGGGCTGCTGGGGGAGCTGTACCCTGTGTTTTCTTCATAGCACGTCCCCTCCACAGGGTTTGGGCAGAGTCGAGATCCCGCCCAGGCACCTGCAGCCCTCTGCCGCTCTCCAGTCATAGCCGGCCCTTCGGAGGCAGAGCGTTGCAGGGACAATCTAGCCAGCAGTGGGTTTGCAGTAGCAGGGCCTGGCACCTGTGCCAGGACTGGGTGTCTGGACTTGGCTGGCCTGGCAAGCGTCTTGGGCAGGGACCACATCTGAGCAGCACTGCTGCCCAGAGAACAGGGCTGCCCCAGGGCACAGCGCAGGGCTGCGTACGGGCCGTATAGAGGAGGAATGCCCTGTGCACAGCTCAGGGCCCAGCCACCAGCAGGTCGCTGGAGAAAATGGTCTCCCAGCTGGTGAGGAAGCATGTGGGGCCTCAAGTGCCCCTAGAGAGGACTGGGGTGCCCCACATTCACACCCCGCAGGGCAGGCTGCTGTGGAGCGTGCCCACTGCCCCATTTCTCCCCTGTGGCCAGTGCAGGCCCTGGGCAGCCTGCGGTTCATGTGCTGCCCCTGCAGAGGAGCTGGGCGCTGCTCCCCACTCGCCTCTTCCCTTTGGCCGGTGTATTATTGTTTAGCTCGGTGCAGGTGTGTGACACGTTCCGGGTTAACCAAGGTGTGCGGGGTGAATCCCCACCACCTGCTCGCCGTGGGAGGGCTCTTGTCTGTGCCCACAGGGGGATGTTGTCTCAAAGCTACCGGCAGCACCTTGCTCAGGGCTCCACACGCCCTGCTCTTTCCCTCGGCAGGCCGGCAATTGACACACCCCACCTTGCTACGCTGAGCGCCCAGTGCAGATGTCTCAGGGCTCTTTAGATGCTCTGCCATGTGCATCGAAAGTTACTTGCCCAAGATGCAGTCCAGGGTCACATGAGCAGATCACATGCCCAGGAGCGCCGCCAGCTTTTCTGCCGCCCTTCGAGGCGGAAGGTCCCGCCCTGAAATGCCGCCACGGTCGCCACCCCCCAAATTGTAGCGCCCTAGGCGACCGCCTAGGTCGCCTAATGGGTTGCCCCGGCCCTGCACATGCCCCCACATTTTGCTGAATCACAGGTGGGCCATTGGCTCCTTGCTGTCCGAGGAAGCCCTGTTGGGCGGGACGAGCTCCTTCAGTGGCCATGGTGAGAGTGGAGTACCCTTACTGGACCAGCAACACACAGCTGGCTAGCCCTGATGTCAGCCCACCTGGGGTGTCACCCAGGCCTACGGCATAGGTCTGAGATGCAGCTACATCGCCAAGGTGCAAAACTGCCAGGACAATGATGATACGTGGATTTCACCAGGATACTCATACCTGACCGACTGTAACTTTTCCATTGATACCGTACCCGACACACAGTGTACAAGACTCAATGCCCCTCGGTAACAATGGTGCCCGTGTTACTGTAGCTAGTCCGTTTTATACAGCATCACACCAGGCTTTTCTCTCGTTTCACGAGCAGGGCGTTTCATCAAGTTGAGCTCAGTCCTAATGGGCCCCTGTTCCAAGTTCTTCCTTGGGCTCCGTTTCTCTCTGGCAGCGTCACGCCTGCATCTGGTCAGGCTGTAACCACAGGGCTGGGTCGGCAGATCTCAGAGGCGATAGAGCTAGCCCCAGACCGCCCCACCCCAAGTGACGTTTCACCTCCCGGAGGTTTGGAACCCAGTGTTCTGTGTCACGTAACGCTACAGTTTTCCCGTACAAACATCCCACAATCGCTGTGACAACCAGCGAGTGCCTCACTTTCAGCAGGGACCCCACACAGCCCCGTCGGTGAAGCGCCGGGCAGAGGGCCGGACGCAGGGCTGCTATACCTACTTCGGTCTGTCTAGGTTACAAGCAGCCATGAGAGTCCCTGCCCAGGGCCCTGTTGGGCCGGGCACTGCACTCACGGGTGACGACCACAGTCTAAGCGCCAGCCTGCCCTTTCCCAGGGCCTCCAGACCCGCAGGGCGTGGGCTGCGGCTTCCTCGGTCCTCTGCACTGAGTCTCTATCCCCGGCTATCTGGGTGCTGATCCCCACTGTCACGGGCCCTGCAGGCAGGGGGTACAGTGAAGGGAGTCATTGAGGCTGGGGGAAGCTGCGTGTGAGTGTCAGGGATGGGGCGAGGGGTCTGGGGCAGAGGCATCTGGCATGTGTGATGAAGTGGGACTCTTTCACGATGTTTGCTGTGAATATTGTGTGTGCCTCAGTTTCCCCTAGGTGGTGCCTGGTTAGCTAGGTGGGGGAAGAGGTGGTTTACTCCTTGCAGAGACCCAGGTGTGACCGATGTTTAGCTGCTTGAGGCCTGGGGCCTCATACACATGGAGGGTCCAAGAAGACAAGGACCACTCCAATTGCCTGGATATTTGACTCCTAGCAACAAACGACTCTGGATACCTTAGGAAGTCAGCCCCGTGTGACCAGCTGGAGGACAAAGAACCGGGGAGGGGCCAGGTGGGGTTGTTAAGTGTGGGCTGCTGGAGGCAGTAGATGCTCCTGGTCTGGGACTACACAGCGGGGCGAGAGCTCTGGACTGACCCAGCTGGACTTTGCTGTAACTTTCCATTCTCCATGTTAACTAACGACTCCCAACGCTTTGTTCCAGACACCTAATAACCCCCTGCTGTTACCCCGCGGGCTGAGAGTCACTGCAGGGTCTGGAAGCCGGATGTGTATTGATTCCTTTGGGGTCCAAGTCTCCCTGTGGGGTCCAATCCAGGTGGACTCGCTGCAGGGGGCTCACAGCATGACCCGGGGGGCTGAAGGCTCCAAGGGTCAGTCCCCGCAGGTGGTGAAGCTGGAGGGCTGACCCCAGTGACAGACTCATGGGGCTGACACACTGAAAGGGTCCTCCGAGGGGCTGTTCCAGAGCTGTGTGAGAGCACCAGGCCCATGGATCCATGACAGCATCTGAGGGGAGTTGCTATGGTGATAGGGAACAAACTCACCAAATTTTCCCTTATTCAAATTGGCAGCCATCTTCCATGGCTCCAAATGGGGCGGAAGCCAACTCCCAGCGTCTGCAATTTAACTACAGTCCCTGCCCGTGGATGGGAAGCTGCCCAGAGTAAGGATGGCTGCTGCCCGCTCCCAGTGTTTTCAACGAGGATGGCACCAGGCGGCCTGCAGGGAAGAAGGCTGTACTCCATGGCTTGGGGGCTGGGCAGGGCCCTGCGAGGGGACAGGCGGAGGTTAGGGTGCGGGGCGATGGAAGAGTGCTGGGGTGTGTGACCCAGGAAACGCCTGGTGCCAGCTGGCAGAGAGCACAGGGGGTACATAGAGTTTTACAGGATGTCACAGATCCACAGGATCAGCGCTAGGCCCCAGCTTGAGAGCAGTCTGGGAGGAGCCCTTCAGTGAGCCAGACCCCCGGGGGCCTCTCTCCCTGCTCAGCCTGACCCCCGGGGGCTCCAGCCCTCCTGCCCCACCCCCCCAGCTCTGCCCAGCGAGTCCAACCAAGCCAGACCCCGGCGGAGACCTGGCCACGCAGCAGGGGCTAGTGCCCCTCGCCCAGCGTTCCCAGGGACACGC
>NW_020698826.1:4655-17441 GCF_002925995.2 Terrapene triunguis
GGCGAGCCCCGGCTGGGGCTCGGCTCTCCCCCTCTGGCGGCCAGAGCGCCGGGGGCAGGGCAGCGAGCCCCGGCTGGGGCTCGGCTCTCCCCCCTGGCGGCCGGAGGGAGGGCGGCCAGAGCGCCGGGGGGAGGGCGGCGAGCCCTGCTGTGGCCCCGCTCTCCCCGGGGGCCGGAGCGCCGCGCCGCCCCCCTCCAGGTGCCGCCCCAAGCACCAGCTTGGGTGCCTGGTGCCTGGAGCCGGCCCTGGCTGCTCACGGCACGGGACGTGCTCAGGGGAGCCCAGGGAAACGCAGGTTAAAGCCCAGACCGGTGGGGTCAGCCCAGAGCCCACAGCCCAGCTGGGAGCCCCATTGTTCCAGCTCTGCCTGTCTGTCCGTCCGACCTCCTTGGGGAGTTCCCAGGGAAGAGGCCAGGCTCCTTCCAGCAGCCAGCACCTCCCCGCACCTCACTCCTCATAGTCCTTTGTTCTCGAGCTGGGGGGTCTTTGCTCAGCCTCCCTGCAGAGGTGGGGAAACCCCTCCCCCTCCCCCACCTTGGGTGCCAAGGGTCAGCGTCCCGGTGATTGGCTTTGCCATTGTCTTCTCGGGTCCTCCATTGATATGGGGTCAGCTGGGCCAGTCCTTTCCGGTGGCCCATCCCGGCTCAGACAGCCCAGCAACATTCATAGCCAGGTCTCTCAGCCTGCCCTGAGAGCAAACAGTTCTTCCCCTTTCCCCACTGGGTAACCTGTGAAATATAGGGGAAACCGAGGCACACACATGCATCATCAAATGGTACAGAAAATTCCTGCTTTGTCCCACAGGGATCCCTGGGCTCAGTTGCATGCAGAATAATTCACTAGCGGGTGGCATGTGAGGGCTCCAGGGAGAGCCAGTCCCATCACTGTATGGTAAAGATCCCAACACTGCATTACCCCGGCACTCAATATCAGTGTGATTTGCACCCAAACCAGCCCAAACGGACCAGTCTGGCGAGGCAGCCCCACGTGCTGCGCCCCTAGGCAGAGTAGGCGAGTCTGTGTGAACACCGGCTGCTCCTGACGTCCTCCCCCAGCTCGTCACTAGGGGTCAGGGGAGCTGAGTCTCACCCTGCCTACCTGTCTTGCTGGGTATTTCCGGCTAAGTCCAAGGGGGATGAGCCAAAGACTTCACCAGGGACTTCTGTTGCCAGCGGGAAGCGCTCAGGTGCTGCAGCCAGGGCAGACCCAGAGAGGGAACTGCCCCCCCCCCCACTACTCCCATAGCTCACAACTGCCTCCACGTTACCTGCTGCCCCCGTCTCATTTCACTCCCGCACTGGCAGCTCTTCCGGGCAGGGCGGCTTCTGTCACCTTGGGTCTAAAGCTTTGAGTTTGGGTCCAACTCCCCATTCCTTGCTGGGGCTCTTCCAAGACCCGAAGTGGCAATGCTGGGTGCCCGGGTGCACTTGTGTATGGGCCGCAGCTGGGCATGAGGGGAGGGGTTTGGAAGAGAGGAAGCAGGAAAGCTCCCAAACCCACCCAGACCTGTCTTTCCTTGTAGACACCTGGTGGATTGCAACATTGCATCTGGGAACAGCATGCAATGGGGCCAGAGACCTTGTACCGTGTCCAAGGGATTTTCACCTTCCTCTAGGGGCGTGGAACACATCAAAGAGCCGACAGGATTCCCCGGAGCGCCTCTGTTCCCACTCACATATTAAATGTGGTAACCTAAAATCCCAGGGCTGCTTGTGCAGGCAGCACAGGCCTGTGGCTCTGAGTGCACCTGCTGCAGCTGGGCCTGAGGAGTTGGCTCTCGGGAACTGTGGTCGGGCAAAAGATGCCATAGATGAAGCCAGAAGGGACCATTCTGGTAACCCAGCCTGCCCCCTGCACCATGCAGCCAGTGATCCCTCCATCCAGCCCAGGCCTCCTGCTCCTTATTTCCACTGTGAACTTCACTGACTTCAGCTCCCACCCGCCTTTTCCTGCTGGGTTCTGCTAGCCTTGGCTTGCAGAAATCTTCACCCCTTGGAGATATTGAGGCCCAGAGGCACAAAGGGATTTTGGCTCCTAACGCCCGTGGATTTCAAAGACAGCTAGGAGCCTAAATACCTTGGAGGATCTGGGCCTTGGAGCCCATGATTAAATCACCTCTTCACCCTCTCTTCAATTAGCGACGTGTGGGGTGACGATGCTGATGTATTAGCTGCATTCCCATCGCCCTAGGAGCCCCAGCCATGGCCCAGCCCCCACCACGCTAGGCGCTGTCCCAACAGAACAAAGAGACAGGCCCTGCCCCACTGTTAGGACATTTTTTCCTGCTTGTCTAAATGTTGCCCTACACAATTCTATACTCTTGCTCCTTTTTCTGCACCCTGAGCCAGTCTAAGCAATTCCTCTCCCTCCTTGCTCTTCCCCACCTTCTAAAACGTGTAGAACAAAGAGCATCCTAGCCTCTCTGAGTTGTTGCCTTGCTCTAGTCTTGCACCTGGTTTCCAGGCACAGGCGTGGTGCTGTCTGGTCCCATACACAAACACCGTTCTACACCAGGGACCCCTGGAAAAGGGCGAAGTGGAAAGTCTGCCCATGAGAACGGGCCATGTTTTGTCAAAAAGAGAAGCAAGTCTGAGCAGCAATGTTCCTCTTTTGCCTGGCACTCTGCAGACCCTTGCTGGAGGATTCTCTGCACCTTGAAGTCTTTAAACCATGATTTGAGGACTTCAATAACTCAGGCACAGGTCAGGGGTTTGATACAGGAGTGGGGGGGTGAGATTCTGTGGCCTGCGATGTGCAGGACGTCAGACTAGATGATCATAATGGTCCCTTCTGACCTTAAAGTCTATGAGTCTATCAGTCAATCTGGATGTGACAAGAGCCCACTGGAGACAGACAGACAGACAGACCGACGGGGAGCAAGGAGCCACGGGACGCTGCCAGGCAGCAAGACAGCCCGTGCTGCCCACGCTCATGGTTGCATTGCAACTCTTGCAATTTTGGGGGTTTTTACCAGTCTCATGAAAACAACGGGTGACTTTTCCCTTAACCAGGATGGCCGCCCTCTCCCATTGCTGTCCATGGGGCCGACATCGGCAAGGTGGCTGCCACTTCCCTGCACTCTCTCTGCAAGGGGAAGGGAGGTGCCCTGTCACGTTATTGACTTGAACTGGGACCACATAGAACATGGTTGCAACCAAGGTCCTGTAGTGGCACCAAATCTTATGTAAAGGGGGTCATATAAGGTGTCATATAAGACGAGGTGATGGTTTGCTGGTTATGATTAGGCTGTCTGTATGTGTGTATCAATTTTGTAGTTGAAGTTATGAATATTGGCTCTATACTGTCTGTATTTCAAACTTATGCTATGCTTCTGGGAGACACCCCAGACAAGTTAGCGTTAGCTCTGCCTAGCCTGCTTGATGGCCTATTAAGGACCATCAGCTATACAATTGACCCATTGAGAGAAGGCAAATATGCCTTGAGATTCAGCAAAGTATGCAGGGACTGGCCCATGTGACTCCAGACTCCATTTTGCTGTAATTTTCCACAATAAGGACAAAGAGGTTCTTACACCTGGAAAAGACTATAAAAGGCTGATGCCTCATCTCCATCTGGTCTTCAATCCTGCTTCATACCTCTGGAGGGACTTTGCTATGAATGGAAGCTCTACACAAAGGACTGAATGACCCATCCCAGCTGGGGATGTACTCCAGAGACTTGATTTTAAACCTGCAGTTTATTCTATCACTGCTACAAGCCTAAACCAAGAACTTTGCCATTACTGTATGTAATTGATTCCATTTAACCAATTCTAGCTCTCATCTCTATCTTTTTCCTTTTATGAATAAACCTTTAGATTTTAGATTCTAAAAGATTGGCAACAGCGTGATTTGTGGGTAAGATCTGATTTGTATATTGACCTGGGTCTGGGGCTTGGTCCTTTGGGATCAGGAGAACCTTTTTTCTTTTATTGGGGTATTGGTTTTCATAACCATTTGTCCCCATAACGAGTGGCACTGGTGGTGATACTGGGAAACTGGAGTGTCTAAGGGAATTGCTTGTGTGACTTGTGATTAGCCAGTGGGGTGAGACCGAAGTCCTCTTAGTCTGGCTGGTTTGGTTTGCCTTAGAGGTGGAAAAACCCCAGCCTTGGGCTGTAACTGCCCTGTTTTAAGCAATTGGTCCTGAATTGGCACTCTCAGTTGGGTCCTGCCGGAACCAGCATCGTTACATGCCCTTAACAAAGATGGCTGCCACCTCCCACTGTGTTCAGTGAGACTGAAGCCACCATCACGGGCAAAATGGTGCCACTCCATGGACTGGGGGCTGGAATGGGCGTGGGGCTGTGAGGAGCAGCAGAGACCCTGGGAAAGGGGAATGGAGCAGGGGGAGGCAGGACAGGAACGATGGGGAGGGGAGGAGAGGGGAGAAATTCCCAAGACTACACTTAGTGTCTCCGGTTTCCCTTTTGACTAATCAGGAGTCACTTTACCATGGAGAAACTGCCCGTCACGTACCAAGCATGCTCGGTAGTAAAAATGACATATAATGAGGTATGGTCCCGTAGTGAAAGGCCTGGAGCACGAGCCGCAGGGTCAGAGGCACTAGTCGTTTTGAAGTAAGAAAACAGTGCAAGGGAGCACGTCCCGCATGAGCTAATGTACGGCCTGTGCAGGAAGGGGTGACACAAAGGTCAGGCAGCCTCAGCCCAGTTGGCTTGAGCCAACTCCGGGCTGCTTGCACGGTTATCGAAGATGAGGGCAAGTGTGTGAGTGAGCATGCTCAGCGGAGGGTAAAAATAGCACTATAAAAGAAAGTTCCAATAGGACAGTATAAAAGGCAGACAAGCACAGCAAGAAGAGCTGCTGGAGAAGCCAGAGGGGACGCTGCCAGGGCAGCAGAGCAGGAGAAGATGCTGAGCGTGAGCGAACCCAGCTCAAGAGTCGCAGAAACAAGCCACAGCGACAGTAGCCAAAGCACCAGAATCGACAGATAGTGTAAGTTTGTTCACTTTAACTATAGGTTAATGTAAGTATAGTATAGGGTTAGAGAGTGCGTGTGTGTGTGTGTGAAATGTAATTTTCCTATTTAAAACAAAGTATTGTTAAGAACCGCTGTCAGGATCTGTCACAGACTGATCCCCGGGGCAGAGCACATCACTTAGAATCATTTAAACTGTATGCTAATGTAGTTTTAAATGCTCTTTAACTTGCGATCAAGGATTTGTGTCTAATTCATGCTTTTACAGACTGTGGTCTGTAGCCTCTCATTGAAATCAGCCTCGTACCAGACGACTGGAGAATAGCTAATGTGACATTGTGGCAAAGTGGGAGGTTTTTCCTTTATGTTTTCACGGGTGCCTCACTTTCCCCTGTGTATTACACAAATGCCTAGGTGGTGGGACAAGGGTGTGTGATTTCTGCAGAGACCCTAGTGGGCAGGTGTGGGTGGCTGCCTGCACACAGATAATGAACGGACACTCTGTAACCTGGCAACTGATGGCCCGGGACCCTCAACCAGGAGCCAGCCAGCTGCAACAAGTTGGAACAAGGAGAGAGGTGGAGGCCAGATTACCTGTTTTCCTGGGAAAGAGACAGTGGATGGAGAAGGGGCAATGGGTGTGTCGGTGGCTGGGCTGCTGGAGGCTGGGCAGTCAGCGGCTGGGGGACTGAAGAGGGGAGAGCGCAGGGTTCGGGGCTCAGGATCCTCTATCCCAGGAGGGACTTTGCTGAATGTTCCTGCTTTCTGCGCTAACAAGCTCTGTTCTACGCTTTGCTCCTGGTGACTAATAAAACTTCTGTTTTACATGCTGGCTAAGAGTCACTGCTGATGGCAGAGTGGGGGGCAGGGCCCTTTGGGGGTGTGCAAGGCTTCCCCAGGTGCCCCATCCAGGGGGACTCGCTACAGGGAGCTCATGGGGCAAACAGGGGGCTAAATGCTCTGAGGTCAGACCCAGGAAGCGCAGAAGCTGAGGAGGCTTCTTGCCCTGATGAAAGTGCGCCCAAAGGGGAGATGCTGCACCAGAGTCCTGCCTGCCTTCATTCAGAGCAGTTCCAGAGCACCCAGGCTGCGACTCTGTGACAGATGTCGATTTTTTAAAAGTCTCCAGAGCCGATCCTGGCAATTACGGGCTGGTAAGCCTGACTTCAGTACCGGGCAAATTGGTTAAAACTATAGTAAAGAACAGAATGATCAGACAAGTAGATGAACATGATTTGTTGGGGAAGAGTCAACATGGCTTTTGTAAAGGGAAATCATGCCTCACCAATCTACTAGAATTCTTTGAGGGGGTCGACAAGCATGTGGACGAGGGTGATCCAGTGGATACAGTGTACTTGGCCTTTGAGAAAGCCTTTGACAAGAACCCTCACCAAAGGCTCTTAAGCAAAGTAAGCTGTCATGGGATAAGAGGGAAGGTCCTCTCATGGACTGGTTAAAAAGCAGGAAACAAAGGGTAGGAATAAATGGTCAGTTTTCAGAATGGAGATTGGTAAATAGTGGTGTCCCCCAGGGGTCTATACAGGGGCCAGTGCTGTTCAGCATATTCATAGATGATCTGGAAAAAGGTATAAACAGTGAGGTGGCAAAATTTGCAGATTCATAGATTCTAGGACTGGAAGGGACCTCGAGAGGTCATCGAGCCCAGTCCCCTGCCCGCATGGCAGGACCAAATACTGTCTAGACCATCCCTGATAGACATTTATCTAACCTACTCTTAAATATCTCCCTAGGCAGATTATACAAAATTACTCAAGATAGTTAAGTCCAAAGTAGACTGTGAAGAGCTACAAAAGGATCTCACAAAACTGGGTGACTGGGCAACAAAATGGCAGATGAAATTCAATGTTGATAAATGCAAAGTAATGCGCATTGGAAAACATAATCCCAATTATACCTATAAAATTATGGGGTCTAAATTAGCTGTTACCATTCAGGAAAGAGATCTTGGAGTCATTGTCGATAGTTCTCTGAAAACATCCACTCAATGTGCAGCGGCAGTCAAAAAAGCAAACAGAATGTTGGGAATCATTAGGAAAGGGATAGATAATAAGACAGAAAATATCATGTTGCCTCTATATAAATCCAGGGTACGCCCACACCTTGAATACTGTGTGCAGATGTGGTCGCCCCATCTCAAAAAAGATACGTTGGAATTGGAAAAGTACAGAGAAGGGTGTGGAGCACTGGGGTCAGTGCAGGTGTAAGCGGGGGAATGGTCCCGCTATTGTGGGGAACTTTCCTGGCTTCTGCACTACCCCGGTGAAGTGGGCTAGCGAAAGGATCCGAGTCCTCGCTCCCACTTCCTTTACCCAGAGGCCTCCCTGCCCTTGAGGGCTCCCCTTCCACTCTCCTGTCTGGCAGAGTCCTCGTAACCTCAACAAGGCTGGGCCCAGGATTCCTGGGGGGCTCGACCCCCAACCCTGCTGTGGTCACCCAGCACAGGGGCTAGGGTGTCCCCAGTCCGGGGTACTCTCTTTGCACTGGGCACCTCCCTGACCCACTGATCATTTCATACAATGTAAAGCAAATACAAGTTGTTTAATTAACAATTAATCTAAAGAAAAGAACAAGGAAAAATGGGAAAGGTTAAAGGAAACATCACCCTGCTCTGTGGCAGGGAACATTACAAACAGTATCTCTGGCACGTCCGGGCAAGTCACAGTCTGTTCCTTGTCGGTCCCAGGCTCCTTCTCAGGCCCTGGCTGTGCTGCAGAGACGCTGCGGGTCGGACACGTGCTCTGGCGGTGGCCACACGCTCTCAGGCTCTCGGTGGCAGGACCCTTCTTCCCAGCGTCGCCCCCGCACTGACAGGGTTACGATCCCCCTCCAAGTCTGGCAGAACAAAGAGCAATGGTCTCAAGTTGCAGTGGGGGAGGTTTAGGTTGGATATTAGGAAACACTATTTCACTAGGAGGGCGGTGAAGCACTGGAATGGGTTACCTAGGGAGGTGGTAGAATCTCCTTCCTTGGAGGTTTTTAAGGCCCGGCTTGACAAAGCCCTGGCTGGGATGATTTAGTTGGGAATTGGTCCTGCTTTGAGCAGGGGGTTGGACTAGATACCTCCTGAGGTCCTTCCAACCCAGTATTCTATGATTCTGGCCTGCAGGGCCTCTTGGCTGAGGTGTCTCCCTGTGCTGGGCCCACTGCCCAGGGTCCCCCTCGCTCTCCCCAGCTGCTCCCCGCACCCCACTCCGGACTGCTCCAGCCCCAGCTCCAGCTCCAGCCCCAGCTCCAGCTCCAGCTCCAGCTCCACTCGGCCTCAGCCCGGCTGCTGCTGCTGCTCTGCCTCCATCTCCCTGGGCTGCTGCTCTGGCCCCTCTGGCTCTGGTGGCTGCAGCTCTCCCCCCAGGGCAGCTCTGCTCTCTCTGGGCTGGGCTCTGGCTTTGGGGCTGCAGCTCTGCTCCCCAGCTCAGCTCAGGCCCCTGCTCTCTCCTTAGCTCTGCCCCACTCTGTCTCCTTAGCTCGGCCCCACTCTGTCTGACTCAGGCCATTCCAGTTTACACAGACGGGACCCCCCTGGCCTCCTGACTCCCTGATTAGCTGCCCGCCCTGTCAGTCAGGCTGATCTGGAGCATTGGCCTCTCCCCATTGGTCCTGGGGACTGTCAGTCTCAGGCCCCTGATTTCCCATCGACCCTTCCCCTTTTAGTGCTGGGAGCAGCCAACCAAACCACCCCCCCCGAATGTTAGTAAGGGGGCCACAGTCCCTTACACAGGGGATGCAGAGTGTAGTGGAGGGAGGTCTGGAGCAGGGTGAGGAGAGGAGAGGAGAGGATGGGGGCTTGGAGCAGTGGGGGCAGGATGAGGAGAGGGGAGGAGAGGGGAGGAGGGCCTGGAGCAGTGGGGGCAGGACAGGGGCAGAGGGGAGGGGAGTCTGGAGAAGGTGGGGCAGGGATGGGGGAGGGAAAGTGGTGGGGGTCCCAAAGCAGTGGGGGCAGGGCAGGGGGAGGGGAGGGGCAGGGGGCCCAGAGCAGTGGGGGCAGGGAAGGGGAGGGGCCCCAAGAACAGTGGGGGCAGAGAGGGAGGAGAGGGGGGGCAGAGCAGTGGGTAGGACAGAGGGGAGGGGCGAGGGGCCCGGAGCAGTGGGGAAAGGGTGGGGTGGGGAGAGGCCCCTGGAACAGTGGGGGCAGGGCAGGGGAAGGGGTGGGGGGGAAGGGAGCAGGGGGGGCAGGGCAGGGGGAGGGGGGGGGGGCCCCGGGGAGTGGGTGCGGGACGGGGGGCCCCAAAGCAGTGGGGTAGGGCAGAAAGGGGGAGGTGCTGCCCAGGCTCAGGCCCAGGCCCAGGCCCAGGCCGGCGGCAGCGGGCGTCAGGGAACGTTGCTTCTTGCCAAAGGCCAGCCCAGCCCCACGGCAGCTGTTCTGTGGCGCTGGCGCTGAGGGGCACGTTACTGTCCTGTGCCGTGTGTGTGACTCGCCCACCCGGTGCCCTGAGGGCCGTGGCCAGGGCCGTGGTGCTGCGGCAGGAGGTCGGCGGTTACCATCCAGCCCGGCTCTTATCACAGGACTAAGCGGGAGGGGAAGGCCGGCCAGTGCTGGGAGACGGCCGGCAGTTCCCCTGGCTCCGGCCTGGGAGAGGGTAAGTGGAGCTGCCAGCTGGCCGGGGGGAGAGACGGGCATGGCTGTGGGCATTAGCAGTTGGCATTTCAACCTGAACTTCTCCCCCCGGCTGGCAGAGGAGTGGCAAAGGCAAAATCCAGATGAAAAGACAGGACTGGAGGGTTTATGGATCTCAGGATTTTGGGAGTCTGTCTCGTGATTTTTAATCTCTGAAGGGGTCCCACTTGCAGAGATCCCCAGGGTTGGCTTTTCTTAAGAGCGAGATGGAATGAGATTGGTGGATCGAGGACAATCAATGGGACACAGTAATACCAGCGTACAGAATATCTCAGAAGGACAGAACAGGACGTGCTGGTGGGGGAGTGGCACTATATGTGAAAGAAAGTGTAGAATCAAATGAAGTAAAAACCTTAAATGAACCAAATTGCCCATAGAATCTCTCTGGATAGTAATTCCATGCTCGTGTAATAAGAATATAGCGGTAGGGATATATTACCGACAACCTGACCAGGATGGTGCTAGTGACTGTGAAATGCTCAGGGAGATTAGAGAGGCTATAAAAATTAAAAACTCCATAATAATAATGGGGGTTTTCAACTATCCCCATATTGATTGGGTACATGTCACCTCAGGACGGGATGCTGAGATAAGGTTTCTTGACACCTTAAATGACTGCTTCTTGGAGCAGCTGGTCCTGGAACCCACAAGAGGAGAGGCAATTCTTGATATAGTCCTAAGTGGAGCACAGGATCTGGTCCAAGAGGTGAATATAAGCTGGACCGCTTGGTAATAGTGACCATAATATAATTAAATTTAACATCCCTGTGATGGGGAAAACTTCACAGAAGCCCAACACTGTGGCGTTGAATTTCAGAAAGGGGGACTACACAAAAATGAGGTTAGTTAAACAGAAATTAAAAGGTACAGCGCAAAAAGTGAAATCCCTGCAAGCTGCATGGAAACTTTTTTAAGGCACCATAATAGCGGCTCAACTTAACTGTATACCCCAAATTAAAAAACATAGTAAGAGAACCAAAGAAGTGCCACTGTGGCTAAACAACAAAATACAAGACGTGGTTAGAGGCAAAAAGGCATCTGTAAAAAAGTGGAAGTTAAATCCTAGTGAGGAAAATAGAAAGGAGCATAAACTCTGGCAAGTGAAGTGTAAAAATATAATTAGGAAGGCCAAAAAAGAATTTGTAGACCAGCTAGCCAAAGACTCAAAAAGTAACAGCAAAATTTTTAAAAGAAAATTAGAAGCAGGAAGCCTGCTAAACAATCAGTGGGGCCACTGGACGATCGTGATGCTAAAGGAGCACTCGGGGAAGATTAAGCAATTGCAGCGAAACTAAATGAATCTTTGCAGGGCTGAGGATGTGAGGGAGATTCCCAAACCTGAGCCATTCTTTTTAGGTGACAAATCTGAGGAACTGTCCCAGATTGAGGTGTCATTAAAGGAGATTGTGGAACAAACTGCTAAACTAAACAGCAATAAGTCACCAGGAACAGATGGGATTCACCCAAGAGTTCTGAAGGAACTCAAATGTGAAATTTCAGAACTACTAACTGTAGTCTGTAACCCATCATTTAAATCAGCTTCTGAACCAGATGACTGGAGGATAGCTACTGTGACGCCAATTGTTTAAAAAGACTCCAGAGGTGATCCTGGCAATTACAGGCAGGTAAGCCTGACTTCAGTACCGGGGAAACTGGTTGAAACTATAGTAAAGAACAGAATTATCAGACACGTAGATAAACATGATTTGTTGGGGAAGAGTCAACATAGTTTTTTTAAAAGGAAATCATGCCTCACCAATCACCTAGAATTCTTTAGGCAGGGTGTGGGTCAACAAGCATGCAGACAGGGGTGATCTTGTGGATAGAGTGTACTTAGATTTTCAGAAAGCCTTTGACAAGGTCCCTCACCAAAGGCTCTTAAGCAAAGTAAGCGGTCATGGGATAAGAGGGAAGGTCCTCTCATGGAAGACCTAGTAAACAAAGGCAAAGAACAGATGATGCGATGGAATGGACTATAAATGGATGTCTATGATTTCTGCAAATCAAAGTCGTTTATTGATCCAGAGTCCCATGTGCCCCCCGCATTTTATGATCTTATAGATTCATAGATTCTAGGACTGGAAGGGACCTCGAGAGGTCATCGAGTCCAGTCCCCTGCCCTCATGGCAGGACCAAATACTGTCTAGACCATCCCTGATAGACATTTATCTAACCTACTCTTAAATATCTCCAGAGATGGAGATTCCACAACCTCCCTAGGCAATTTATTCCAGTGTTTAACCACCCTGACAGTTAGGAACTTTTTCCTAATGTCCAACCTAGACCTCCCTTGCTGCAGTTTAAGCCCATTGCTTCTTGTTCTATCCTTAGAGGCTAAGGTGAACAAGTTTTCTCCCTCCTCCTTATGACACCCTTTTAGATACCTGAAAACTGCTATCATGTCCCCTCTCAGTCTTCTCTTTTCCAAACTAAACAAACCCAATTCTTTCAGCCTTCCTTCATAGGTCATGTTCTCAAGACCTTTAATCATTCTTGTTGCTCTTCTCTGGACCCTCTCCAATTTCTCCACATCTTTCTTGAAATGCGGTGCCCAGAACTGGACACAATACTCCAGTTTTCAGAGTAGCAGCCGTGTTAGTCTGTGTCCGCAAAAAGAACAGGAGTACTTGTGGCACCTTAGAGACTAACACATTTATTTGAGCATAAGCTTTCGTGGGCTACAGCCCACTTCATCGGATGCATAGAATGGCCTAAACCAGCGCAGAGTAGAGCGGAAGAATGACTTCTTATCCTGATGGAAGGAACCTCAACTGGCCATCGGGACCATTCTGATCTTTGGACTCTGGTATAGTATGTTTGGGGTGTGAATGTGGAGTGAGTAAGATTTGTTTTGTAATCAATAAAGAGCATTTAGAGTATTATATACCAACACTGTGTCCGGTATCTGCCTGCTCCCCATTCCGTAGGGAGACTTCTACTGCAGGTCTAACATGTGGTGGCTGAGAGAGATATTAAGGCGTGCCGGATTTCAAGATGGCGTCTTACAGTGTTGGAGGAGTCCTTATTTAAGACTAATAAGGGTGACTCCTTATTTGTGAAATTTGTGAGGAAAGAAAACATGTGGGGAGATACCACGTGGTGTTTGTGTAATAATGTTTAAAACACTGTTTAAGAAGAGAAGTAAAGGGGTGGAAGAGGCACCCTAGCAGGGGCGGCTCTATGTATTTTGCCACCCCAAGCACGGCAGTGAG
>NW_020698827.1:0-3669 GCF_002925995.2 Terrapene triunguis
CCCCAATCTTTGTGGCAACTGCAAACTTTATCAGTGATGATTTTATATTCTCTTCTAGGTCATTGTTAAGAATGTTAAATAGCACAGGGCCAAGATCCAATCCTTGCGGGAACCCGCTAGAAAGAAATCCACTCGACCACGGTTCCCCATTTACAATCACAATTTTTAATCTATTTAATGTATGCCGTGTTTATTTTGTATCATTCTAGTTTTTTAGTCAAAATATTCTGCTGAACCTAGTCATATGCCTTACAGAAGTCTAGGTATATTACATCAATAATATTAGCTGCAACCAAACTTTTGATCTCATCCAATAAGGATATCCAGTTAATTTGATAGGCTGTATTTTCTCTAAACCTTTGTTCATGGGTACTAATTATATTACCCTCCTTTAATTCTTTATTTATAAATCCAGTATTGGCTGCTCCATTATCTTGTCCAGTATCGATGTCAGACTGATACCCTTGTAATTAGCTGGGTCATCTCTTTTACACTTTTAAAATATTGGGACTGCATTAGCTTTATTCCAGTCTTCTGGAATTTCCCCAGTGTTCCAAGTTCTAATTAAAATCAACATTAACAGTCCACCACGCTCCTCCAGCAGGCCTTTTAAAACTCTTGGATAGAAGTTATCTGGACCTGCTGATTTAAACATGTCTAACTTTAATAGCTGCTGTTTAATGTCCTCGTGAATTCTTGTTGGAATGAAAAGAATGTCGTCGTCAACATCTTATGATATGAGTTACATCATCTGTTTTTCTCCAAATCCAGGAGAGAGAAATTTATTGAACACTTTACTTCTTCTGCATTATTTTTGATAATTCTGCCATTTCCGTCTAGTAATTTACCACTACCATTGTTAGGATTAATTTTGTACTTAATATACTTTTAATAACTTCCTTCTTATTTTCATTGATTGGTCATTGATTTCTTATAGCCAGTCTTCTACAATTCTGACCTTCTCACTTATATTCTTTACTATTGACTTCCCCTTTCTTCCATATATTTTATTTGGAGAGTGTTGGGATTCCAACCAGGGAGCCACCAGCAGGGTCCAGAGACAGCCCCATCTCCTATATCAAGCTCTGGCTAGTACGTATGTGAAGACCCTGCCTCCGTCTGTCAGCTGGGAGACACAAAGTTTCTCTCTTTCTACCCTCTGATGCCTCCTGGCTGCTCTAAGCAAGGTGGGGTGGGACTCTGCTAACATGTGCCCCGCTGAGCTTCCGTTTACCTGGTGCTGCTGTTCCGTGAATAGTGAGGTTGTGAGTGGGGCAGCAGGTACTGAGTGTTGGACTCTTGCTCTTTCAGGGGCCAGTGACCTTCGAGGAGGTGGCTGTGTATTTCACCAGGGAAGAGGGGGCTCTGCTGGACCCCACTCAGAGAGCCCTCTACAGGGATGTCATGCAGGAGAACTATGAGACGGTGGTCTTTCTGGGTAAGGAGTCCTGTCCCCTCAGTTATTAGAAGCTGTGGGGTCTCTAAAGAACCTGAGTAGTAATAACTATATTCGTCATACAAGTGTTGACAAGTTTCCTTGCCCCTCTTTTTTTTCCTTATCTCCCACCCACTAGAATAATTTTTGGACGTGTGCCTTTTTGGTGCCGTCAGTCATTTTAAAATTGCACTTAATGTATCCTTATTGGATACATTAATAACTATAGGTTTCATGCCTTTTCCTCATTTGAAGAGGAAAATATGCCACCCATAGAATTCTAAATTGAGTAAATAGGTCGATGACTGATGCATGACTTGTGTGACTGTCAGATGAGCTCATCTTTTGATAGGAGAGCGCATAATGTTGCCATTCAGGATCCCACAGGTGAAGGGAGAACAGAGCCGTGCAAGGGGAGGAGAAGGGGGAGAGTAGATAATTCTGGGGTGCCAGGACATGGGGAGGGTGTGTGCAGGGTTAGAGCTAAGAAGCAGCAGGGATGGAGGGGGTAGTGAGAGATGAGGAGGGAACACAAGAAGCTCCCAAGGTACCGGGAGGTGGTGCCGGCTGAGAGTAATGGGAAGAAGGGGAGGGGAGTGTGGAGGAAGGGCACCCAGGAAGTGGTCTGGGTGGGTCAGTGGGAAGGAGGAGAAGTTTTGGGATCTACAGCTGTGGGGGGATCCCAGACCTTTAACCCCAAATCCCTACCCAAGTCTTGTTATTTTAGAGCCTGTGCTCCAGTTTTGTTTCTATTGATTCACTTCTTTTTACATTTCCCCCCCCAAATATTATTATTTTAACTCTTGACCTCCCTCTCTCACTCATTACCCCCCTCCCCATCTCTATGCACAGCGACCCTGGCCACCGTTCCTGAGTCCTTGCTGCATTCCTCCCTCCCATAGCAGGGCCACTACCCAGGCACAAATGGTCACTTTTTACACCTCTAAGATTACAGATTGGGGAACAACTTGCCCTTGTACATGGCTACTCAAAGTTAATTGAGAAGATGGAATTTGGTAAAACACACAGAAACTTGATTTAATACAGACAGTTATAATTGAAATCATAGGCAAGGATCAATACACATAATGATTAGACTAAGATAAGTATAGTAAAGAGGGTCTTGCCTTATGCATACTTACAAGTTATGGACACCATTGGAAACAAAGATCGAGGGGCAAGGGAGACCATCAGAATGGAGGCCCTGCTTCACTTTACTCGGGGACCTAACAAAATGAAAAAGTGGTAACTAGGGCTACGTCTTCACTACCTGCCTGAATCGGCGGGTAGAAATCGATCTCTCGGGGATCGAATTATCGCATCTCGTCGGGACACGACAATCAATCCCCAAATCGACGCTTGTACTCCACCAGCGCAGGTAGGAATAAGCGCCATCGACGGGGGAGCCGCGACGATCGATTTGCCGCCGTCCTCACAGCGGGGTAAGTCGGCTCGGATACGTCGAATTCAGCTACGCTATTCGCGTAGCTGAATTTGCGTATCTTAAATCGATCCCCCCCCCCCAGTGAAGACGTAGCCTAGGAGACGTATTTTATCCGCTTCCTTATGGTAACAGGATGGCTATATACCATATCTGCTCCTTTACTCTGATTACAAGAATGTCAATAGCTGCCCCAACCCATACGTGGCCTTTGGGAAGTCCATAATTAAGCATCAAGCATTAATACTCATGATTTACATCACTTATTTATTAATTCCAATCTATGAATGTGGTGCAACTGCTGAGATACTGCATAGCAACCCAATTGCTAAAGCCCGCCCCAAACTTCCTTCTTTCAGAACCCGGGGGTTGCCGGGCGGGCGGGGGAGACCTGGGAAAGGGGCGGATGGAAAATGTCTGTGCAGCCCGCACATGGCCGGGGGAGGAGAAGAGCAGGTGACCCCTGAGGAGCGGGGAGAGAAAGGGGGGGCTGAGATCCCCTCGGATTTACCGCTGCCCCCTCCCATGGGGACCCCCCCATCCTCTCCAATCCTGCCCCCTTTCTCTCTAGAGAGCAACGAGCAACATCCAGGGTGACCCCCCCTTCCCTCAAATCCCTGAGAATGTCTCTGTTCCCCTCCCCCGATTGTACCCCATTTTCTCTCCACTTTGCCAATGGCCAGTTCATATCTCAGGTTTGGGGTTTTTCCCCCCATTTTTACCTGCAGTGATTTGTCCTTGTTTAGGTGGGAAATCGTTCCCCTGAGTGATTTCTGAAATGGGAAGAGGGTTA
>NW_020698828.1:0-1353 GCF_002925995.2 Terrapene triunguis
GGAAAGAGTCCTGTTTTCCTGATAGTTTTTTAACGCTGACTAAAATGCAGTCTGAGAAGCATATTAGCAATGCCTAAGATTGTTCAAGATGTGAGGACGCTCTACAGAAAAATATCTTTTTATACTGATTCAAAGGAACAGAAGAAAATAGGGAAAATACTGCATGTTAGAACTACACTTGCAGAGTATTTATAGAGGACATATATATAGTAAACAATGCAAGTGTGTGTGCATGTGTGTTCATATAAATAGCATATTATTAGTCCTAGCAGTAGCTGAAACCAGTCATTCTGTAGTAATATAACATGGTGTACAAGAGAAATGCATTTATAACACAACTATCTATGAACTCTATTTTGAATTAATAGGATCTCTGTAACCTTCTGGCAAGAAGGGTGTACAGCTAAATACACCTCTGTCCAACGCTGTGGACGTTAACATTCTTTTTCTGTTTTATTAGTGGCGGCACCTGACTTGCTGGATCCCAAATCTGCCACTCAGAACTCCAAACCACGGCTATCGTTTTCTACAAAACCCACAGTGCTCTCGTCACGAGAGGAATGTGATTCGGCTATTAATGTTATGAAATGGAAGACGGTCTCAACGATTTTTCTGGTGGTTGTTGTATATTTAATAATTGGAGCTACTGTCTTCAAAGCCCTGGAGCAGCCACGTGAAACTTCCCAAAGAGCCACCATTGTGATTCAGAAGCAGACGTTTGTATCTGAGCGTTCCTGTGTGAATGCATCGGAGCTCGATGAACTAATTCAGGTCATTCATGCAAAAAAGTAACTTGTTCCTATGTTTTAGAAGAATGAATTCTTCTATAGCAATGGTTCTGTAATAAATGGGACACCGCTGTATCAGCATTTGAGCTGCAAATGTAGCAAGAAGGCTAACTTAAGACAGAAAGGTTGGCAATAGCATTTTTAAATGAGGCTTCAGCTGAAAAGTCATTGCTAATTTTTTTTTATGTTCAGTGTGCATTATAGACAACTTTTAAATTGAAGGCTCCTGTGCTAATTAAATGACTATTCATTAGCAATATGTATAATTTAATAGTTCACAAAGGAATGGGTGTATTGATTGAGCCTTACTTGCTTTGTCTATATTGGGAAAGCAGAGCATTGCCAACCATTACCTTAAGAAAGTTCAGATTTATCATTACTTTAGCAAACAATTCTCTCTTTTAGCTGGACATTTATTTCCACATTTTTTTGTTTTAAATACAGCAAAATAATATCAGCTAGCTACAAATCTTGATTTTTTTTAAAAAAAATTCAACATTGAAAGGCTAAATCCTCAGCTGGTATAAATCAGTGTCACTCTGTTGAAGTCAGTTTATACCACCTG
>NW_020698829.1:0-757 GCF_002925995.2 Terrapene triunguis
ACTGGTACGCTGATCTCGACTTAAAGGACGCTTACTTTCATGTCTCCATATTCCCAGGGCACAGGCGTTTCCTGCGTTTCATAGTAGCTGGGCGCCACTTCCAGTTCATCTGGGCAAGCTCAGCACCCAGGGCCGCTGGCTCCACAACCATCTGGCCCTTCATATCAATGTCAGGGAGCTCAGAGCAGTTCACCTGGCCTGCCTGGCGTTCTTGCCCTACCTGAACGGCAGGGTGGTGCGGGTCCTGACGGACAATACAGCCGCAATGTTTTACATCAACAGGTAGAACAGCACCAGGTCTTTGGCCCTTTGTTGGGAGACGCTCAGCCTCTGGGACTTTTGTATGTGGCATGACATTCATCTGGTAGCCGCCCACCTGCCGGGAACCAGGAATGTCCTGGCAGATCACCTCAGCAGGAACTTTTTGTCTCGCCACAAATGGTCGCTTCATCCGGAGGTGGTCAGCCTAATCTTCTGCAGGTGGGGGACTCCCCAGGTGCACCTGTTTGCTTCCAGGCAGAACAAAAAGTTTCAGGTGTTCTGTTCTCTGCAGGGCAGGGACAAGGGCTCCCTGTCAGATGCCTTCCTGGTTCCATGGTTGGGAGCGCTGATGTACGCCTTCCCGCTGATTCTGTTGATCCACAAGGTCCTGCTAAAGGTGAAGCAAGACAATGCATCGGTTATCCTCATAGCCCCAGCATCTAAATTCCCTGTAAGCCATGCGGCTGCACAGCAGCCTATTTAGCGCCACACAGGC
>NW_020698829.1:767-3334 GCF_002925995.2 Terrapene triunguis
TTGGTCTTCGCACATCTCATGACAGCGCAGTTCCTGAAAAGTTTGGAGGGCCTTAACCCACATCTCCAGGACCCAGTCCTCCTTTGTGACCTGAATCTTGTGCTGTCGAGGCTCATGGGTCCCCCCTTCGAACCCTTGGCTTCCTGCCCCCTCCTGCTTCTCTCCTGGAAGCTCCCCTTCTTGGTTGCTATAACTTTGGCCTGTAGGGTGTCCGAGATCAGGACGCTCATGTCTGAGTAGCCTTATACGGTCTTCTATAAGGACAAGGTCCATCTGCGTCCATACCTGGCTTTTCTGCCCAAGGTCGTCTCCCAGTTCCACACTGGTCAAGACATTTCCTTACCAGTAAACTTCATATTTTCAATAAAATAATTATCCGTTGAAAAAAATGGAGTGGAACATGGTAAATTGGAAAGTCTTAAGATTTTTTTCTGACCTTCTAATCATGTCTTGAAAGTAGAGTTAAGTGGGAAACCGCTTTCCTATTTCCATGAAAACAATTGAGATTTTGAAAAATTTCCCCTTCCACATCAGGATGATCCTAAGACCTTTTGATATTTTTCACAAAAAAATCAGAGAAAGATACCCCAGAATAACCAATAGTCCATTGGCTATGGTGCTACTCTAGGGTGCAGGAGACATGGCAGACCCAAGTTCAAGTCCTTGTTCTGCCTGATTTGGAGGAGGTATGTGAACGCAGATCTCCCACATCCTGAGTGAATGCCTTATCCTGTGGGATACAGTCAGTCTGTCACTCTTTCCTATTGGAGCTGTTCCACTTTAATTATTTATATAAATATTCATCGGGCCAGAAAGAGATAGTGTCCTAGGTAGGAGGAAGGATTTCTTCCCCCCAATATTCACCTCTGAAGTAACTGACCCATGGATAACTCAGCTGCTCATGCTGTGTTCTGGAGCCAGAATTTAAGTCTTAAACAGTTTATATATCTGTTTCAATCTGCCTCCCTGCAGTTGCAGAAAGGTAATACTTACCTTTCAAAGGTTACCTTTGAGACCAGAAGGGCTAGAAATATGATGTTTGTTTTTTAGTTAAAGGTTTTAATTCTGCATAAATTGGTTGGTAAGACCTATGGGGAATTTTATGCGCTGTTAATAGTGGATTTATCAAGCCTGGGTAGTGTTGAAAGATGCATTATAATTGTTTTCAGATTTGAGTAAAAGCTTAATATATTCTCTTGTTTTATAATGTAAATGATGTAATGAATCTAAATAAATATTGTATGTTTCTTTTTAATAACAGGCTTTAGCCATGGGGAGGGCTTACATCTTTCATCGTTGGAATCAGTTGGAACTAGTAATCATAACAGTTGGACTCATAGATATCATGATTATTAATATCTTTAAGCCACTTCATCCAACATACCATATGATTAAGACTATCAGGGTATTCCGAGTCATTCGCCTTATTAGAGTTCTGCGTCTTTTGAAGGTAAAGATAAAGATTTTTTTAACTTTTAACAAGGAACTATAAAAGCATGCAGCTTTGTATTTTATTTTTAGGTTCAGTAAAATAAAATGTAAACCAAATTCTTAAATGTTATTTGTTTTAAATCTGTGTGGCTTCTCCTTGATGTGACATCCCCTTATGTGCTTTGCTGGTGATATCTCACAGCATGCTGCACTGAAAGCATAGGAGTATGTGGAAGGCTTATAGAGCTAAGATAAAACCATGTTTCTTCCTCATAAAACTGCCTCCCCACATCTACTCTTAAATTTTGTATGGTATATCACATGATCTGTGGAACAATTGAATGCACTGTACTTTAGGAGAGGGGCATAACAGTCCATATGTCAGCATTGAGGGTTAGGGGTGCACAACCTACCCTTTCCTCTCAAATCCTGTTTATTCTGCTATTTAAGAAAAATCAGACAATCTGAGGGTTGCTGACCAGACATTGTTCTTCTTGTGTTTTGTTTTTTAAATTCTAATTTATGAAGAAAGTTTTCTTCATCCTTTCCCCCCACTACAAAGTCCTTATATTAATGCATAGTATTAAAGTACTTTTCTAATCTCTGTTGCTTTCAGCCACCATGGTTAAAAGTGTCAGAAAGTGTAGCATCAATATATATGCTTCATATGCTCACAAGCTCAGGCTTTGTTCAGGACTCTTATTGTGACTGCTGGAACTGGGATGATAAAACAACAACTTTGTGGTGTACTTTCCCATCTAAAATCCTAAGAGGGGTTGTGATAAATGAAGGGGGGGGGGGTTTGCTACCTTTTATGGATACCCAGCCAGCCAGTTAGCTATAAAATCCCTGTTAGTAGCTGTTCTCTACTTGCTTTACATGTAAAGGGTTAAAAAGTCCATAGGTAAAAGGAAGGGAGTGGGCATCTGACCAAAAGAGCCAATGGGAAGGCTAGAACTTTTTAAAATTGTGAGGGGGAAATTCCCCTTTGTCTTCTGTGTTGTTCTCCCAGAGAGCAGGGACAGGGCTGGAACTATGCTGTAAGAGCTTGCGCCAGGTATGAAAAATGATCAAATCATACCTAGAAACTACTCATTTGAAACCCCAGATATGTAAGTAGATCAGGAAATGTCTAG
>NW_020698829.1:3344-3735 GCF_002925995.2 Terrapene triunguis
TATTATTTGGAGACAGGAGTTTGTGTATCTGATAGTCTCAACATCCTTTCTACTAAGACAATATAAGTTTCTGCTTTTTCTTTGTATAAAGTGATCGTCCAGGTGGCAGCAGTGCATGTTGCCTTATACATGTCAGTCTTTTAAGCACGTTTTGCCTGTTCTTTGGAGACTTGTGTATCATCTCCAGTGTGAGGCCGTGCTGCCCTGATGCAGCAAATTGGTGCTCTTGGTGCTGTGGGAGTGCTATTTGCATCAGTGAAGGTGTTATTACCTGGGAGACATGACCAATCAGCGAATTATTTCTGGTTTCAACACAGATGTCCACAAAAATTCTTCTTCGAGTGCTTGCTCATGTCGATTCCATTTTAGTTCATTCTAGGTGTGTGTGTGC
>NW_020698829.1:3745-6556 GCF_002925995.2 Terrapene triunguis
ATATGTGGTTAGCTATGCCCGTCTTCATCTGCGGCCTCTGCAAGTGTAGCTAGCCTCGGTCTACACCCCCAGCAGGCACACCCTGGACCATGTGGTCACAGTGTTGAACCATGTCCTCCTGTCTCTGGATTGGTGTCGGAATACCAGGTCAGTGCTGCAGGGAGTCCCCTTTGCGATCCGGTCTCCGTCGATCATCCTGGTCTCGGATGTGTCGGATCTGGGTTGGGGAGCCCATCGGGGCGTTAGCTCAGCACCCAGGGCCACTGGCTCCACAACGATCTCTCCCTTCATATCAATGTCAGGGAACTCAAAGCAGTTCGCCTAGCCTGCCAGGCCTTCTTGTCCCACCTGAAAGGCAAGGTGGTGCAGGTCCTCACAGAAAATACTGCTGCGATATATTACATCAACAGGCAGGGCGGCGCCAGGTCTTCAGCCCTTTGTCGGGAAGCGCTCAGCTTCTGGGATTTTTGTGTGCGATATGCCATTCATCTGGTAGCTATCCACCTGCCCGGAGCCAAGAACGTCCTGGCAGATCACCTCAGCAGGACATTCTCGTCTCGCCATAAATGGTTGTCAGCCTAATCTTCCATAGGTGGGGGACTCCCCAGGTGGACCTGTTTGCATCCAGGCAGAACAGAAAGTGCCACGTGTTCTGTTCTCTGCAGGGCAGGGACAAGGGCTCCCTTTCGGACGCCTTCCTGATTCTATGTTCAGGAGCTCTGATGTACGCCTTCCTGCCAGTGCCGTTAATCCACAGAGTCCTGCTCAAGGTGAAGCAAGACAAAGCAACGATCATCCTCTTAGTCCCAGCGTGGCCTCATCAACACTAGTTCGGCCATTACCTGCCCTCCTACCCCTCTGTCGGAGTTGTCAGCAATAAGGAACAGAGAGGGCGTAGGGCCGGCAGCACCTGATATACCGCGGCGTGAGCGAGTCACCCCAGAGGGCGCCACACTGGACCTATGGAAACCGCTAAGGCAAAAGTCTCCGACCTCCGTGCACATGAACTAGAATGGAATGGACATGAGCAACACATCTCGAAGAACAACAGTTATGAAAGGTGGGTAACCGTTTTTTCCTCCACTTAGTGCAGTGAGCTATTGTCAAAACCAAAGGGTTTAATTTAAGGAAAGCTATCTAGGCTCATAGGTGGATTGACTGATTCACCTAGGTTCTGGAGGGTTCTGACCCAAATTGCTAATTAAAAGAAAAATGATTCTGTGCTTTATGAATTTTATTAAAAGTAAACGTTCAAGAGTAAAATAAAAAAACTATTACAAATTCTAAGGTTGAAAATAATGACAATTAAGTTAACTTGATGGTTTTACCCCAATATTGCTGCTAACATAGCAAATAATCACTTATTGATTCTAAAACAGGAAGCTCAAGAAGGAAGCTGTTTATTTAGTTGGCAGGCAACAATCAAAGAACTTGTACTCACAGCAATGATAGTCTTTAGTTGATTTAGTTGGTGTTTTCCTCCTTGGAATTCACTGTAACTATAGTGGCTAAACTATTTCCTTTCTCTACTCCTACTCCACCCCAGCATAAAAAATAAGTATAAGATTTACAAGACATTTTATAAAGAGGATGTTTCACTAAACAATGGCAACCTTGTTTTTCTGGAGGACTAACATAGGTTATATTAAATTGTACTGCTGAACTTCTAAGTTATGTTAAGAGCACATCGAGCATCTGGAGCGGGGTAGGCAAACTTTTTGGCCTGAGGACCACATCGGGGTTCCGAAACTGTATGGAGGGCCAGGTAGGGAAGTCTGTGCCTCTCCAAACAGCCTGGCCCCTGCCCCCTATCCACCCCCTTCCACTTCCTGCCCCCCTCAGAACCCCTGACTCCTCCAACCCCCCCTGCTCCTTCTCCCCTGACCGCCCCCTCCGAGGACCCCCCCACCCCTAATCGCCCTTCCAGGACCCCACCCCCTATCCAACCCCCCCTGCTCCCTGTCCCCTGACTGCCCAGACACCTATCCACACCCCCGCCCCCTGACAGGCCCCCCGGGACTCCCACGCCTATTCAACCCCCCCTGTTCCCTGTCCACTGACCGCCCCCCCCCCAGAACCTCTGCCCCATTCTACCGTCCCCTGCTCCCTGTCCCCTGGCTGCCTCCAGGACCTCTTGCCCCTTATCCAACCCCCCCGCTCCCTTACCATGCTGCTCAGAGCAGCAGAAGCTCGCAGCCCTGCCACCCAGAGCGCTGGCGGCACGGCGAGCTGAGGCTTCAGGGGAGGGGGGACAGCAAGGGAGGGACCCGTGGGCCATAGTTTGCCCACCTCTGATCTGGACAGACACTCTGTTGTAGTATTTACATAAATCAAAGTTAAATGAAATATAAACATACAAGTGAAGTGTATTTATCTGTATAAGAATTCCTATTAGAAAAGTTGACATTTTTATTAAATAATGTATTTTGTTTGCAGATGTGACTTATTTCATTATTATTTATTTCAGCTTGTGATATCAAGGCTGATAAACCTATTGGAAAATCAAATAAACAAACAGCTAACCTTTAGATATGATATTGTTAAGGGATATGTGCAAGGTGAAGAAGATACAAAATATTTAATTGAACAGATTTCTGGTCATGAGACAATTTCTAAGGTGAGGGAAAATAATAGAAAGTATAGGAAATGGTTTAAAATGTGTGCTTTGAAGATTTTAATTTATATTCTTTAAAAAGTTATAGATTTAAATTGATAACAGGAAGTTAAAATAGATAAAATAAATGTCAGAATGATTAAAAACAAATTCTAGCAGAGCTGATACATGACGTGCATACTGCACCTTTTCAAAGG
>NW_020698829.1:6566-7353 GCF_002925995.2 Terrapene triunguis
AGGGTGATGGAGCTGCTGCTCCATCTGGCAGACCTCCAGTATTCTTAGTCAACCAGACCTCCTCTTAAGTATTCCCACAGCAGCCTGGCCCTTCTACAACATGGGTTATGGCTTAATGTCATTCTAACCATAACTCACTCACTCACTGCTAACCCCCTATATTTAATGGACTTCAGCAATATTTGTACTAAAATGTATTTAAAATATGAACTCACAAAGGTGTGTGTATCTTTCCTAATAGAAATTGCATTTTCCTTTATCTTACAGGAAATAAATAAAATTATGGAAAAGAATAAACAAGATGCTGTGAAAGAGCTAGGTATGTAAAATGGAGATAATCTTATAGTCAGTGTGCCAACTCCACATAGCAGGAGGTCACCAGACAAACCCTGAAAAAGTCACTAGATGTAGCTGTTTAAGCACGCAAAAGGAGTCAAAAATGTCACTGAACAAAATTTCCAGGGAATTCAGAGAATTTTATATAGATATATACACACACACATACCCAGAGGCGAGTAGGGGAAAAAACTCATAGGCAGGAGTTGTAGACCAAGCTGGATGAGCAAGCATCTCAAAGAGGAGATTAAGAAAAAACAGAAAGCCTACAAGGAGTGGAAGATGGGAGGGATCAGCAAGGAAAGCTACCTTATTGAGGTCAGAACATGTAGAGATAAAGTGAGAAAGGCCAAAAGCCATGTAGAGTTGGACCTTGCAAAGGGAATTAAAACCAATAGTAAAAGGTTCTATAGCCATATAAATAAGAAGAAAACAAAGAAAGAAATGGGAC
>NW_020698830.1:0-11377 GCF_002925995.2 Terrapene triunguis
TTACTATCCTACAATTTTAAGGGATCATTCAGTTGGTCAGGTAGCTGGTGCCGCAGGCAGGGTGCTGTGATAAATTTCTAGTCCTGGGGGAATTCTGCGCCACTGCGCACATGCAGAATTTCCCCCCTCCTCCCCCCCCACAGGGAAAAAATTCTGTGGCACCAGCATTGGGCAAAAGGCAGAACTGCAGCACTTCTCAGGCAGAATGTATTTTCTGCAGGGGGGGGAATTCTGCATGTGCGCAGTGGCGCAAAATTCCACCAGGAGTAAAAGTGTAGGGATTGGTTAAAAGCTACAATCCCTCAGAGGAGAATTTTAAGCCATCTTCATCTCACTTGTTCTTTTCTTTGTTTGCTGCAGCATATATTGTGCCCCCTTTCCTGCAACCATTTCCAGCCTACTGCACTGCTTCTATTCCTTCTCCCCTGCCTAGCTGTGCTGCCTCTTTGAAACATGGTGGAAAATACCTACCACCTGGCAAAAACTGTCCATTACATGGCTGCATCTCTGAACTGTCTGTGGGTCTTGAGTGCTGCACTAGTTTTACTGTTTCAGTGATGTTAGAACAGTGACCTGCCACTGATGTAGGGCTGAGTCTTACCTGGCAGGAGTAACTTTTGTGGGGGTAGGGGGTGGGGAGAATACATGTTTTGGGATGTGGGGAGGAAACATTTCTTTGGCAGGCTGATTTAAAAAAAAAAGTCTGTTTTAAAGATGCGGAGAGATTTTGAATACCCATTAATGGGCAGAATTCAGTCAGCGATTCCTTGTAAATTTCAGAACTGTACCACATGGCTCTCTTATCTGTGTGTGTCTTTTTTTCAATGTGCATTACAGGTTCCGCAGACTGAAGAGGCAATAAGTAAAGCTAGTAACAAGAAAATCATTTTAGAGGATTCCTTAGAACAGGTGAGCTCTAAAAGCTTTATACATCTTTGCTTACGGGGTTTACATAGTAAATATTTTCAGAATGGTGGCCTTCAGGCAGTGAATCAGTGGGCTATATATTATTCTTGGCATTGCTGGTTAGAGAAACCTACTGATCATATTCTGTAACTTCTCTTAAATCCGCATTCTTTAACTGAACACCTGCCACAAAATATTTTCATCCAAATGTGTATGGTTTGGTGCAGTGAAAGCACATAAATATCTCTGGAGGAAAGCAAACTTCCCACTTCGTTATCTAGCAGAGGGTATGGAGTGCAAGCCCAGCTACCAAGTTCCCTGTAGGTGTTACAGATCTCAGCTCGGTCAAGCAAATGTGGATTTTCTCCTATTCAAGAACATGTAAGAGTAAACGAATTCAGCAAGCAGAAATACCAGGCCTAGGCTATATAAGGTGACCGTGTTGTAAGATTTAAGTGATAGGTTTAAACCATGAATATAGAGAGAAATTTACAGTCAAAATATATTCTTAGTTGGCAATGAGTCTGCTGCTCCTTGATTTGTTTCAGCAGAGCTCCAGACCTGAGAAGGAAATACAGGTTATTCCTAAAAAAGCAGCCAGTGAATTAACTTGAATTGTAGGCGCTGTGTGCGCTAAGGTAGACACTGTATTGTTAGTAACACAAATAGTCATTTGTAGTCAGCACCAGCAGTTCACCACCTCAGCTCTCCAGCCTTCGTTGCTTAATTCATGCAAATGAATTGAGCACTGTACAAGGTCTTGAATCTGAAATATTATACCTCTACCCTGAGCCGCTGCACATTTAGGACATGTAATTCAGTACTGTAATCATTCCACAATCCATCCAACAAAAAACGGGAATCTGCTAAATGCTGAGACACTGGCTTGGTCCCTATGTTGGGTCCATGGAGAAGGTGGCAGCAGGACAAAAGATCCTGTTAGCCACTGAAGTGTTCCAGCAAACATTACTGCTTGGGCTAGGTAGCAGAGATCCGCACACTGATACTTAATGTACATTGGTGTCCAGTTAGTCTCTAAAGAAGCAAAGATTGCTGAAATTAATCCAGGAGAGTGAGTGAGTAATACTGTATGTTCATAATGAACTTTATCCCTCTTGTGCAGGGGTCTCAAACTCAATTTACCTTAGGGCCAGGGCCAGTCCTCAACTCCTCCCAGCGGGCCAATAATGTCACTGAAGATGGTGTTCAGAAAAGAAAATGTTTATATTGTATTTTTTATTTCGAATTTCTCAGAAATAATAAAACTGTCATACAACTTTATACAGTTCTTCGCCTGCCAGAGAGTTTTTAGTGTTTTGCCAGACACCTGGCAACGCATCCGTTCTGTCAGTTTGTTAATGTTTGGCCTCAGTGACTGAGCAGTTGAAACCTTCAGGATTGCAGCAAGGTGGGCATCAGATAGTTGTGTTCGGTATTTTGACTTGTTTATATTCATTGTGGAAAAAAGTGACGCTGCCTCCATGGCTGACTCTGCCCGGCAACTGGTGATGGTATCTCTATCCCTCTCCTCCAGCCAATAGGAGCTGCGGGGAGGAGGGCAGCGCCTGCCGCAGACATTGCCAGCAGTGTGGCTGCATGCCTCTCTCCTCCACGGGCCACAGTCGGGCGGTTCTCGGGCTGCAGATGGCCCATGGGCCGGGACTTTGAGACCCCTGCTCTAGTGTAGGAAACCAGGAGAAAGTTTACTGAAGGTGTGCGATAGAATAGTTAGTGCACAGGGAAATGCATTGCATCACCCCTTGAGACAAAAACACTTATTTTATAAAAGACATAGTTTATATTGTTCGTTAGTTTTTATTAGAAGTCCATTCACTTTCTGCCTTTTTCAGATGCCCATTGAAAAGGGTTATCTTCCTATTGCTGTATAAGTGCAGACTACTGTAGAATTATAGCAGTGTCACTGAAAATGATTTGTATGGGTCGAAGGTAATGTACAAAATTTGAGCATCTGTTTATTTTTTCCAGTGAAAATTTTCCATGGACTCTGCAACCGCACTAGCACCTTTCTCTGTTTCTGAGGGAACATAAATTCATCTGGCTTCCTGATGTGGGAAAATTAACATGACATTAAAGAGTTCTCCAGTATTTCCCTTATCTTAATATCTACATTGTGAGTTCAGGCTGAGCATTTATCTCCAGCACTTGAGTAAGGGTCCTTGACCTTTGTTTCAGCCCCATGTAGGTAGTCTATTGTTTAAAGTTCTATATAACTCTGAGGTTTTGCAAGGTATTTCCAGGCGGCTGTACATATGTGTGTGGTGTTTTATGTTTTTTTAAACCAAATCTATTCTTGAAGTTGAATGTGGTGATAGCAGAGAAGAAAAGCAACAAATAAAACTGCTGAAAGACGAAGCCCAAAAGCTGGATGACCATCACCAGCAGAAGCTCAAGGTAGGAATTTACTTTTCTAAAGTGAAAATAAACGAGAAATCTTTGAATGAGTAGGACTAAATTCTGCACTGACTTACACCCTCTGTCACTCTGAATTTAGCCTGATGAATCATTATATGGCTTTGAACAGTCAGCTGGTCCTGTTTTAGGTGGCATCTCATGAGTAGAAACTGCTTATCCCTCTGCCTAACTTCCAGCAGAAGAGCTCCCTTTCCGCACACCCACCCTTTGGATGTTTGTTGTTGTGTTGCCTCCCATTTCTTTCTGAACAGTTGTCAGGTATGGTACCCAGTTTCTGTTCAGATGGAAGTATTTAGACACCCAGTTTTTCTTGGAACAAATATCTTGTTGCAACCTTTTTCCGCAACCCTTTCTGGACCTGGATCTGCCTGGTTGATGGCTTCTCTACAGCAGAAACTGAGTTCACTTGCACCACACTGTGATGTGTTTAGGGCCCCCGACTGCCTTAATCCAGTCCTAATCTCACTTGTTCCTCACTAAGTGGGGGGGAGGGGGTAGAAAAAGCCTGGTGAGGTTCTCAAAAATCATTCCAGGCAGCATGCTGGTGTAGGCAGGTGCCAACGTGCATGGACAGGGCAAAACGTCTTTAAAAATAATAATAAAATGGTTCACAAAATATTTCAGATTTGGTGCTGCAAGGACGCTTCAGGATGTGCAGCCTCTCATGATGCCTGGCTCATTACAGTTCATGCCTGACCCAATGCCCAACTCGTCTAGTGCAACATTTCCCAAACTGGGGTCTGCGGGCCTTTCTGATCAACTCCTCCCCCTCTCTATCTCCCAGGGCCCCATGCATGCCAGCGTTGTGCAGGAGGTGCTGGGAGGGAGGGGGAAGAGCGGGGACAGGGCAAACTCAGGGGAGGGGGCGGAAAGAGGCAGGGAAGAGGAGGGGCAGGGGTGGCGCTGTGGGGGTGTGGCCTGGGGCTGAGCGGGGAACTTGGGGGTCTGCAAAAAATACTAAATCAAAATGAGGGTCCTCGGGTTGCTAAAGTTTGAGAACTGCTGATCTAATGGATACAGGAGAGAAGTGTTTCTTCCTGTTTCTTTTTTCATAGTTCTTGCTAAGTCATTTTGAACCCCACTCAGATTGGGGGCTGAGTGGCAGGCTGCCTATGAGAACAATGGCTCCTCTTAGAAAGAAAAGAGAGAAAAAGGAAACCTTTAAGGAGTTACTTGTTTTTATTAAAGGGATCTAAGTTTGGGACTATTTCTAGTCATGTATGGTCCTCTCCCATTCCACATCATCTTGCCATATTGTTGTTGAACCTTTACCCAAGAACACTTGCTTTACCTTTTAAAACATGCTTGTGAGTTGCACTGCTACTTGTCACCCCTTTAGCAATATAACCAAAAAGCAACTGTTTAATCTTGGGTGGGGGGAAGAGAAGGGGGTCAATAATTTTTACTAGTTGAAGTTTGTCCTGCTGAGGCCTTGGTTTGATCCTCTCATAGGGGGAATTCTTTGGGTTTGCCTGTATTCCTCTGCTGGCAGGAGGTCCACTCTCCTAGCAAGTTTTAGGACTTTAATTATTGGTAGGTAAACTTAGTCTGAGGAACATGTTGCTGATCAGAATTTGTTTATCCTTCCTTAGGTGGCTGAAGAAGAAGAGGAAAAAAGTGCAGCTGAACTGCAAGCTCTAGAGATACATAAAAACCTAATTGAGGCTGGAGTCAACGAGGGCCTCAATGAAGCTATGAATGAGCTACACGAAATTCAGAAGAAGTAAGTGCACACAGCCAGATGTTTTTTTTAAAACAGATTGTTCCTGAGAAGTCTACTGCATTGCAATGTAGAGAGAAAACCATACTCTGGAGGGTTGATGGTGAATTTCTGTAGTTTGTATAAGATTTCCTTGACTGAATACGTAACTAGCCCTTAGTCTTGCACATATACTATAGTTCCCATATCACTAACTCTCTCTCCTCCCAGAACCTTGCAGTATGGGGTATTAATTAATGCCTGCATAGCAAGGGCTGGTTAAAATTTAAGACAAACGTAAGAAAAGTGCCTGCTACTTTCAGTGGAAAATGGACTTTGTCAAGAAACCAAAACCTTTTCACTTTTTGAAAATTAACCCTGTTTTTTTTTTTTTTTTGACTGACTAAATTGATTTGAGGGGAAAAGCCCATTTCTAATCAGCCTTGCTACTGTGAGTCTGCCATAGTGAGTCCGAAATACCTGTATGTGTTTGGACACATTTCCATATACTGTGAAATTCAGAAGTTAACTTTCAATAGTGACTGGAATGTAGTTAAAGGTTTCAGTATCCTTTACAGTTCATGCATTCTCTAATATCCAGCCATGTGAATGTTAGTTATTACATATTCCAATTCTATGCCCCATCTATCAAGAGTCTTCGAGTTTTCAAGTTCTACAGAAAGGCCCCAAGGCTTGACACACTTGTTGAACATATAAAAGTCCTAATATTATACTTTCTAGCTCTTTTATAGCCTTTCATCAGTAGATCTCAAAGTGCTTTACAAAGGAAGTCTGTATTACCACCATTTTACAGATGGGTAAACTGAGGCACCGGAAGGGAAAATGCTTGTCCAAAGTCACCCAGCAGGCCAGTGGCAAAGCCAGGAATAGAACTCTCAAATCTGAGTCCCAGTCCCCTGCTTTATCTTGTGCCATGCTACATAAACCATGCACATTCAAAGTCTAGCCCTACACATATAGCTGCAGAATGTTAATATTTTTAACACTACAAAGCACGCATAATATTGTTGTGTAACTAAGATTTCTCATCTTAGACTACATCTATATATAATACCTAAAAATACTCCTGTGTACATGGATGGTTCACTGCCTTTATGGAGTTTTTGATATGTTTGAACTGATTAAAAATGTATTGGGAGAGATTAGATGTAAGGTTATTGTAATGTCTGATAATGCTGAATTGGCTAGATGCTTGCTAGAGAATGTATAAACTGTATAGGTACTCAATTTTATCTATAGTCTTAGTTTCAGGATTAGATTTTATTTGAAATTGGATTTTTATTTTATTTAAATTATTTTTTATAAAAATAAACCTGTTTAAAATTAAATCTGGACAAAAAACAAGCAAACTGAGTTAATAGCTGTTTTCTATATAGAAGATGTTTTTCCTGAGTAACTTTTGAGGTCAAGCTTTTTAAATATGGCACAATAGGTCAGCCTGAGTAATTTAGGAGACAGTCTTATTTTCAAGAGACTTAGGTGAGACTAGGAATTTAAACTCACTTTTACTTAGGCATATTTGAAAATTTTCCCAAGCTCACCTGAAATAACCAGTTTAATCCACTGAGTAGTTAATCTCTGTTTAATAAATCATTTAGTTGTAAAGGTGGAACATGCTTTGATAAGAGATTATCTAGCCAAAACATTTAAGGTGGTATTTTATATTCTGTTTTGTGTTTGTTTAAATTCCAGTTACCATCCTACTACAGCTTGACACAAATCAGAGCAAAAAGTAAATTATCTAGTAAATAAGCAGTATCACTCACAATTTTTTAATGTACTAAAAATGTACAGTTAATCTGACAATATTAAGCTACATAATTGCTTAAATGTAGATAGTTCTAGTGTATCCTCTTAGATAGCAAAAGGATGCACTAAATCTAGTGAAAAGACTTTAGTTGTAAATTAACATTTTAATAGTTGCATCTTCCAATGAGAATGCACCTTCCTTTAGAAAGACACTGAAGTACAAATGGAAAAGTAGGTTTCAATCGAGGCTTTCCATTTGGTGATTTTTAAATTGCCTTGATTTAAATTACTTTGATTTAAATTATCCAGCCTGTTGAGTTTTTCTAATATTTATTACATTGTCAACCTTAAAATGAAGAGGTTTCTCTTTGGCCTGGGCATGCAATTAAGGGAATGTATTTGTATTCCTCAGGCACCAGATTGCTGTGAGGACAACAAATGAAGAGAAAATGCAACTGCTTGATAAGTTGTACCGTGTCCTGGAGATGGTGGCTTTTCAAGTAGGGTCTGTAGAGGTAAGTCACACCCATTACTGTTAACACGAAAGCAGGGTCAGGAAATATACATTGCCCAAAAGGCAATTTACGGTCAGTTTATTTCCACGCCACCCCTCTTTAATTCTCTCTCTCTCTCTCCCCATGTCCTGCTCAGTTCATGGCAGGTTATGAAGAAAGAGGTGGTCTGTTCTCCCCAAAAGTCAGTCAGTCAGTCTCTCGGGAGTGACTGGTTAGTGTCTCCAAGCTCCTTGGAAAGAACAAATCTCTCTCCTGTTTGTCTGGGCATGCTGAATCTTCTCCCTTCCTGTACAGAAAAGTCCACAATTTCTCCCAAAGTGACACAATAGCAAATTCCATGTGGATTAAAAATGTGCTGAAACTAACTGCCATGTGCAAGCAGAGCACCCAACCAGTGTGTGGTGTTGGGAATAGCCTCTTAATGGTCTCTTGTTCTAGGGTTCCTTTCATGGATATTTCATGACTGATTGCCTTAGTCATATATATATATATATATATATATATATATATATATATATACACACACACCTCATCTTCCCTACCTCCCCCTCAAATTATTGGCAGAGCCAGTAAAATGACCAGTTTACTGGTAAAATGACCCCTTGTAATGCCAGTTTACTGGTAAAATGACCCCTTGTAATGCTTCCAATGTCTATTAAGCTTTTGCCAAAGAGCTTGGAGGCTGCAAAAGTACAGCACCATGCCCTGCCAACCTCACCTAAAACAGCTGTCACCACACTGATTGAATGTAGGATGAAATAGCAGTAACAGTTGCAATTGTTCTTCCTGGGCTGTATTTGAAAAAGGAGACACTGTAGGTCTCCAAATACTTTAATTGTTGGTGTTCAGTACTGCTGATGTAGGTGGATGTTCTAGTTTGTTCAGACCCTCTGTTATCAGAACTGCAAAAAGTAGAGATCATTTTGGAAAGATGACAATAGCCTCTCCTGTAGTTCAAAGGCTTATTAACCAATCCGCAAAGGGTGGGATGTGATTGATAGTTAGCATTACAATAGACAACACAAACTGTGGGAGGGGAAACAGGCACAGAGAGGGGCCAGGGATTCAGCCAAGGGCAGTGAAATGACAGAAGCAGAAATAGAACTCTGGGCTCCTGACTATCCCTAGAGCATCTGCTTCACAATTAATGTCGCCAGTACCTTTATTCAGGGAAAACAATTTTAACCAAGAGGGCTTAAGCCATAAAGAGTGTGCAGTTTGCTGTGTAAATCCATCTAGGTTAGTGAAAGTATTGGGCCATCAAAACCCCTTCTAAAATGGAATTACACTCATAGTGACTGTGCAGGGGATGGCTACAGAAGGGAGATGAACGCTTAGGCCATTAGACACAAGCTAGGTGAGGTAATATTTATTGGACCAACTTCTGTTGCTGAAAGGGACAAGCTTACGAGCTTCACAGCACTTCTTCGGGTCTGGGGAAGGTAAATGGTTAGGACACTGTAATCCAAGTGCAAGATTCAGATTGCATGTTTCCAATCTGAAATATACACATTCAGTGGGAAGGAGAAATGTGGAAACAACTAATGCTAGACTAGGGGAGAGAAGAGGCATACTTAGATATTCAGAGTGACATCCTGCACCATTAACTTCAATGAAGCTGGGATTTTTCTGAAGGTTTGTACCAGGAAATAGCAAAAAAAAAAAAAAAAAAAAAAAATACATAGGTGTGGGAAAATGAAGAAGAGGCACTATGGCAGAGAGCTACCAGTCACTCTGCAGACATTTAAGAGGGATCTAAAGCTTCCTAAAAATCAACAAATTATCCGTGCTCCTTTGGTGTTCTGCTATGCTAACCTCCCTCAAGAACAGGATTGGCTTTTACACCATCAGCCTATGGGTTGAGACTATTTTAATAGGCAACACAGGTATGTCTTTCATTCACAAGAACTCCTAGGGATCAGATTTGTGCCCTAGGAATTCACAAAGTTTGGTGGCATGCCACTGTCAAACACAGCTGTTTTCAACCTAGTTACTTTACTATCGTGTCAGATCTTGGAGTTTATTTAGTTAATTTTTTTATTGAAGAAACCAGTTTTACTATTTAAGTTAGATAGATGGCCTTATTCCAATGCAGTGGATAATAATAAAAGACGCACATGGTGCTGACACAGAAGCTGCATGTCTTTTAGGTTAAAAACGAAAGTTGGAAATCTCACCAGTAACATTCTCTTCCTAGAAATACCTGGCTGAGCATAATGCAAAAGCTGATACAGTGTTTGAAGAATTTATGTCTGAAGACCTCTTGGACAACCTGAAACAAATCCTAGCCAAATATAAAAGTAAAGCTAATGCTCTATAACCCTTGCATGGAGGACTTCACCTATGCATTTTTTTTTTCCTGTAGCACAATTGTAATGTGGGCCAGTCCTGCATTCCTTCCACTAACTCCCAAGGCAGTCAATCTAATGGTAATTACGTATGTACAAGGACTACAGGATCTGGTCCACAATGTGCTGTTTGAGAGCTGTTACTCTTAAGTATATATTTATTAAATTCTTACAAATGTAAACTGTGTGTGTATTTCAAAATATCAGTCAAAGGTATTTCATAAAGATTTTTGATAGCAGTTGGTGTAGTGTGGTTTTTTTTTTTTTAATAAGAACCTTGGGTTCTGCAGGCAGATGTATGAAGCTATAGGATTTAAGACACACTTTTCAAAAGGGTCCATTAATTTTGGATGCTTGACTTGGCAAGAGCCCAGAGCATGCAGCACCCAAAACTGAGTGGATGCTTCTGAAAAATGTTTGCTAGCATGCTGAAACTATTCACCAAGAACTGACATTGAGCCATAGCATGTGCTCCAGGAAACTCTTTGCCCCTGAGAGATGTACCATTTGGGACACAAGGTGTTGGGACAGCACCTCTGCTGTTATGACACTAAGCACTTCTAACAGTGGTTATAGATGGAGTCATAGCCCTGACTCTCCCTTTGTTCTGCTTGATGGATTTAACTCCTAAGTACTTTGATCAATCTCTTTTGCTTACAGCACATAAGAATTAGTTTACTGCATTAGGCTACTGTTCCAACAACTCCCAGATCCTGTTTTTAGGAGTGGCTACTATCAGGTAGCAGGATTAACATCTAATGACAATTAGGTTAGGTAAAGCATTTCCTTTTATGAACAGACATGAACTTGACCACACACCCTCTTAATCTACACTTAAGTGACATGTAGAGTACAGACATAGCATTGGTATTTAACAGCATTGCTTCAGTGAAGAGCACATGCCTGAACCCCCAGGCTGGAGAGCGCTCTGTGTGTGTGTGCGCGCATGCGCGCACACACACCTACCTCCTTGCTCTACAGTGCTATTTTTAGCAGTGTAACATCCTCCTACTTAAGCCTTCCCCTGCCCCAGTGAAAGGCTCCAGCTGCTCCCCCCTCTGCAAGCCTGTTGCCATGGCATACAGCTAGCCCCTGCAGTGACAAGTGAGAACACAGTCAGTACTCATAACTATAAAGGGAAGGGTAATAGCTCTCCTGTGTACAGTACTAAAATCCCTCCTGGCCAGAGACTCCAAAATCCTTTTACCTGTAAAGGGTTAAGAAGCTCGGGTAACATGGCTAACACCTGACCCAAAGGACCAATAAGGGGACAAGATACTTTCAAATCTTGGGGGGGGAAAGGCTTTTGTGTGTGCTCTTTGTTTTAAGGGGTTGTTCGCTCTTGGGACTGAGAGGGACCAGACATCAATCCAGGTTCTCCCCATCTTTCTAAACAAGTCTCTCATATTTCAAACTTGTAAGTAAAAAGCCAGGCAAGGCGTCTTAGATTTACTTTGTTTTCTCAACTTGTAAATGTACCTTTTACCAGAGTGTTTATCTTTGTTTGCTGTACTTTGAACCTAAGACAGAGGGGGGTCCTCTGAGCTCTTTAAGTTTGATTACCCTGTAAAGTTATTTTCCATACTGATTTTACAGAGATGATTTTTACCTTTTTCTTTAATTAAAAGCCTTCTTTTTAAGAACCTGATTGATTTCTCTTTGTTTTAAGATCCAAGGGGGTTTGGATCTGTATTCACCAGGAGTTG
>NW_020698830.1:11387-24949 GCF_002925995.2 Terrapene triunguis
TTGGTGAAAGGAAGGAGGGGGGAAGGGTCAATTTCTCCTTGTTTTAACATCCAAGGAGTGTGGATCTGTATTCACCAGGGAATTGGTGAAGGTCTCTCAAGGCTACCCAGGGAAGGGAATTAGCTTTGGGATGGTGGCAGCGGACCAGAACTAAGCTGGTAGTTAAGCTTAGGAGTCCTCATGCAGGCCCCTACATTTGTACCCTAAAGTTCAAAGTGGGGATACAGCCTTGACAACTCCACACCCCACCAGTGTAAACGGAGCTTAAGAATGGGCGATCTTCTGGGAAGGAAACCTTACCCATCAGTAACACTACAGCTATGCCATCTAGTGGGCATTGCTGGACAGATGCAACTTAGTGTGAGAAGTTTATTCCACATCTGTTATGTGCCCCTGAAGAATAGGAGGCTGACACTGAGGGACAAGGTAGGGCCAGATATGCAGCATGTACCTCATTTGCCATGGAAGTTCACTCCTTTATGGTCAGTTGTCATCACATTAGAATTTTGGTTTGTTCCTTGAGAGGTCCACAATGAAGTCTGTGCTAAGCAAGAGAACACAGTGCAAAAAGGAGAGGTAACCTCCACCCCTTTGAAATCCTCAGGCCTTGCTCTCTAAGGGTATGTCTACACTACGAGGTTAATTCGATTTTACTTAAATCGAATATGTGGAATCGATATTGCAAAGTCGAACGTGTGTGTCCACACTAAGGACACACTAAGGACAGTAATTCGACTTTGTGAGTCCACACTAACGGGCGAGCGTCGATATTGGAAGCGGTGCACTGTGGGCAGCTATCCCACAGTTCCCGCAGTCCCCGCTGCCCATCGGAATTCTGGGTCGAGCCGCCAATGCCTTCTGGGTAAAAAAAATTTGTCGTCATCCGTCCGTCACTAACGCCCTCCCTCCCTCCATGAAAGCGCCGGCGGGAAATCAGTTCGCGCACTTTTCTGGTCAGTGACAGCGCGGACGCCACAGCACTGCGATCATGGATCACGCTGCGACCATCGCTGCACTTGTGGCCGTTCTCAACACCTCGCAGCTTATCATACACCTTTCCCTGAGGCAGATGAAGAGTAATCAGGCGAGGAGGCTACGACACCGCCGTGATGGCCTGAAGTCGGAGAGTAGCACAGAGCTGTCAGAAACCACGAGCCCCAGCGCCCAGGACATCACGGTGGCAATGGGGCATGTGGATATCGTGGAACGGCGATTCTGGGCCCGGGAAACAAGCACGGACTGGTGGGACCGTATAGTGCTTCAGGTCTGGGATGAATCCCAGTGGCTGCGAAACTTTCGCATGCGGAAGGGGACTTTCCTCGAACTTTGTGAATTGCTGTCCCCTGCCCTGAAGCGCCAGAATACCAGGATGAGAGCAGCCCTCACAGTTGAGAAGCGAGTGGCCATAGCCCTCTGGAAGCTTGCAACGCCGGACAGCTACCGGTCAGTCGCGAACCACTTTGGTGTGGGCAAATCTACCGTGGGGGTTGTTGTCATGCAAGTAGCCAAGGCAATCGTGAAGGTACTGCTCCCAAAGGTAGTGACCCTGGGAAACGCGCAGGTCATCATAGATGGCTTTGCCGCGATGGGATTCCCAAACTGCGGTGGGGCTATCGATGGGACTCACATCCCTATCCTGGGACCGGACCACCAGGCCAGCCAGTACATCAATAGAAAGGGCTACTTTTCAATGGTGCTGCAAGCACTGGTGGACCATCGGGGACGGTTTACAAACATCTACGTCGGATGGCCGGGCAAGGTTCATGACGCTCGCGTGTTCAGGAACTCTGGTCTGTTTAGACGGCTGCAGGAAGGTATTTACTTCCCAGACCACAAAATAACTCTTGGGGATGTGGAGATGCCTACAGTCATCCTCGGGGACCCAGCCTACCCGCTAATGCCCTGGCTCATGAAGCCCTATACTGGCGCCCTGGACACAGAAAAAGAACTGTTCAACTACCGTCTCAGCAAGTGCAGAATGGTGGTGGAGTGTGCTTTTGGCCGTCTCAAAGGGAGATGGAGAAGCTTACTCACTCGCTGTGATCTCAGTGAAACCAATATCCCCATCGTTATTGCAGCTTGCTGTGTGCTCCACAATCTGTGTGAGAGCAAGGGGGAGACCTTTATGGCGGGGTGGGAGCTAGAGGCAAATAGCCTGGCTGCTGATTACGTCCAGCCAGACAGCCGGGCCATTAGAAGATCCCAGCGGGACGCCCTGTGCATCCGGGAGGCTTTGAAAGCTAGGTTCCTGAGTGAGCAGGGCAACCAGTGACTTTTCAGTTTGTCGACAGAAAAGCTGAATCTGCCCCCGTTTCTTTACCCAGTTCATTTTGACTATCCTCTCCAGTTACATACCCCCTTCACCCCCTTCCCCTTCCCAAAAAATAAAATCATTTCGATTTTATTAATGAACACCGTTGTCTGTATTGCTGTTTTCGCGGGAATATTTTAAACCGGGGACGCAGACTGTGGCGGGGGGCGGGTTCAGTGTTCGGATGCAAATGATGCCTCTAAACTCCCGGAATGACAGGCTCCGCACTGGTGGACTGGTTATTTCAATGGAGCCTGCCAGCACTCCTGGGGGGGACTGTGTGTATGTGTCGGCTATGTGACTTTCTGGCAGGGGGGGTAGGGTTACATATCCCCTGCTGCGTGGATCTGTGAGCCAGGATAAGGACCGCTGCATAAGATCTGTAACTGCCCTCCCCCGCCACAAAGTCACAGAGCAACCCCCCCCCCCCCCCCAGAACATGAAAAACACCTCCCAGACTGACCAGGGTAACCAGTGACTGCACTGTGTATGTGTCCTGATGCTGGACCTGACACCGCCTCTGTACCCTGCTAAAGGTCACTGTCCTGTCCAATTACCAAGCCCCTTCCCCCCCTCCAGACAGACTCTCCCTCAAAAGAACCTGACTGAAACAGTAATGGAGAGAAACAAACATTTTATTGCGAACCAGACATGAAACGTGGGGTGTGAAACTTGGACGGGGGCTTGTGTGAGGTGGGTAGGAAAGGGCTTATGAAATTTTGGGGAATGTCAGCCTTCTAGTGCTAGAGCAGTCTGCAGGGCTTGACTGAAAGTTTTAACGGCCCTTGCCGCCCCTCCTTCTTTGGACTTTGGGTGAGGGGGGTGTGGGACTTGGTGGCGGGTGAGGGCGGTTACAGATAGACTGCAGCGGGGCTCTGTCCTCCTGCCTCCGGTCTTGCAGAACATCCACAAGGCGCCGGAGCGTGTCCGTTTGCTCCCTCATTAGTCCAAGCAGCTTTTCAGTAGCCTGTTGGTCCTCCTGACGCCACCTCTCCTCCCGTTCCATGACTGCTCGGTGCATTTGTGACAAGTTCTCCCTCCACTGTGTCTGCTGGGCTGCCTGGGCTCGGGAGCAGTCCATTAGTTCTGAGAACATGTCTTCACGCGTCTTCTTCTTCCTCCGCCTAATCTGCGCTAGCCTCTGGGAGTGTGCTGACAGGCTGGGTTGGGAGACAGTCGCAGATGTGTCTGTGTGAATTTTAAAAAGGGAGTGAATTCCTGAGACAGATAAATGAAATTGTATACAAAGAACCTAGTCTTTCTCTGTGAACAAGACCATGCACTGAACCTCTCACATGCGCACTCAGGACAAGGTCGAATTTTCGGCCGTCGCCTTCAGTGCCTGTGGACTTGCGGAGGTCTTGGAGTGTTCAGAGAACTGTGGCTGGAGACCTGAACTTCTGGAGCGGGCAATAATGGTAAGCCGCAGACTTGTGGCTGCTTAAAACTCCAGCAGTAGCACTGGCCTCCTTTCACATTGAAAGCAATGCCAGTCTCTGCTGCCAGCAATCAGGACAGCATCAACTCTGCCCCTGTCCCACCCCCTCGCGGCTGTCCCAGGGAAAGATCCCTGTATGCTGCCCCTCTCCCTCCACCGCGTGGCTGTAAAGCAGTCCCAATACTAACATTCCCCTCCCTAATTCAAAGCAGGGCGTCATGAGCGACATCACCCTCCTGAGGATCCCGGACACCCAGAGAGAACGCATGCTGCGGGAAAGCATGCAGAAACCGGGGCCGTATGCCGCCATGCTATGTCGTGCGATGATCCCGGAGTACTTGATTGTGGCGTGGAGGGGACATGTCTGCTACCACGGAGGGCCCACTAAGATCGCCCTACCCCGGAACCTGATCAACAGGCTTGAGCTCTACCTCCACGAGACCTACGAGGAGTTCTCCTACGAGGATTTCTCGTCGATCCCCGGCCACATTGACCGGATTTTCGCGTAGGTGCACTGGGACTTTGGAGTGGAGCGTCTTGGGCCTGGGAATCATGTAGTAACGGACATTGTGAAATTTTTTTAAAATACTTGGGACTAAATTGAGAAGAGCCTAAGACAGAGAAATCATGCAAAACCCATTTGTTACCTTTGTAAATATTCCTGTTTTGTACCTGATTATTTTTTTACTAGTTTACAGAACTTTTATAAATGTACATTGTTAATAGTATAAATATTACCGTTCTGTTTTAAATAAATGTTTACATGTTTACAGCACTTACTGCTTGATCCTTCCCCTGATTCTGTGTCCGGGGTAAGGGATGGGGACGGTTGGTACGGGATCTCGGTAAGGGTGATGAAGAGCTCCTGGCTGTCGGGGAAATCAGCGGTGCCAGCGCTGTCGACTGCCTCGTCCTCCTCATCTCCTTCTTCATCTTCCCCGTCCGCTGTCATGTCCGACGAGGAACCGGCCGCGGACATGATCCCATCCTCGGAGTCCACGGTCAGGGGTGGGGTAGTGGTGGCGGCCGCTCCCAGGATGGAATGCAGTGCCTCGTAGAAACGGGATGTGTGGGGCTGGGATCCGGAGCGTCCGTTAGCCTCTTTGGTTTTTTGGTAGCCTTGTCTCAGCTCCTTGATTTTCACGCGGCACTGCGTTGCATCCCGGCTGTAGCCTCTCTCTGCCATGGCTTTGGAGATCTTCTCGTAGATCTTAGCATTCCTTCTTTTGGAGCGCAGCTCTGAAAGCACGGACTCATCGCCCCACACTGCGATGAGATCCAAGACTTCCCGATCAGTCCATGCTGGGGCCCTCTTTCTATTAGATTGCACGGCCATCTCTGCTGGAGAGCTCTGCATAGTTGCCACTGCTGCTGAGCTCCCCTCGATGTCCAAAGAGGAACTGAGATTCAAACTGCCCAGACAGGAAAATGAAAATGAATTCAAATTTTCCCGGGGGTGTGGCTGGTCAGAGCATCCGAGCTCGGACTGCTGTCCAGAGCGTCAACAGAGTGGTGCACTGTGGGATAGCTCCCGGAGCTATTACCGTCGATTTCCATCCACACCTAGCCTAATTCGATATGGCCATGTCGAATTTAGCGCTACTCCTCTCGTTGGGGAGGATTACAGAAATCGATTTAAAGAGAGCTTTATGTCGAACTAAATGGCTTCCTGGTGTGGACGGGTGCAGGGTTAATTCGATATAACGGCGCTAAAGTCGACATAAAAGCCTAGTGTAGACCAGGCCTAAGGCAATAGAAGCTATGTAAGTACTAATTCTTCCAGCAGAGTGCTCCATTAACAAGTGCTGTCAAAGCAGTCGTCATCTTCTCACCATTCACAAAGTCACAGCTTTTCATCTGCTCTTTCTCCTAGGAACTGATGGGGTAGTGGAGAGCCCTCACAGCTTGTAGCCACTGGTGCTCAATTACATTAGGGTAATTTCCTTTTGGGGCATAGAGTGGAGGTATCACATAACTCCATGCAGCTTATGTACCAGACTTTCTTTTCAGCCATCATCCTCTCATAACTTCTTAAAGGACAGGTCCTTTCCACCTCCAGGTAGGAAGCCCTACAGCAATACAGCAGGAAAGAGTGTTCTTGCTACTTCCTTGTCACCACTAAAGAAAGCATGAAAATTTAGAACTGAACACATACATCAACAAGTTCAAATTCCATAGGGTGACCCTATTCTCATATATTATCTGTATTAAAACAAATTGACTGACAGTCACAGCTGATCAGTGAATAAAGAATGTTGCTATAGCCAGGGCCACATGCACTCTGTTGGCGTTTCTCTTGCTATACCGCTATGTTCTAGCATCTAAGCCTTAATTGTGAAGCAGGCTTTAAATGAAAGCTATCTTCATAACAAGGAAGGGAAACAAGTGGAAGCTTGTTAAAACATAAGCTTCAAAAATCCTTTATTTTTTTGTCAATCTAGTAAATTAATACCAATAAATGCATCTACAAAATCATAGATAACATTCTGCTGCATGAATCACTTAACTTCTTAATGAAAATTTAAGGAAACTTGTTACAAACCCTCAAAATAATTTCACTATTTTATCTTATTTACAAAGCAAAAAGCAAAGTCCAGAGCAATATGGTTGGTACCTGTTGTGCTGGATGAGTAGAATACAACAGGAGAGTTGTGGCTGTCAAGAATTCATCATGGGAAGGTTTCCTGTAACATGGGCTATAAAACACCTCAGCAGGTGGATGCCAGAATACTCTATGGAACTGTAGAAACAAAGATTTACATGTTCAGGTCCTTGCTTCCTTTAAATGCAGGTGCCTAATTCTGCTAAGCTGCCACCGTCCCTTGGAGTAACAGGTAACTTCAAAGTCAGCCAATTGTTTCTGATACATTTTAAAACATCAATAATTTAGTCCCACAACAATCAGGAAATGTATAGTTCCTGCAGCAACTTTAACTCTACCCACTGCACAATCACAGAGTGGAATCAGCAAAAAATGTTATGGTACATCACAGATTCTCTTCACTTAGCTTTGTGTGTAGAAGGAAGTACTTGTCTTTCTGGTGCAAAAATGCAGCTTCACAAGAGTTTGAAATTACAGCTCAGTGGTGCCCTAAACATTTTCTATCCAATGAAATTAGGTGTTAAATTCTTCCATTTAGTTTACTGCTGCAGTAATAACAGAGTTGCTACACTCTGCAGCTGAGGTTTAGAGTTCAGCAACCCTTAGTACAAGTTTAACAACTTCACAAGACATGTTCAAAATAAGGTGATGTTTAATATTTTTACTAGGGCTCTCTGCTGAGATATTTTTTAAACAAGGAAAAAATGTTACATAGGATTTTCCTCAGTTACACACACCACTTAATTTAAATGTCACGGGTCAAATTCTGGCCTATTGACTTCAGTGTCCTAGGATTTCATTTTTGTTTCTCCATAAAGGAGCTACATTTGAACTTTTATCAGGTACAACGTGCTCAGCAATGGAAGCTTGGCTGTGGCTCGTCACTTAATTCAGGATCTCATTATAAAGGGACATTATCATGACAGTTACAAACTGGTGTACTCCTTTACACGTTATCTTACAAAATCCAGTGCTGATCTCCCCAAATTGACAATTGCTCACTGCTCAATATCAAATAAAAAAATTCCGAGCCCATATGATATGAGATAAGGGCGCAGCGACCCCGGAGAGGAGATATGATACTAAAAGCACAGGCTTTGGGTAGTCACTTATACCCATACCAAGTGGCTGTAGAAAATTACACCATGCTGATTTTTGGTAGCCTTTTGCACCGATGTAAGTGACTTCACAAATGCAGAGCAATGGATATTTGGGTTCTATCTCAAACTCTGCTACAACTTTTCTGTGTGTCCTTGGCCAAGTCACTTAGGAGCCTACATCGCTTTGTGGCTCTAGGCCTTAGCATAGTTCTACTCTGAAAACTGACACTGTAAAAGCAGCATTTTGGGGTCCCATGTTTGACACGCTCAACATCAACCTTGCTCTATTTACACAAAGAGATTTTTTAAATTGCCACAGTCTCACCCCAGAAACAGAGTCAAGCTGGGTTCTTTCCAACACATCCACCCCCCGTACAAGATTCTATATGCCAAATTCCATTCAGTTACATTTGTACCACGCAGCTCGGTTCAGTGAGGTGGTACAGATGTAACCAAGGGCAGAGCTGGGCCTGAAATCAGAAACTGGTTACCTGTTCTGCTAATGCTGGATCCAAAACAGAACCCAGCTCCCTCTCCCACAGTTGTACAGGCTCTGCAGGGCTAACCGGAATAAGAACATTGAAGTTAAAGTTACACACAGGCAGCAGAGCCGTTATGTAAGATGCCATTTTTAGCTTGCCCTTTTTCAGAGTAGAACTGCATGTTAGCCTCTCTGCCCATTCCCCCATCTGCAGAGGGGATACTTTGTATACAGTCTTAGCGCAAAGTAGCCTTAATTTGTATTGGGCAGCATAACTGCACATACTATCCTTGGTATGCCTAAGAAAGCCACAACCATTTCAAACCTGGTCCCAAGCTATTGCCCGTACATGGTCTGTTTAAAATGAGTGCGGTAGTCTCAGACAGGCATTCACACCACAAAACCCATCATCATATGTTGTGCCTCTGCTGCCAGTCTCATCTGAAAGACCAAACGAGGAATGGGCCTTGAAAGCTGAACTCTCCTCTCACCTCTTTAGGGGGTTCTCCCTCAGATAGGATGGGATCAGCATGACGGTAACTTGCCCTGACACTGCCCATTGTACCTGTTCTGGGCATAAACAGGAGTTCGGTCTCCCAAACTGTCATACCTTTCAGTGAGTTTGGTGTTTTTCAGGTGCTTAAAATTAAGACATCAGTAGAAGTGAGCTTTACCTGACTGGGAAGAGTTGAGGAAAGCACCCCTGAGTGTGTTTCTCTGCGAAGTCTTGGATCTCCAGTACATTTTTAACCAACAGTCCCTTGGGAGCTTTGTCCATTTTGGTTAACACAAACTGCACAAATCCATAAAGAGAAGATTTAGGGAGCAGGGGGGAAAGAATGTTGCTTTACTGTAAACCTGGAAATGTTGGCCAAGATGTATCACCCTCCCACCGCTTTCAAACTGCTCCATGTCCTATCTAATGGGATACTAGGACATGAATGCTGAGCACCCAGCCTATTAAAATCAGGCCTCTTTAAGGGTGTCAAACTGGGCACCAAAAATAAGGTCAATTTTGAAACTTCAGACCTTTAAAAAAAAAAAAAAAGATTTTCAGGCCTCCCTATACAGTATGAAAAAGAAAAAGGGGGAGGGGAAGGGGGACAATTTTTTTCCCTGTGCAGATCACCTTTAACTCACTGCTAGAGCTCTACTGCTGAGACTCGTCTAGCTGAAGGTACAAAATATTTAGAGAATGCCCTTGAGCCCGGCCAATTTACATTTTTATTTTGGTTCGTGTTTTAAAGAGAAAGTATAACTTACAACGTAAGGGATCCCAAACTCCTCCAACATTTCTATGGCAATGTGGTCTGCTTTCTGAAATCCTACCAAGCTGTCCACTAATAAGAAGGTCCTCTTCAAGCTAACAAAGATACAGATAGTAACACAAGTGAGGGGCAATGCAACAATGGTTGTTTCTACGTTAACTAGCATGAGAACTGAGACGCTTCCTCATAGGATTTAGAGATGGGAAAAGAGAATTAGTCTTATCTAGTTCATCCTGAGAGGAGTCAATACAGGATAGCACCTAAGGGGAATATTTTCCAGTGCTTTGATCCATCCAAGCTTCAAAACAGAACTCAAACAATGGTAATGCCACCACTTCACTCTGGAAGCTATACCGTGGTCTAATACATCCCACCCCATTGTTGGTAATGCCTTCTTGATATCTACACTTAACTCTTCCACCTTTTTATAATCTCCGCAAACATCCCACTGTTCTGATGCACTGTGAGATTGCAGGTAAAACACGACAGCATGCAATGGCTCTCTCACTTCTGATGCTCTTGTAAATAGGCCTCCACCATGTCAGCAAAGTCTTGCGGGGCTCGGTAGCCATAGCCTGGCATGTCCACCAACGTAAAGTATTTCCCCACTTTGAAGAAATTCATTTTCTTTGTGTGGCCCTGGAGAGAGAAAGGTTGGGCTTTATTAAATATTACTAAATGGCCATGGGATTATTTAAAAGGTACTTTATGCCCAACATTAGAAATCTGAGCTGAATATGGACAAGAACCAATAATCTGATGGGCCTAGAAGACTGGAAAGTGTTTTAGATTCATTAGAAACGCTGAATAGACTTTGTAATGTATCCTGGGTAACTGACAAGCTGACTGAATGAGGGAACCACTTCATGGTTTAGTAGAAACAGGATACCATCCCAACAACTGATACACAAGCTTAAGTTTGTCTAAATGTGACTACACAAATCTAGGTAGTTGAGAGGAGGGAGATGCTGTATGAGCCCATGTAGGAGAGTCCAGTAGGCACATGATGTACTGGACTTACATTTTTTGAAATTACAACCCTAGAGCAGTATCAGGGGGTAGCTGCGTTAGTTTGTATCCACAAAAACAACAAGGAGCCTGGTGGCACCTTAAAGACTAACAGATTTATTTGGGCATAAGCTTTCGTGAAGAGGTGTTTTATCCACCAATGCTTATGCCCAAATAAATCTGTTAGCCTTTAAGGTGCCACCAGAACACTAGTACTTACCATACTATTTAGCCATGGTATCAGAAAGGATTTTAGAAAACACTCTACAGCAGTGTTTCTCAGCCAGGGATATGCATACCCCTGGGGGTACGTAGAGGTCTTCCAGGGGTACATCAACCCATCTAGATGTTTGCCTAGTTTTACAACTGGCTACATAAAAAGCACTAACAAAGTCAGTACGAACTCAAATTTCAAACAGACAATGACTTGTTTATCATAGAATATCAGGGTTGGAAGGGACCTCAGGAGGTCATCTAGTTCAACCCCCTGCTCAAAGCAGGACCAATACTGCTCTTTATAGTATACACTGAAATGTAAGTACAATATTTACATTCCAGTTGATGTCTTTTATAACTACACGGTAAAAATGAGAAAGAAAGCAATTTTTCAGTAATAAAAATACAAAAGTGTCACAGCACATTATGTCTGATTTTGTAAGGAAATAGTTTAAGTGAGGTGAAACTTGCAGGTACGCAAGACAAATCAGACTCCTGAAAGGGGTACAGTAGTCTGGAAAGGTGAAGAACCACTGCTTTACGGATCCTGGTCTTCACACATAGCCAGAGAACCTAGACTCTGCCTACGGGAGGTTCTCAGTTTGGGCACCGTGGATGGGAATTGGGGGGGTTGGAATCCTCTCCCCACCTCACATGCTGAAAGCAGGACACAGGATACCTGGGGAGCTGCTCCAGAGCCACCACTGAAGCCTCTGCTGAAGTAGCATCAGTAACACACTCAAAAAGCCTGTGTTGTGAGTGTTTAAGTCAATAGATCTACTGTCACGGCATCACTAGCCATGCCCCCAAGTCTCCCTCTGTGGGTCCATAGGGGGTGGCAACCCCTTGCACAGCCTCCCTGTGGCCTATGCTTCTCTCTGTGTGGAGCAGACTGCGACAGTTCCACTGCTTCAAAGACCTTCCACAGTCATTACTTGAACAGGAGGATTTAGCTCCGAGTGCCAAACTACTCTCAAAAAGTGACTACAAATTAGCTTGGTAGGGCTGTGTTTGTTTTGTCCCAGTGGCTGCACATCAAGTGTGCTCCAATTTATGAGTAATAAGATTCTTTTTTTCCTCCCAACTGCTAGCCCTGCAAACTTACCCTGGGCTCTGAGAGACAAGCTGGGTTCTTTTCACCTCATATTTCCAGTAATAGGACTTTTGCAAATGAACCTTAAAATTTCTGTTGAAGATGCACAAGCCAGAACAGAATCCAGCTTACGCTCCCAGAGCTTTGTGTTACCCCAGCGCTAAGGTTAGCCCTCTTTCTCTCATCTCCCCTGACTGGCAGGAGCTTCCAGTTGAGATGGAGGGAATCCCGTAACGACACTTACTGGAGTTTTTGACACTCGGACATAAACATCGGGAGCCAATGAAAACAAGGCCTTTATTAAGGAGGATTTCCCAACATTGCTTCTGCCCACAAAGCACACCTGGAGAGAGACAGGAGAAAAGAGATACTATTGTTAGTTTTCTCTCCTTCATCCAACCCCACCTGTGCAACAGGAGTGGGTCACTCCTGCAAACCCTCAATTAGTTCTCGTGGCCTTACCACCTTAGACAAGGAAGGATGGTCCAGTGACTACGACACTCACGTAAGTCTTGGGAGCCGAGTTCTAGACCATACCATAGACTTCCCGTGTAAAGCTGAGCAAGTCATGTAGCCTCTTAGTTCCCCATCTGTAAAATGGGTATAACAGCACTTCCCTATCTCACAGGGGTGTCATCATTGAGTGTGAGGTGCTCAGATACCATGGTGCTGGGGGCCATATATGTAACTAAGACTGACTCGCTTTCAAGGGAATGTCTTTGTGCTAGTTGATACCCTCCTATATGAAAAGTCTCAGGAAGGGCCAAGTTAGGTTGAAAACCTAGTACCCCTGACAACATGAAATGTCCATGTAACTGTCCTATCTGTAGGGATAAATATTTTGTTCCCTTTGTAAGGGGCTTAGTCCTTCAACTCTGTAGAAGTCCCAGGATCTGTAAAATCTTGAGACATCTGCAGAAAGCCCAGGCATTAGTCTATTCCTTGGACCCCAGGCTCTTCAGAAGCTGTGCTTCCATCAGTTCCCCTGCCCAGTGTGGACAAAAATGCACCACTTGCTCCGAGGCAATTGACAGTGCAGAGCAGGTTTCCCTACATAAAGTTCATGCTGACACAGCCCCCATGGTTCACAGAGGGCTGAGGCTGCACAGAGACGCTCCATGTGGTCAAACCCCAACTGCCAAAACTACAGCACCCAAATGCATGAATTCAGGGGAGGGGAGATAGGGACACCGCTGTATAGCAGGGGTTGGCAACCTATGGCACGCGTGCCAAAGACGGCACGCGAGCCGATTTTTAATGGCACGCTGCTGCCTGCCGGGGTCCCGCTCAGCCCGCTGCTGAACCCTGACAGCGGGCTGAGCCGGACCCCGGCAGGCAGCAGCATGCCATTAAAAATTCTGCCCGACCCAGCCCGCTCTTCTCTGCCCCCCGCCTACCGCTCTCTCTGGCGGGGGTAGCGGGCAGAAGCTAGCTTGGTCCTGCTGGCTGCTGCTGTACGGCAGGCTCCGCCAGCAGCCAAGCTTCCCCCTCCCCTGCCTCTTCCCCCAGCGTGCTGCATGGAGCCCCGCCTCCTCTCCCTCCCTGCTGACGATGACCCTTGCGAGGGAGGGGAGAAGAGCAGCCCCAGCGCCCTCGCTGCTCAGACCGGTAAGGAGGAGAAGAAGAGGCAGGGGGAAGCGGGGTAGGAGCGGGGCGTATCCCTCCAGCCTCCTGCCGTGAGCCGCTCAGGGGGCAGGGAGCACCCCCCTGATCCCAGCCCACCACCCCCCAGCCCTCTGCCCTGACCCCTGCACCCCTGCATCCCCCCCACGACCCCATCCCTGATTCCTGCACCCTCCACACATGCCCAGCCCCCTTTCACCCCATGCCCTGACTCCTGCACCCCCTCACACATACCCAGCCCTCTGCCCTGACCCCTGCACCCCAGCTCCCTTCATCCCCCCCGCGACCCCATCCGACTCCTGCACTCTCCCCACATACCCAGCCCCCTCACACCCCATGCCCTGACTCCTGCACCCCCTCACATGCCCCCAGCCCCCTGCCCTGACTCCTGCACCCTCCACACATACCCAGCCCCCCCACAC
>NW_020698831.1:0-7002 GCF_002925995.2 Terrapene triunguis
TTGGGCCATGATTGCACTAAAGTCAATGGGCTAACTCCTGAGATTCTTATTCAGTTCTTACTGAGCCAAACTCCAGTCACGTTTCTGCTAGTGTCTATGCTCTTCATTTTGGGTGGATGCAGGGAAGGCCTCAATTGTCTGATCTGTCATTTCTCATGAGCCCCTAGTTCATTGGGTCTGATTCTCATCCCATTGTCATAGGCCTAAATCACAAGCTACTGCGCTGAAACCAATAGGCATGATTCTCCTTTCCATGTAAATGAGGGGTAGCTCTTCTGAAGGGAATGGAGTTATGTTGGTTTAAATTTGGAAGAATTCCACTGGAGTTTCAACAGCCTAATCAGGAGTAATCTACTTAGTTATTTGGTTCTCATAGACTCATAGACTCATAGACTTTAAGGTCAGAAGGGACCAATATGGTCATCTAGTCTGACCCCCCGCATGATGCAGGCCACAGAAGCTGACCCCCCCACTTTCCCTTAGCTCTGCTGTTGAAGTCTCCAGATCGTGATCTAAAGACTTCAAGTCGCAGAGAATCTTCCAGCTTGCGACCCCTGCCCTATGCTGCGGAGGAAGGCGAAAAACCTCCAGGGCCACTGCCAATCCACCCTGGAGGAAAATTCCTTCCCGACCCCAAATATGGCGATCAGCAGAACCCCGAGCATACAGGCAAGAATCTCTAGCCAGACCCTCATTTTACCAGCGATGTCCATTATTGCCTAATTGATTAGAATCACGTAATCCCATCAAACCATTCCCTCCATAAACTTATCTAGCCTAATCTTGAAGCCAGAGAGGTCTTTCGCCCCCACCGTTTCCCTCGGAAGGCTGTTCCAAAATTTCACCCCTCTGACGGTTAGAAACCTTCGTCTAATTTCAAGCCTAAATTTCCCCACGGCCAGTTTATATCCATTCGTTCTCGTGTCCACATTAGCACTGAGCTGAAATAATTCCTCCCCCTCCCTGGTATTTATCCCTTTGATATATTTGAAGAGAGCAATCATATCCCCCCTCAGCCTTCTTTTGGTTAGGCTAAACAACCCAAGCTCCTCGAGTCTCCTTTCGTAGGAAAGGTTTTCCATTCCTCGGATCATCCTAGTTGCCCTTCTCTGTACCCGTTCCAGTTTCAGTTCATCCCTTTTAAACATAGGAGACCAGAACTGCACACAGTACTCCAAGTGAGGTCTCACCAGCGCCTTGTATAACGGAAGCAGCACCTCCCTGTCCCTACTAGAAATACCTCGCCTTATGCATCCCAAGATCGCATTAGCTTTTTTCGCAGCCACGTCGCATTGCCGACTCATAGTCATCCTGCGATCAACCAGGACTCCGAGGTCCTTCTCCTCCTCAGTCACTTCTAACCTATGCGTCCCTAGCTTATAACTAAAATTCTTATTAGTCATCCCTAAATGCATCACCTTACACTTCTCACTATTAAATCTCATCCTATTACTAATACTCCAATTTACAAGGTCATCCAAGTCTCCCTGCAGAATATCCCGATCCTTCTCCGAGTTGGCAATGCCTCCCAACTTTGTGTCATCCGCAAACTTTATCAGCCCACTCCTACATTTGGCTCCGAGGTCAGTAACGAATAGATTAAATAAAATCGGACCCAGAACTGAACCTTGAGGAACCCCACTGGTGACCTCCCTCCAATCTGACAGTTCACCTTTCAGTACTACCCTCTGCAGTCTCCCCCTTAACCAGTTCCTTATCCACCTCTGGATTTTCCTATCGATCCCCATCTTATCCAATTTAACCAATAATTCCTCATGCGGAACCGTATCAAATGCTTTACTAAAGTCGAGGTATATTAGATCCACTGCATTTCCTTTATCTAGAAGGTCTGTTACTTTCTCAAAGAAGGAGATCAGGTTGGTTTGGCACGACCTGCCTTTTGTAAACCCATGTTGTAATCTGTCCCCATTGCCATTCACCTCAAGGCCCTTTACTACTTTCTCCTTCAAAATTTTTTCCAAGACCTTACATACTACAGAAGTTAAACTAACAGGCCTGTAGTTACCCGGGTCACTTTTTTTCCCCTTCTTGAAAATAGGAACCACATTAGCTATTCTCCAGTCCAACGGTACCACCCCCGAGTTTACAGATTCATTAAAAATTGTCGCCAAGGGGCTTGCAATTTCTCGCGCCAGTTCCTTCAGTATTCTAGGATGAAGATCATCCGGTCCGCCCGATTTAGTCCCGTTTAGCTGGTCAAGTTTGGCTTCCACCTCTGATACTGTAATGTCTATCCCCCCTCCTCTATTCCCCTCTGTCCTACTCCCTCTATTCCTAAACCCTTCATTAGCCTTATTAAAGACTGAAGCAAAATATTCATTTAGATATTGTGCCATGCCTAGATTACTGTTAATTTCCACTCCATCCACATTCTTCAGCGGTCCCACTTCCTCTTTCTTTGTTTTCTTCCTATTTATATGGCTATAAAACCTCTTACTATTGGATTTAATTCCCCTTGCAAGGTCCAACTCTACACGGCTTTTGGCCTTTCTCACCGCATCCCTACATGCTCTAAACTCACTAAGGTAGGTTTCCTTGCTGATCCCTCCCTTCTTCCATTTTCTGTACGCTTTCTGTTTTTTCTTAATCGCCCCTTTGAGACTCCCGCTCATCCAGCTAGGTCTGAATGTCCTGCCCACTAATCGTTTTCCCTTTTTCGGGATACAGGCCTCAGACATCTCATGCAACTTCTGCTTGAAATAATCCCAGGCGTCATCTGCCTTTAGATCCCTAAGTATGTTAGCCCAATCCACTTCCCTAAGTAGTTGCCTTAATTTATTAAAGTTGGCCTTTTTGAAATTGTAAACCTTAGTTACAGTATTATTTCTGTTAATCCTTCCATTAAGTTTAAACCGAATTAGCTCATGGTCACTCGAGCCAAGGTTGTCCCCTACAACCATTTCTTCAACGAGGTCCTCACTACTCACCAGCACTAAATCTAAAATGGCATCCCCCCTTGTTGGTTCACTTACTACTTGATGAAGGAATTCATCTGCTAGTACGTCTAAGAACATCTGAGCCCTGTTATTGTTACTAGCATTTGTTACCCAATCTATATCTGGGAAGTTAAAATCCCCCATGATGACACAGTTCTTATCAGTTTTTACTTCCCTAAAAACATTAAGTAGTTCTTTGTCTGCCTCCAGGCTAGATCCCGGCGGTCTATAACATACCCCAAGCACTATCTCAGGGGAGGCTCTAGTACTTCTTTTATGCAGTGTAATTATTGCCCATACAGACTCTGTCTTATCCATCCCATCAATTATTATTTCTTTACATTTTATCTCATTATTGACATATAATGCCACTCCCCCACCTTTACCTTTTTTCCGGTCATTCCTAAACAGCACATACCCTTCCATACCTGTACTCCAGTCATGATTACCGTTCCACCACGTTTCGGTTATTCCCACGATATCAGGTTTCATTTCTCGGACCAGGAGCTCCAATTCCTCCATTTTGTTACCTAGGCTTCTCGCATTGGTGTATAAACATCTTACCGTATGCTGTCTATCCTTTCTCTCATTAGTTATGCAATTTGGAACGGACCCCATGCTGTCCATCTGCCCCCTCTTCCTTATGTCCAATTCCCTACCCCTATCTATGTCTGTGCTTAACTCCTCACACTCCTTTTCTGTGTTGGAATCTGGCGTGGAGATTACCTGAACATCTCCCAACCGTCTCCCCCAAGTTCCTAGTTTAAAGCCCTTTTGATGAGATGAGCCAGCCTCCCTCCCAGAAGTCTATTCCCTTCCCTACTCAGGTGAAGTCCATCCCGCGAGAACAGCTGTCTGTCCCCGAAAGCCTCCCAGTGGCCATACATCCCAAAGCCCTCCTTGTAACACCACTCCCTTAGCCAGCTATTAATCCTCATAATTCTGTCGGCCCTTTGCTGTCCTTCTCTTGGAACAGGCAGAATCCCACTAAAGATAATCTGAGCCTCCACTTCCTTAAGCGTCTTCCCCAGCCTGGCATAATCTCCCTTGATTCTCTCTAGCGAGAACCTAGCCGTGTCATTCGTTCCTATGTGAAGGATGATTAAAGGGTTCTTACCCGCTCCTTTTAGGATCCTTTTCAACCGCAGGTCCACATCCCTTATCTTAGCGCCCGGCAGACAGCACACCCTTCTGTTTTCAGGGTCCGCTCTGGTCACAGGCCTGTCCAACCTCCTCAGCAAGGAGTCTCCAATCACATAAACCTGCCTTTGCCTGGTGACAGTACTCTGTACAAATCTATTCCCTGTCCCCTGTAGTCGTACCTCTTGTGTCTCTCTATTTTCCCTTATAGTCCCCCTAGTGCCATCCTCTATCCTACTGGGGCCCGGTATAGGTGCTGTCTCCATCAACTCCTGCCCTCTCTCTATTGGACTAGCCGCTCTTCTCTTCTTCCTCTGCCTCCCACCATCAGTTACCACCTGCTGCCTCTCTTCCTCGTTATCCAAACACTCAAACCTGTTCCTGAGTTCTATTCCCCCCTCACTAGCCCTCCTTTTCCTAGGCCTGCTCCTCACAGTCACATGCTTCCACTGATCTTGCTCTGCCCCTGACCTTCCCCCCTCACAGACCATAGCCTGTGCTTCCACCTGTACACCTGAGCATTCCCCTTCTGCCACACCCTGCTTCTGCTCCATTAGCTGCTCGAATCCCCTTCTAAACTCTACCATAGTATCTACCTGCATCTGGAGCCCTCTAATCTTTTCCTCTAGTAGGTCTATGAGGCGGCATTTCATGCAAACATACCTTTGTTCAGGCTCCCCAGCGAGGACCATGTACATACCACAGCTGCTGCATGCAATCATCTGCATACTGTCCCCTGCTGCTTGGCTCATGGCTGCTGTGGTCTCTGCCTGCTGCTCCTGGGAACACAGAGCACACCGCGCGCTGCGCCCTCCTGCCTCCCCTTCCACCTCCCCCTGTAAACTCCCACTTAAACTCCCCTGTTAGCAGCCCTGTTTGCCGGCTCCTGGTGCCGCTCCTCGCAGCTGTGAGAGGAGAACCCAACCCACTATTAATAAATCAAATGCAATTTAATTTTGATTTTTATTTAGGTTGCAACTTTAAATGAGTCAAAGGGAGATAAGTGCCCAACTCCCATTGGCTTAGTCCCCTTTGAAACTCCCAGCCTCAGTTTATATAGCACTGCAATCACTAAACTAGATGGGCTTCCTAGAAGAGCCGCCCAAATGCTAAATCAGATGGGTCGATTGATTTATTAGGCAAGCAGTGGGAGTCCTCTGTATTGACAATGGTGCAAATCATAGCCAAGTCTAGCTCCACTGTACATCCGCGGTCAAAAATACTCATTCAAAAATATAATATAGAGTCCTCAGCTGGCTTATACATCATAGCACCATTGAGAATGCTGGGTCTATTTCTCTTTAGGCACAAATTGGTCCTGTCATAGGTTTCACCCCCACTCTGGACTTTAGAGTTCAGATATGGGGACCTGCATGTGAACCTCTAAACTGAATTACCAACTTAGATCTGGTTTTGCTGCCACCACTCCCAAGTTCTAACTCCTTTCCCTGGGTAGCCTTGAGAGACTTCACCAATTTCTTGGTGAACACCGATCCAAACCCTTGGATCTTAACACAAGGAGAATTTCATCATCCCCCCTCCTTTCACCCACCAATTCCTGGTGAGCCCAGATCCAACCCCCTTGGATCTTAAAACAAGGAGAAATCAATCAGGTTCTTAAAAAGAAGGCTTTTAATTAAAGAAAAGAAAGGTAAAAGAAAACCCTCTGGGAGAGATTAGCATACCAGCTACTCTCACAGACAACAGATTCAAAACTCAGAGGATGTCCCCCTGGGCAAAAACTTAGTTACACAAAAAATACCCAATTTGATTATTCCCTAATGCCCAAGACAAGTTACAAAAAGAAAATAAACAAAACCTATTTATTCCTTTTCTAATACTCACTACTCTGATAAGAGCTGATTCCTTGATCTTTTCCACTACGGCCAAAACTGAAACTGACCCAGACAAAGGGAACTTCCCTCCTTCCTTTTGAAACATTTTGTCCCCCCATTGGTTCCTCTGGTCAGGTGTCAGGTAGGCTAGGTGAACTTCTTAACCCTTTACAGGTAAAAGAGGTATTAACCCTTAACTATCTGTTTATGACAGCTGCCAATCCAGGAAGTCAATAGGCTGTCCACCTATTTATCCCAGTTGAGGATATAGTCCATCATGGTAGAATCTGGTAAAATAACAATAACTATTTACTTTACCTAAATATTCAAGATCTGAAGCTGGAGGATCCTTTATTCACCAGAGGTGACTTCTTTTTCCAACACCTAAGCATAAGGCAGTAAGGAATGCCCATCAGTGTAGGTGGGATAGTATTAAAATTGCTGGTCTGCCAGATCCTGGGACTGGATGACAGAGAATAGATCATTTGATAAATGCCCTGTTCTGTTCATTCCCTCTGAAGTATCCTGCATTGGCCACTGTCTGAAGACAGGATACTGGGCTAGATGGACCATTGGTATGACCAAGTATGGCCATTCTTATGTTCTTACGGTCTTAGTGTAAAACAAGAGTTATTCCTTGAAGTTCAATCTATTAAGTTACCAAAGCGGTTAAGAGGTGGCTTGAACATGGTCTATAAAGGTCGGATTTTTATAGGGATTTAGGTGCATAAATATGCAGGTAGACATGTAGTGTAGATTTTAAAATCACCTCACTGCCATTGACTCCAATGGGAGTTAAGCACCTAACTTGCCTGGGCAGTTTTGAGAATCCCAACAAGTGCCTATCTGCATTTTTAGATGCCTAAATACCTTTAACAATCTGGCTCTAAGTACCTGCAAAAGGAGAAGATTCCTGATAGTCAAGGTGTCCTTAATCTAGCAGACAAAAGCAGAATGAGATCCAATTCAGCCTGGAAATAAGAAGCAACTTTTTCACCATGGGGGTAATTAACCATTAGAACCACTTGTCAAGGGTGTGGTGAGTTCTCCATCACCTGAAATCTTTAAAT
>NW_020698832.1:0-1790 GCF_002925995.2 Terrapene triunguis
ATCCTGCACCTCGCTGCGACCTAGGCTCCTACCACTGGACCTAATTATCAGATGCAGCATGTGACATCAGGTTGTGCAACTTTTTGCATAAAAGCAGGCTCTCCGCAAGTAAGTGGCCAGATCACTCCAGGTGTGAACCATGGCCTCACTACATGAGCCTGGCCCGGTTCTGCCCCTACTGGAGTTGTGCAATGGAAATGTAGGGGTTCCTTCAGGGATGGTCTAGACAGTATTTGGTCCTGCCATGCGGGCAGGGGACTGGACTCGATGACCTCTCGAGGTCCCTTCCAGTCCTAGAATCTATGAATCTATGAATCTATGAACCTCCGTCCCTGGAGCTACTCCACCATTCTTGACTCGGACACCCGGCAGTACTATAAGGGTCCTACCATCAATCAAACCCTAACCCCCGCTTCTTGACCCCTTAAGCCCCACCCCTTGACCCTTAGTCCCTCCCTTCTGTCACTGGAAGTCCCACCCCTTGGGGGTGTTACTTCCGGGGTCAAGGTGACCACATGACCGGAAGCAAGGTGTGTCGTGTGACCCCTCTAAGAACTCCTCCCACCACCCTCTACCAATCAGGATGGGTTTCATCCTGAAAGGACGACCCCGAGAGGAGATTTGACCAATCAGGGCAAGTTCCTGAGTGGGGTGACCTGTCCGGAAGTGGCTTGTGTGATGCCTCTAAGAGCTCCCCCCACTGCCCTCTACCAATTAGGATGTGTTTTGCCATGATAGGACTGCCCCAAGAGGAGAATTTGACCAATCAGAGCGAGATCCGGGGCAGGGTGACCCATCCGGAAGTGAGCCGTATGACCCCACTAAGAACTCCTCCCAAAGCCCTCTGCCAATCAAAGTGCAGCACCATTACCCCATAAGTCCCAGCGCCGGACAGAGGAGGCCATCTCTTACCAAGGACACGTGTTTTAGAAATCGTGGAAAGGCTGCTGAGTGGAAACATGGACTCCTTCACTACCCCCCGTGAGAACTTTGGACTTTCTTTTAGCCCCGAGGCCTCTCTTTGTCCACCCCCTTATAGGTGGAATGCGATCACGGCTTGGGGGAGTCACCGGCGGCCAAGGTGAACGGAAAAGACGTCGCACAGGTAAATGAATGATTAAGAAGCGACGGTCGAGGAGGAGGTGTAATGGGTTAGGAACTGGGGGTTGTGTAAATCTAAAAACAAGCAGTGGGGTGCTTACGCTATTTCTTTTCTGAAAGGTTTAATGAAGCATCTTGGTTTGTTTTCAAGGAGCTGTATGTCTTTTAAATAAAGAATAAATTGTTTGTGAGAACCTAGCTCTTGTGGGGTTTTTTGTGTAAAAGTGACCCATTTACAGCAAAACGCTGAAATGTATGTTGTGGGAGGGGGAAAAAATCCTAAAAAAATGTGCTTACAATCAAACAAACAGGGCTTGTTCAGACATGTGTTTGAGTACAATAGAGTTGAACTGAATGGGTTTAACTACACCCCCCCCTCACTGAATAGCCAGGGTGACTGCGATTACTTACCCTTGTTGCCATAGGGTTACATTTGATGGGGGTGCACCCATAGTCAGTGGGGTGGGTGGGTGTGGATGGTGAGTTCTGATTAATATGAAATGAAATAAAACCTCAGGAATTCGCAGATGCGACTGGACAGTTTAAATATAACCCCTGGAGTTGGCAGAACTCTATTGGACAGTTTAAATATGACCCCAGGAGTTGGTGGGACACTATTGGACGGTTTAAATATGGCCCTGGAGTTGGTTGATTGCTATGGGTCATTCTTTCTAGAACCGCCCCCCACC
>NW_020698832.1:1800-4426 GCF_002925995.2 Terrapene triunguis
GCTACTCTGTTGAAGTCTGTTTGAAACAATGGGCTAAGATGCTATAAAAAGCTCAGGTATGTTGGAGACTGTCCTTTTCAACAGAAACTTTCTTGAATGGCTGCTGGACTGCAGAAAGAGGTAAGGCTTGCTGTCTTTAACTCTGACATGCCACTCTTTGCCCATGCTGGCTTTGGAAAATAATGGTGTCTATCTTCATTGCAGTGTGATCTGCTTAGCATGGAACCAGTAACTTTAAGCTGCAGTTCACCAACAGGCCAAGGTAAAAACCATTTTAACTATAGTTGTGCTTAATACTTTTTTTAAAAACTTTAGGTATTACGCAGGTTGTACAGGGATTTGGTGGCAATACTAACTACAATTTGTTCTTGTTCTTTAACCTGAAGGCCCAAACACACATGGGGGGGAACAGAACAAGCATGTGCTTGCAACACTTTATCCCATAGTGAAAGGGAACTTTTTTGAAATTGGCTTTTAAATGCGTGGGGGCGTTATTGAAAAATATATTTTTTTAAATGTGCTGTTTTGTGTGAGAGAGGGGTCTGTGCAAGGCATAGGTGTAGGTTTTTTAAAAGTACTTGGTTTGTTTCAAACTAACAGGTTTTTTTACTGTGCATAATGTGATGTGTTTTTAAAATGGGTTTGAGGCAATTGGGGGAATAATACTAACTAACCCAAAGGCCCAAGCACACACGGCTGGGGGACAGAACAAGCATGGGCCATTTAAATGCATGGGGGGCGGGGTTATTGAAAAGGGCTGCAAACTTGGTTTGGTGTGTTTTATAAAGCTGCTGTTTTGTGTGAGAGAGGGGTCTGTGCAAGTCATAGGTGTAGGTTTTTAAAAAGTACTTGGTTTGTTTCAAACTAACAAGGTTTTTTACTGTGCAAAATATGTTTTAAAATGGATTTTAAAAGCAGTTTGGTTTTTTATTCTGCAAAATGAGATGTATTTTAAAAAAAATGTTTGTGGGTTTTTTGTTGTTTGTTTGTTTTGTTTTGTTTTGTTTTGTTTTTTAAGTGGTAGAAATAAACTCAAAACCTGTGTTTGTTGTACAGCCTGAAATGGATTATTTGTTTTAAAGCTGTGACTTTTTAAATAGAAAAACACCTTAATGAATATTTTATTTTTTAAGTTTACAAGACGATTTCATGTGTTTTATAATAATGTTGTTTGCTCCGCAGTACGGTCAAAACATGAGAGATCCTTAGACCAGAGGGAAAACAAGCTCAAAAGAAAAAGGAAAGAGACAGCTGAAATGGAAAATTCACCAGCATCAGTGATTAATGGATGAATGAAGCCCCGTAAATATATTTTGCTTATTGGTTTGGTTGTTCTATGAGGTTTTGTATTTTAAGTAAATACATAGGTGTGGGTGAGAAGGATGGTAAAGTTCAGTTTTGTAAAATGTTTTTTTTTTTTGTCCTCCCCGAGGTATTGCAACAACACAACCACAACTCCAGTTCCTTAGCGGCCACTGCCACACCAAATCCTGAGGAAACTATGAGTGAAAACGCCCACATTCACAAACCCAGAGCATGCGTTCTAGGGGCTCTGAATGTGCGCAGAACCACACACATTCACAAACCTAGAGCATGCGCTCTAGGGGGTGTGAATAAAAAATGAAGGACTGAAAACTCCTGCGATGCTGGAGTTTGCCAGGGAAAAAAGAGTCACACGATTAACCTAAACACAAAGTACATGGTTCTGTTCAAAAACCCCAGGGATAAATGACAAATCGCTATGCTACGCTCGCTCGGCAAATGTACCCCGGCAAAGCTCAATTCCTTCTAGAAGCTTTTGAGGATGCTACCAAAAGACCTTATGGCTACCTGGTGGTGGATTTAAATCCTTCCACACCAGAAGCTTATAGACTAAGAACTGGTCTTTTCCCTCCAGACTGGCCGGCGGTTTATACTTTGAAAACAACAGGAAGTCTGGTGGCACCTTAAAGACTAACAGATTTATTTGGCCATAAGCTTTCTTTTAGGGCCCCATTGCCCAGCAAAGGGAGTCTCAAAGGAGGGGCCTTGTTTCTATTGGGGTTCCTCTTCCCTGCTACAGTGGGTCTAAACAGAGAGGCCTTAGTTCTATTGGCGTCCCATTGGCCAGATGGAGCTAGTCTCCGAGAGGCTCGTTTCCATGGGGTCCCATAGCCCAGCTGGGTTTCTTACCCCTCTTCTTCACCAGGAGCCTGTGCACCCCAAGTATCCCACGCCTGGGTTGCCGGCTGATGTTGGCTGGGTGGGCTACAGGGAGATCCAGCTGCAGCACAACGTTGCCTGCCTTGGAGAAGTCGGAGGAGGTCTGGTGGAAGGAGGAGAAGAGGGGAATCCATCAACATTCTCCCTTCAGCAATCCAGCGCCCCTGGGCCAGAGCTCTGCTCCCACCCCTCTGTAGGACGTGCTGGGTGAGGCAGCCCTACCTTAGTTCACCCTTTGAAGCAAATAACTGTTGCTTATAATACTTGAACCTCAACCCATTGCCGGCACAGCTAATCCCTGAAAGGGGGATGGGGTCCAAAGGAACACCATACACACTTCCTGGTGGGAGGACCAGATCTCAGGTTTAAATCCAATTATTTGGGGTAACAAGTGTAAGAAGGGAGATGTGACAGCTCTGCCCCA
>NW_020698833.1:0-4989 GCF_002925995.2 Terrapene triunguis
TTTTTTATATGTGCCAGCTTGTAATTTCTACAGATATAAGTCAATGTCAGATCAGTTTAGATTATGCAAAAGAGTATTATTGGCAAGAGAAGAGAAAATACGTGGTTTTAAATGGACAGTTTTGCATGGACTATATTTTAAGACCCTGAGAACTAGCACTCTAATGTTGAGCTAGAAAGGAAATATATGAAAGTAATAGTACTATTTCTTTACTTCAGTAATGTAGAGCTGCTCCCTCAGTCTGATCTCACAAGCTTGGATAATGACATGTCTCCCCAGAGAATATGAGGGCAGCCTAAAACCTAGCTCGGTTTTAGCTCACCTAGTTTTTGATGATAGTTGATTATCATTTCCTCTCTTGAAGACAGGCACATGCACACATTATATTTTATGTGCCTGATACTAGGAAAGAAACAAGGATTTTCAATTAGGTTACCTCCTCAGTTGTGATTTGTTTCCTAATTTGCATTGATATCTATTTTAATTGCAGATTTGTTTAATATATTAGGAGGAATTTTATCCTTTTAGTTGATCGTTTATTTTCTTTCAGTTTTTCAGGCCAGATGAGTAAACAAAACTTCTTGCATAGAGTTAAATCGTTTCCTCTTGTGTCACTAAAGGTTCCAGGTAACACCTTTCATAAAAATCCACTATCACTTAAATGAAGATACCCTGCTTCTAGGTAGGATCTGGGCCACGAGACCGTATGATTATTAAAATAAAGACCTGCTTTTTAGCTTTAGAAGAGAATCCTAAATCCAGATAGGAAAGGATTTAAAAGTGTGTAGGTCAGACCCACCTATTTTGGGCAACGTTTTTTATTATTGCTTAATCAGCAATATGCTCACTAAGGCCTGGTCTACACTAGGCGTTTATGTCGACTTTAGCGCCGTTACATCGACTTAACCCTGCACCCGTCCACACCACGAGGCCATTTAGTTCGACATAGAGCTCTCTTTAAATCGATTTCTGTAATCCTCCCCAACGAGAGGAGTAGCGCTAAATTCGAAATGGCCATGTCGAATTAGGCTAGGTGTGGATGGAAATCGACGCTAATAGCTCCAGGAGCTATCCCACAGTGCAACACTCTGTTGACGCTCTGGACAGCAGTCCGAGCTCGGATGCTCTGACCAGCCACACCCCGGGAAAATTTGAATTCCTTTTCCTGTCTGGGCAGTTGGAATCTCATTTCCTGCGTGGCGAGCTCAGCAGCAGTGGCAATGATGCAGAGCTCTCCAGCAGAGATGGCCGTGCAATCCCAGACTAGAAAGAGGGCCCCAGCATGGACTGATCGGGAAGTCTTGGATCTCATCGCTGTGTGGGGAGATGAGTCCGTGCTTGCCGAGCTGCGCTCCAAAAGACGGAATGCAAAGATATATGAGAAGATCTCTAAAGCCATGGCAGAGAGAGGATACAGCCGGGATGCAACGCGTTGCCGCGTGAAAATCAAGGAGCTGAGACAAGGCTACCAGAAGACCAAAGAGGCAAACGGACGCTCCGGATCCCAGCCCCACACATCCCGTTTCTACGAGGCACTGCATTCCATCCTTGGTGCGGCCGCCACCACTACCCCACCAGTGACCGTGGACTCTGAGGATGGGATATTGTCCGCGGCCGGTTCCTCCATGTTAGCTGACGGGGAAGATGAGGAAGGAGATGAAGAGGACGATGCAGTCGACAGCGCTTACCACGCTGATTTCCCCGACAGCCAGGAGCTCTTCATCACCCTTACAGAGATCCCCTACCAACCGTCCCCCGCCGTTACCCCAGACACAGATTCAGGGGAAGGATCAAGCAGTAAGTGTTTTAAATATCATAACATTTATTTATAACAGAACTTGCATATTTTAAATATTAACAATAGCTAAAGTGCTTTCAAGTATGTAAACTTTTATTTATAACAGAACAGGAAGATTTGAAATATTAACAATGGGTAAAGTGCTTCTAAACATGTAAACAGGAAAGTGCAACAAAACGGGAATCTGAACAAAGGGTATCATGATTACTGTGTCTTTGTCCGCTTCAATGTATAGTCCGAACCATTTTAAGAAAATTCAACAATGTCCGCTGCATGATTACACTGCCCAAGACGCTCCACTCTTTTGTCCCTCCAAGGGCACCTAACCCAAAAGCTGGTCAATGTGTCCGGGGATAGAGGCGAGATCCCCCGTGGAGAACTCCTCATAGGCCTCCTGCAGGTGTCTTTCCAGCCTAATTAGCAGGTTCTTTGGCAGGGAGAGCTTATTAGGCCCCCCGTGGTATGACACGTTTCCCTGCCACAACGCCAGCAGGTATTCGGGGATCATGGCCTTGCAGAGCATAGCAGCAAATGGCCCCGGTTTCTGCTGGCTGTCCCGAAGCATCTTCTCCTTCTGGCTCTCCGAGACCCTCAGGAGGGTGATGTCTGTCATGACGCCCTGCTTTGAATTAGGTAGGGGAAAGTTAGTATTGCGACTGCTTGCCCGTTCCTTTACAGAACTGCAACCGCCGGTTTACAGCCACACGGTTTACAGCCGCGAGGGGCTGGGACAGGGGCAGAGTTCATGCTTGCAGGATTGCTGCCAGCAGAGACCCGCATTGCTTTCTATGTGAAAGGAGGCCAGTGCCACTCTTAAAGTTTTAAGCAGCCACAAGTCTACGGCTTACCATGTTTGCCAGCTAGACAAAGTCCGGTGTCCTGCCCCGCTCCTCAGCTCGCCACAGCAAGACCGCAGGCACTGTAGGCGAGGGCCGAAAATTCGACCTTGTCCTCAGTGCGCGTGTGATAGGTGCTCTGCATGGTCTTGTTCACAGAGAAAGACTATGTTCTCTGTTCACAGATACATTGATCTGTCTCAGGAATTCACTCCCTTTTTCCAATTCCCACAGCCACATCTGCCCAGAAGCTAGCGCACATTAGGAGGAGGAAGAAGAGGACACGGGAAGACATGTTTGCTGAGCTAACGGGATGCTCCCGAGCACAGGCAGCCCAGCAGACACAGTGGAGGGAGAACTTGTCCCAAATGCACCGGGCAAACATGGAACGGGAGGAGAGGTGGCGACAGGAGGACCAGCAGGTGACTCAAACGCTGCTTGGACTAATGAGGGAGCAAACGGACACGCTCCGCCGCCTTGTGGATGTTCTGCAGGACCGGAGGCAGGAGGAGAGAGCCCCGCTGCAGTCTCTCTCTAACTGCCCTGCCCCGCCACCAAGTCCCATACCCCCCTCACCCAAAGTCCAAACACGGAGGGGCGGCAGGGTCCGTGAAAAATTTCACTCCACCCCTGCGGACTGCTCTACCACTAGAAGGCTCTCATTCCCCAAAATTTGAAAAGTCCTTTCCTACCCGCCTCACACAAGACCCCGTCCAAGTTTCACCCCCCCGTTCCATGTGCGGTTGTTAATAAAAAATACGTTTCTGTTCATTACTGTTTCCATCCTCTTCTTTTGGAGGAGAGTCTGTCTGAAGGGGGGGGAAGGGGCTTGGTAATTGGACAGGACAGTCACCTTTAGCAGGGGGCAGGTCCAGCAGCAGGGCACATATACAGTGCAGTGACTAGTTACCCTGGTCAGTCTGGGAGGTGGTTTTCATGTCCTGGGGGGGAGGGGGGGTTGCTCTGTGACTTTGTGGCGGGGGAGGGCAGTTACAGATCTTATGCCACAGTCTGCGTCCCAGGTTTAAAACATTCCCGCGAAAACAGTAATAAAGACAACGGTATCCATTAACAAAACAGAACAGATTTTATTTTTTGGGAAGGGGGTGAAGGGGGTATGTAACTGGAGAGGATAGTCGACGGCAACCGGGTAAAGAAACGGGGGCAAGTTCAGCTTCTGTGTCCACAAACTTAAAAGTCACTGGGTACCCTGCTCAGCCTTGAAACTGGCTTTCAAAGCCTCCCGGATGCACAGCGCGTCCCGCTGGGCTCTTCTAATCGCCCGGCTGTCTGGCTGGGCGTAATCAGCAGCCAGGCTATTTGCCTCAACCTCCCACCCCGCCATAAAGGTCTCCCCCTTGCTCTCACAGAGATTGTGGAGCACACAGCAAGCTGCAATAACGATGGGGATATTGGTTTCGCTGAGATCACAGCGAGTCAGTAAGCTTCTCCATCTCCCCTTGAGACGGCCAAAAGCACACTCCACGACCATTCTGCACTTGCTCAGCCGGTAGTTGAAGAGTTCTTGTGCAGTGTCCAGGGCGCCAGTATAGGGCTTCATGAGCCAGGGCATTAGCGGGTAGGCTGGGTCCCCGAGGATCACTGTAGGCATCTCCACATCCCCAACAGTTATCTTGTGGTCCGGGAAGTAAATGCCTTCCTGCAGCCGTCTAAACAGACCAGAGTTCCTGAACACGCGAGCGTCATGAACCTTGCCCGGCCATCCGACGTTGATGTTTGTAAAACGTCCCCGATGGTCCACCAGTGCTTGCAGCACCATTGAAAAGTAGCCCTTTCGGTTGATGTACTGGCTGGCCTGGTGGCCCGGTCCCAGGATAGGGATGTGAGTCCCATCTATAGCCCCACCGCAGTTTGGGAATCCCATCGCTGCGAAGCCATCTATGATGGCCTGCGCGTTTCCCAGGGTCACTACCTTTGACAGCAGTACCTTGACGATTGCCTTGGCTACTTGCAGGACAACAACCCCCATGGTAGATTTGCCCACGCCAAAGTGGTTCGCGACTGACCGGTAGCTGTCCGGCGTTGCAAGCTTCCAGAGGGCTATGGCCACTCGCTTCTGGACAGTCAGGGCTGCTCGCATGCGGGTGTCCTTGCGCTTCAGGGCAGGGGACAGCAAGTCACAAAGTTCCAGGAAAGTCCCCTTCCGCATGCGAAAGTTTCGCAGCCACTGGGATTCATCCCAGACCTGAAGCACTATGCGGTCCCACCAGTCCGTGCTTGTTTCCCGGGCCCAGAATCGCCGTTCAACAAAATCCACATGCCCCATTGCCACCGTGATGTCCTGGGCGCTGGGGCTCATGGTTTCTGACAGCTCTGTGCTACTCTCCGACTTCA
>NW_020698833.1:5089-7664 GCF_002925995.2 Terrapene triunguis
CGGTCCCACCAGTCCGTGCTTGTTTCCCGGGCCCAGAATCGCCGTTCAACAAAATCCACATGCCCCATTGCCACCGTGATGTCCTGGGCGCTGGGGCTCGTGGTTTCTGACAGCTCTGTGCTACTCTCCGACTTCAGGCCCTCACGGCGGTGCCGTAGCCTCCTCGCCTGATTTCTCTGCATCTGCCTCTGGGAAAGGTGTATGATAAGCTGCGAGGCGTTGAGAACGGCCACAACTGCAGCGATGGTCGCAGCGGGATCCATGATCGCAGTGCTGTGGCGTCCGCGCTGTCACTGATCAAAAAGTGCGCGAACTGATTTCCCGCCGGCGCTTTCAGGGAGGGAGGGAGGGCGGTAGTGACTGACGGATGACGACAGTTACCCAAAAGCACCCTCGCCACATTTTTTTACCCAGAAGGCATTGGCGGATCGACCCAGAATTCCAATGGGCAGCGGGGACTGCGGGAACTGTGGGATAGCTGCCCACAGTGCACCGCTTCCAATGTCGACGCTTGCCCCGTTAGTGTGGACTCACAAAGTCGAATTACTGTCCTTAGTGTAGACACACACGTTCGACTTTCTAATATCGATTGCACATATTCGATTTAACTAAAATCGAACTACTCTCGTAGTGTAGACATACCCTTAGACATGTCACTCAGGGGTGTGAAAAATCCACATCCCTGAGCAGTGCAATTAAACCAACCTAATCCCCAGCATAGACAGTGCTAGGTTGAATTCTTCCATCAACCTAGCTACCACCTCTTGGAGAGGTGGATTCTGATGCTGATGGGAGAACCCTCTAGTTGGCAAATGTAATGTCTACATTGAAGCACTTTGGTGGTACAGGTGCAGCTGACTGTGCCTTGTAGCATTTCAAATGTAGACATGCCCTCTACCAGCTCTCTATGCAAATTGTATGAGCTTACATTACTGACACAAGTTTTTGTGTAGCAAAATTCAGTATAGCTATGGGAGAGCAAGCTGTGGGAGAGCAAGCTGGAGTCCATTCTGTATTGTCTGACCTTAGGATATGAACTGGAGAAGCAAGAAAAAGTTAGTTTTCTTCAATTTTTTTAATCAAAGTTAGGAAATGGAGCTATAAGATTATTGAATTTGAAGAGCCTCTTGCCCAACTGCTCAAAGGAGAGGTAAAGCAAAAAGACCACCTGGAATGGAAGATTAGGCAGAACATGAGTTATATTTATACAGCGCAATTGCATTGCTTGTGCTTAAAACTAGCTGTATTGGTGCCCTGTATCATAGGTTTGTTCCTTTTCTGCCCATAATAGTCTTACTATGTGGCACTGTTACAGATAGAAGATTGCAGCCATTTCCAGTGCACTTGACCTGTGCCCAGGCTGCTACATTGACCTTTTCCCAGAGATCTGCTCTTCTTTTTTATATGTGCCAGCTTGTAATTTCTACAGATATAAGTCAATGTCAGATCAGTTTAGATTATGCAAAAGAGTATTATTGGCAAGAGAAGAGAAAATACGTGGTTTTAAATGGACAGTTTTGCATGGACTATATTTTAAGACCCTGAGAACTAGCACTCTAATGTTGAGCTAGAAAGGAAATATATGAAAGTAATAGTACTATTTCTTTACTTCAGTAATGTAGAGCTGCTCCCTCAGTCTGATCTCACAAGCTTGGATAATGACATGTCTCCCCAGAGAATATGAGGGCAGCCTAAAACCTAGCTCGGTTTTAGCTCACCTAGTTTTTGATGATAGTTGATTATCATTTCCTCTCTTGAAGACAGGCACATGCACACATTATATTTTATGTGCCTGATACTAGGAAAGAAACAAGGATTTTCAATTAGGTTACCTCCTCAGTTGTGATTTGTTTCCTAATTTGCATTGATATCTATTTTAATTGCAGATTTGTTTAATATATTAGGAGGAATTTTATCCTTTTAGTTGATCGTTTATTTTCTTTCAGTTTTTCAGGCCAGATGAGTAAACAAAACTTCTTGCATAGAGTTAAATCGTTTCCTCTTGTGTCACTAAAGGTTCCAGGTAACACCTTTCATAAAAATCCACTATCACTTAAATGAAGATACCCTGCTTCTAGGTAGGATCTGGGCCACGAGACCGTATGATTATTAAAATAAAGACCTGCTTTTTAGCTTTAGAAGAGAATCCTAAATCCAGATAGGAAAGGATTTAAAAGTGTGTAGGTCAGACCCACCTATTTTGGGCAACGTTTTTTATTATTGCTTAATCAGCAATATGCTCACTAAGGCCTGGTCTACACTAGGCGTTTATGTCGACTTTAGCGCCGTTACATCGACTTAACCCTGCACCCGTCCACACCACGAGGCCATTTAGTTCGACATAGAGCTCTCTTTAAATCGATTTCTGTAATCCTCCCCAACGAGAGGAGTAGCGCTAAATTCGAAATGGCCATGTCGAATTAGGCTAGGTGTGGATGGAAATCGACGCTAATAGCTCCAGGAGCTATCCCACAGTGCAACACTCTGTTGACGCTCTGGACAGCAGTCCGAGCTCGGATGCTCTGACCAGCCACACCCCGGGAAAATTTGAATTCCTTTTCCTGTCTGGGCAGTT
>NW_020698834.1:0-4997 GCF_002925995.2 Terrapene triunguis
AGAGGAAGTGTGCAGGACTTTGCTCTTTCTGGTCTGTTTGGATACTCATCTCCATGTGACATAGGGCAAACTCAGAGTTCACGTCCTGTTACACTGTGAAGTGTAGGTTATTTTACTTAATCCTGCAGCACAATGGTGGCTGTCAGGTTTAGAGAACTCCACCGAGCCATTTCCTGAAGGGACCTTTCAGGTGGATTATGGACATTATGTTGCATTTCTGTTAAAAGTTTTGTAATATTTCCATGATTCCTATGTGTGCCTCAGTTTCCCACCGGGCTTTGCACTGAGTGTAAAGGGAAGGGATGAGGTGTTGACTCAGCAGCCTTCCTGGAAACCAGAGTCAAAACAAGCTGAATGAAGTCTACACATGTGAGTGGAGGATCGCAAGAGACAATGGAACCTCCAATCCCTGGTCCATTCACACCCAATGACCAACAGCCAAGAGGAAGGAGATTCCCCCCCACTTCTCTACAGGGAAGCAGAGCAAAGGCCCCGAGGTCGTTAGGCAAGCACTGTACAGACCTCAGGGAATTTCTGCAGTCTCTGCCCATTGCTCTTCAGCTGTCCTGCATGCAGACAGACAAAGAGGAAAGGTAGCAGGTGGTGTTTTACAAGCTGTGCTCAGAGAGATACACAGAACACACCCCCCACCTGAAACCAGACAACAGGACAGAGACAGAGCCAAAATGAATTCTACAGCAGCTTGGCTGGGTAGAGCTCGGACGCTGGCCACACTGAACTGTGTCTTAATCTTTGCTTCTCTGTGCTCACCCCTAAGGACTTTCAGATTCTGTACCCCCAGCTGACCGATGTGTTGTTTTGAAAAGGATCCCTACTGTCACTCGTACTGGGAGCACTGCACTCTGAAGGAGCGAAGGACACACCTCCCACAGGAGTCTGGCTCTGCCGGATTTGCTGCAGGGAGCCATGGAGGGAAACAGGGATTGTTGGCACCCAAAAGCCCAGTTTTGGAGTATGTGGAGTCTTGCCCCTGTGGAACTGGGTGGGTCCTTGGGGCCTAGCACATTAAAGGGGTCACCCCAAAAGGACTGGTTACAGGCTGGGGCATAGACCAGACCCTGTAGATCTGACACACGGGCACACAAGCATTTGTCAGTTATACCTACAGTGCAGATTCCCCAAGACAGCGTTATGGGGAGGAAACATCTTGCTGGACACCGAGTTTAGGATTCTCCCTCTCTAAACTGCAGGGCAGTCAGAGGCCTGATCCTGAGAGGTGCAGAGTACAGTGAATTGGGGACCTTCAGCACCTCTAAAAATTAGACCAGTGAATCCAAACTGATCATAACTCAAGAGTACAGGCAATGGGAGTCGGTAGACATGTTTATGTATCTAGTATCGATCATCTCCTAGCCCTTACACCCAGGTTTCCCTGGAGCTGATTTTTCTCTAGCGTCAGCACCTTTCCTAGTCTGATCCCTGTAGCACTTCACAGCCAACACACTCAAAAGGTAACAATACACATGTGTGGGTGCCCGTATCATGCAACAGAGGGGCACAGGGAGCCACATGCTTCCTCATCCTGGCCAGGGGCCTGTGGCCATTGGACAGGGGGTGCAGAAACTGACTAGAAACAGACAAATGAGACGTGAAGTGTCACTTGCAGAGAGGATGGCAATGAATGGAATGCACCAGTGACAGGTCCCTCCCTGCCCCAGGCACCAGCCAGCCTCAGCTAACTTCAGTGCAGCCACTGACATCTCAGTGCAGGACAACATGGACTTGACCTTTACTGGTGGGACTGCATTCTTACCAGCAAAGGGGTGCGGTTCCTTTTGGAAATATTCCACACCCCTGCAGGGGTGCACCCCCAATGCCTGCACTCTGTAGAGCACAGCCCCTTTAGGAACACTACCAATGCACACCACACTCGCGTGCTAGAAATGCTCATGCAAAGGCCTTCCAAATTCCTGCCCTAATTTAAAAGGTCTGCCACTGCTGTCAGGTTCAGCAACGCACCTGTAAACAGCAGACCATGCATAGAAAAACAACCATCCGGCATTCATAGCAACAGGACCTCTAGGAACAGCTCAGAGGACTGTGCCAGAATGACATCCCTCTTGCCTTAACAGCACACCATGCTGAGCGGGGAAACAGAAAGGGTATCCTGCCTTCTCATGGGTGGGCGGCGCGAGGGGTGGCCGAGCAGCAAGTGGATTGGTACGTCGGACCAGCGGCGGAGTAGGGGTCACCTGCAAAGTATGACAACAATTCATGATGCAGAGGAACCTCCTTGATGGATTGGTGCTTGTGGAGACTGAAGCTATACTGCACTGGCTTGCGTATGAGGGTCACTACCTATAATGGATGGAATCAGGCCTGCTCAGGTATTGGGTCTCCCTACGCTTTTCTAGCAGGATTCTCCCTGGGCTTAAGAGAGCAGGACATACAGAGCAGCTATTTATTGCCTCCGCACTACACCCCAAGCCCCACAGAATCCCAGCTGAGCGGTGTCCACATGGGTGGGGTTCAGGGGCATGTGGAATCACTGTTCAGCCTCTTCTTCTGGTTCTCAGGCTTTTCCACATCTTTCTCCCCTCCCCTCAGTGCCACACTGTGGAGGGGAGTATTGGGCCCTAAACTAATGGACTCGATTCCTTCAGTTCAATGGCGAGAAACAAAGATCATGGTCCATTCCCAATGCCACATGGATGTGGCCAGCAAATGGACACAGGATCTGGATCGTTCCATGCACGTGCACCTCACACTGCTATAAAGGGACAAATCTGATAGAAAAATCAGCCACTGGCAGCACTAAACTCATCTTCTGTAGAGCAGCCCAGTACCAGCCTTTACCCAAACGCTCTACCTAGAGAGCCAACAGGCCAGGAAGTGCTGGATTCAGACGTGTAATTGCTCTGTTCAATGAAGAGCACAAGGAAAAGCATGCCTGCATCGGTGGGAAGAATGGATCTTGGTCAGTCTGACAGCCAACAGAAGATAGTGTCTTGGCAGGAGAAGACGCTACCACTGGCTCAGTCAGCATGGCAGGAGGAATCTGGGCTTGGGGAGAATGGAGGAATCTATGATCTTCAGAGGGGGGAGTGCCCACCACAGAGAGTTCCTGGTAGTCATCAGAAGAAGTCTCCCACTGGAACAGAGGCTGGGGAGGCAAGCTGAAGGAGCAGGAGACTGGATTAGGAGCAGCAGCAGAGGGTACATAGGAAGGTTGTGGCGGGTATGGAGGAGGGGGTGGAGGAAGTGGAGAGGGAATAGGGTGAGAAGAGGAAGCAGCTTTGGCAGGGAAAATCTTGGCAGCTTCTTTGGGATGCTGGAGTGGGGGAGAAGCTGGCACAGAGACTGTTCTTCTCATGGGCAGGGGGGATTCTGGAGGAATTATAATCTAGAAAGAAAGAAGGGAGAAAGGTGAACAAATCTGGAGACGAACGGAGAAGCACTTCCTGCAACAGAAGGACAGGCAGCATGAAACAGACGGTAACATGGCACTCACTACCTAGCACTTCTCTACTTTCCTTTCACGGCAGAACACAGACTGCAAGCAGGCCAACCTCACTGCTGTAGCCAACCAGAAATAGACCTTCTTTGAGGAAGTGCCCGAGTCTCAAGGAGAAGGCACCTAGCAACACCTGCCTAGCTATAAGCACTTCAGGGCAGGTTCCTTATCTTACATCTAAACATATCATGTTGCCAAGTAAAGAAAGAAATACGGTCTGCTTATTGACTGACCTCCCCACTGTGGAATGAAAATAAACCTCACTTCAGTGCCTGACCTTAGACAACATTAGACTTCCTATCAGATAACACTGCCCTCCCAAGAGATTGCTTATTCCAATTCCTACATAGCTGGGATTTGGATGTCCTAGCTGATCTGAAAAGGGAACAGTGCTAGGACAGAGGAGTCAGATTCCAAAGCTATCCCAGGACTCTCAAGACACCTGTCACTCCCACCTCCTACTCTACATCTCCATTAGAGACCTTCTGAGCAGAGCGACACGGGGAAAAACCCTAGTACAGAGTTTGCTCTCTACCTTCTGTACTTGCTGTCCACCATCCTGCTGCTTCCTTTGTGGCCTGGCGGTGACAATGACCCCCTCAGTCAGCCAGTCTTCCTGGCTTTTCCATTCCTCCTCTTCCTGTTTGCTGATTCCCAATCTGTCTTGCAGCTCTTCAATCAAGCGATCCTGGGACACAGTCTTATGAAATATGACTGGCCCTACTTTCCGCCTCGGTGAGCGCTCACGATACATTGGGTGCACGTTTAAGGTCTCTTTTGTCCTCTCAATTACAGATTTTATCTGAATGACAAGGTGACAGGTTCAGCATGAAAAGAGCAATGCAACAGCAAGCCCCAAGATGCAGCAGCACAAACCCAAACTATTAGTGACAACTGTGAGCATGAAGAGTGATGGTATTTATTGCACAATGCCAAAGCTCCTCTTGGCACAGCCCAGAGCAGTGACTCAGTGCAAGGAAAATCCCAGCCAGGCCAGTCATAGCAGCCAAAAAGAACTCCGGCTACACAATGAAGAGATTATCCAGCACGTAGCCATGATTTGAGGTACAAGGTCACAGTTCAACAAGATCACCCCATTGGGTGTTATGGTTTCCCTAACACCACAGTGATCCAGGTCAGCTTCTTTTCATCCCTCCCCTCCGCAGTTGTGGGGGAAATAAAATTCCCCAGCACAGAGGATTCTGGGATGCACACAGCATTTCTAGTGCTGGAAGGACCCTAGGAGCTCCAGTGTCAATACTTTAACAGGCTCAGATCTAAGCCAGCAGGGAAGAGGATTTGCCATCCCAAGTCTGCGCAGTCCTTAGCAAATCCCTCCATCACTTTGCTCTTCAGAGACCTCGATAGATCATGCACTTGGCCCCATTCTAGCTAGGAGACAGCCTGCAGATTATGGATGCTATTCATGTTCTATGCTGCACAAGCAGCCAATCACTGATCCACATGCAAAAGGGACCACAAAGCTGCTGCTAGATTGGAGGGTCTCAGACCTCTGCGCCAT
>NW_020698835.1:0-3030 GCF_002925995.2 Terrapene triunguis
TTTGCTGGGAGCGCTGCTGTTTGCTAGACAGAGGCAGCAGCCGCCCTGCATAATGCCAGATGAGCTCATCTGGGCTGAACAATGAGGCGCCCGTGCGTCTGGAAGGGCAGGTGCGATTTGCCTGCACAGCCCTCCCCAAGCAGGGAAACTTCCACCCTCCCCAGGGCTGGTTCAGCTTTTAAAAGCTCGATGCATTTCTTGGCCCTGCAGCTGCTGCCCAGTTCTCCTCTCTCTCACCTGCCCCTCCCCCATCTGAAATAAATATTTAAAGACATCACAAGGAAAGAACGTTTCCTGCCTCCATCAATAAAGCAGACTGTGCCCCCCCCCCTCATTTCCAGCACTGACAGCACCCCCCGTCCCCTGGCTGCTTCCTCAGGTCTCGCTGCTTTGGCGCCTGCTGTTCCCATCTAGCAAGGCAGGGGAAGCCTCTTTGGAACGCTCCGTCTCTGGGACGTCCCACCTGGGAACCCCCGGGCCAGGCCCCTGCAATCCCGTCCCGCCCCAGCTGGCTCTCAGGTGGGGCTGCCCCCAAAGGCGACATCCTCGGGGCATGTTCCGGAACAGGGAGTGACCCTAACTGGCCCCACTCGGGGCTAATGGAGTTTCCCCCCCAAAGGTGGGTGGGGTGCGTGGACAGGGAGGCAGCGATTTGCAGCCAGATGGGAAGTGGGATCAGAGACCCGCCTGTGCTCTGGGTACAGCCCGCGAGCCTTGAACTCAGCGGGCCTGATCCTGATCCCACGTACACTGACTTTACCCCCACGCAAACTCACTTCAGTGGGGCTACTCCTCATTGACACCAGCTGGAGATCAGAATCAGGCCCAAGGCACCGATTGTGGGGTTGAGAAGGAAAGAAAGAGAGAGAGAGAGAGAGAGAGAGAAACCCCCATGCAATCCAGGTTATGGCTAGACAGATTAGTAGGAAAGAAAACGTCAAACATGCAGGATCCAGCCCCAGAGTAAAGACTGGCCCCCACTTTTGAAAGGAAAGAACCAACCAGTGCATTTAGATTTGGACTCACCGCACTTTCTCCCTGCCCGGGTGGATGCACCCACCAGCTGGGCACAGGCAGCCCTGCTCCAAGCACAGATGAGCTCTGGGATGATGATAAGGAAGGAGCTGGTGCCCAGCTGTTGGGGTGGAGCTGGGCGTCTCTCTTGGAGTGGTCCAGTGGCTACCACTCCTGGATGCTGCTACAGGCACCGGAGCCTGCGCCTCGCCAAGCAGCAAAGCAAAGTGGGCCCTCCCAAGGGGTGAGGGCGAGCCAGCACGTGGGAGTCAGACAGGACAGACAGACAAAGAGGGAGCCTGCAGGTGGACACACCCCGTGACGTGGAGCCACTCTGCATGGTGGGATCGCGGCGCTTTCAGCCCCAGCCCAGGCTTTTAGGAGACATGGAATAGAAAGACGGCAAATGGTGCCAATGGGCTTTGTAAAACCCCCTCGCGCCACTTCCTCCCCATGGGATTGTCCTGCTAACCCAATGCCAGGCACAACCCACCTGGGATCCCAGGGTTCAAACCCACCAAAGCAACAGACCCCCCCGCTGGCCTCCCTCCCTGAGCTCTAACTGCTTTGCTCCCACTGCCTTCTTTTGCTACGTATCCCCAACGCCCAGCGCCTGGGCTGTCGCTCCCAGTGCTACTCACTTAATGCTGTTAAAGGCTTCTACCAGGAAGCCCAACATGCCAGGATCTCGCTATGACATCACCCCCAAACCAGCTGATCTGCCGAGCCGATGGCCTTTCCTGATTGGGCAGCCTCTTGTCAGGGAAGCAGGGATTGGCTGAGTAACTCCTTGCAGGCCAGGTACCCAAAGGATGATGTCACACAAAGAAGCTATTTTCAACTCGGGCTCTAGTGTGAAAGGGGCTGGGAGAAAGCAAAGCTGACTGGAGAGATCCGGGGCAGCTTTGGAGAATCTGGCCCTGCCCCCTATTAATGGACATAGAGGGGTGCCCAAATGCACCAGCCAGGATCATGCTCCCTGTGACGGGGTGTCCACACCACACAGGACTGGAAGGGGTTCAGGTGCCCAGGCAGGCCTATTAACGCCATAGGCTACACCTGGAGGAAAAGCCAGGGAGCAGGGAATTGATGGCAAGCAGGTTCAGCTGGGCAGGAATAGGCCAGGCCTATAAAGCCAGAAAGCTGGCAACAGACAGGGCTGCTGCTGGGAAAGGGCAGCCCCTCCCTGGGAAGAGGGGGAAGTGTTTGGAGGCTGCAGAGATGCATAGGCTGCAGTCGCTCCCTGGGAGGAGGAAGGAGTATTTGGAGCTTGTACTCCCAGAGGAAGGGGGGTGGAGGAGAACCAGGAGTGGTAGGAAGCAGTCCAGGGAAGGAGCCGTGAGGACTAAGAGAAGAAAGCCAAGAACTGCTGGGCTGAGGATCCCCGGACTGGATCCCGGAGTAGAGGGCAGGCCCGGGTTTCCCTACCAGCCACCGAGGGTGAGGCATAGACCAGTGGGGCAGTGAACAGGAAGACTGCCAGGGTCACTGCAGGAGTGACAGAGAATTGAAGGACTGTACTCCAGCACGGGGGAAATCCTGAGTCACCTGACCAGGGGGCTGAGGAGGATGTGGTTCCCGGAACAAGAGAGGAGCTGCAGCCTGAAGAGAACAGACTGTGTGACGGCATGCAACCATGGAAAGGGTGTTGACGTTGGAGCTAATCCACGGAGTGACCAGCAGGAGGTGTCAAACGAACACCCCATGAGTGGCACACCCGGTCACACTCCCATTGTGCCACGTGCTGAACTTGCATCTACAGGGGGACACGGTCCCTGCCCTGAAGAGACTCCAATGTCCAGCTCCTGCTCCCCCTGCAAAGGGCACCGGGGGACAGGGCCAGCTTTAGGAAGTCCGGGGCCCAATTCGAACAGTTTCGACGGGGCCCCAGCAGGGATGACTGAAAAAAAAAGCCACTTAAAAAGAACCCTTTCATTTCTTCCATGTATTATTTACTTTCCATGACTATATTGTTAGGTAAAAAGCAAGTCCTTACTCACCTCTCCAGCACCCGAG
>NW_020698835.1:3040-10411 GCF_002925995.2 Terrapene triunguis
ATCAAGTCTGGGTTAAGTTTAAGCTCATCAAAAGTTCAGACTCAACAATATAAATAATAACAAAATTATATATTACATACATTGCGTCATATATTAATTAGCTGATTTTCACTTTCATATTAGGAAAATAATTCATGTTTTGATAGTTGTACAACTGATTTTCTTCAATAATGTTTATTTTATTAAAATTTATAAAATATTTCCTTATTAATATAAAATTGTGCCCTCCTCCCCCCCCTCCCCCCAGCGCCTCCCGGCCCACGGAAACAAACCCTGCTTCCCCAGCGCCACCCCGCCGAAACAGCTGTGGGCCGAAAAGGAAGAAAAGGAAGGTTTTTTGGGGAGTGACATAGGGTGACCAGATCACAGCAGTAAAATAGGACCCGACCCCTCCCCGCTCAGCCCCACCATCACACCCCTCTTCACCCCCTAGCCCCCTGCTGGCTTGCTGTGTCCCTCCTAGTCAGTCCCCCACCCACCACTTGCCTCCTTTCACCTTCTCCCTCCCCTGCCAGAAACCCCCATGCCTGCCCCTAGAACCCCTGCTGGCTCACTGCTTGCCTCTTTGCCCACTCGCCGCTTGCCCACCCGCTTGCCGCCCCCCCCCCCCCCCCCAAGTATAAAGCCTCATTCAAAGACCCAGGGGTCACTATGTTACTGCACACAGCAGTCAATCAGTGCAGTTGAAGATAAATCTCTGCATTATGCATTTTTGTATAACTTTTATATGACTTTGTATTGAACCTTGGTAATGTTATAGCTGGCCCCTAAGTTAGTATAATTAAGGTAAAAGAAAAATGTCTTTTTGCTAGAAGTAGAATAAGATCTTCCCCCCACTTTGTAATCAATTGACCTGTTGAATGAATGAGGTGTGAATGAGGAAGGTGTGGAAGGCAGGCACTTCCAGACAGCTGCAACCCTTGGAGAGGGGCTGGGAGCCAGCCAAGGAGAGCGTTGCCCAGGGCTGAGTGGGACAGAGTTTGGGTGCAGGCTCCGGGCTGGGGCACGGTGTGGGGTGCAGGATGGGTGGAGGGGTGCAGGCTCTGGGAGGGAGTGCGGAGGGGTGGGTGCAGGCTCTGGGACAGAGTTTGGGGGCCGGAGAGGGGGTGGTGGGTGCTGGGGGGGAGGGGACTGCCATCACATGTGGCTTCCTTCCTCCCCTGCTGCCCCTCACCATAGCCTCGGTGGGGGATGGGGCTGCCCCTTGCCCAGTGTTTGCAGGAGTGGTGGCTGGGGGGAAACCCAGTCAAACTCTGGTTTTACTCTTTCATTGATGGGTCACTTTAACCCCTTACAAACCCCTTCCCGCCTCTCTCACCCCCCTTTTCTACTGGGCTTGTTTGATCTTTTCAGTGGAGCCAGATGAAAACCACAAACCCCAGCGAGGGCAACAGGCTGGAAGACTAGACTGAACCCACCACCCACCCAGTCTAGTCCATCCCAGAGCCCAGACTGAGGGCAAATGTCCCCTCACCCCCGGGCCACGCTTCCACTCCTGGCCTCTCCTAGCGCCGCCAGAGATTCTGTGTGGCTGCATTGGGTGGGATTTCAACCGGACCCCCCCCCCACTAAATTCACCCCTGTTTTCCGACCACTCTGCACCAAGAGCACCTTCCTTCCCTGTCCTAGAGCTGCTGGATGGCTAGAAAGCTGAGCTGGGTGTTTGATCGATCCAGAATATTATCGTGCCCCCCCCCCCCAAAAAATTTAATGTCCACACAGCTTTGGGGGGCGGGGGGATATTCCTCCCCCCCAAAGCTGGTCTATTTTATTGTTGCAGGGCAAATGAAGGAGCCAGAGTTTAATGGAAATATTCAGCCCCTACAGTGGTCTTGCAGCAGGGGAAGCAGAGTTGATGGAAAGGGAACTGGTTTGCATAGGAGCCCCCCGTCCCCCTCCCTTTGCAAAATAATTTGGGGAGGGGAATCAGATCACTCCGTGCCTCAGTTTCCCCTCTCTTGGGGGAGAAGGGAGAGATAAAAGTCTCAGCCTGCCGTGTTGCAGACCTTTCGCATTCTCCCTCTTGATGTATTTGATTTCCTCCTCCAAACCTCCCTCTCTCTCTCACCTGGAATTCACAGCACTAAGTACTGGCTCGGGGCTTTCTTCCTGGGTTACATGATCCCGAGTTTAGTTTTGAAACTGTCGGGGACTTTTTAACCCAGACGGCAAGGTTCGTTGTCTGACCGCAGAGTGAGAGACAGGCAACACCAGCAAGGTCCAATACAAGCTCTTTATTGAAGAGTGCACACAACAATAGAGAGCAGCCCGTCTCCAGAGAGAACCAGCCACGATTACAATAACTAGTGAGATTATATAGACAGTTCCGTCGCGTCATAGTTAAACAACTCAAACCCCCCAAACCCCCCTTTACTAGGTAAAAGCTTCTAAGTTTCATGCATATCTATCTTCTTTGACAGTACAAACAGTTCATGATGCTTCAGCAGCTTCTTATCAGCCTTTTCGTCATGTACCAGAGGCTGGGAGAAAAGAGGGAGTTGAGTACAGATAAAGAACAGAAACGGGGAGTCTCCATCTGTTCAAACAAATTGTTCTTAGTACATCTGGTGCAAGAAGGCGGCCCCCACCTTCTATCTTATCTCCTGCAGCTTAAGCAAGCATGCCCCTCAGGTCTTACAGAGAGGCAGGAATGGCCTAGCAACTACTGTTAGCCTGACTTTGGCTAAGCTGGCCAAACAATGTTTTATACTCCATATTTTTGGGCCTAACAAAACAGACACAGGCAGGCACAAACTCACCCTCAAACAGCAACACCACTGAAAACCACAAAACCAACCCAATATTACAAACCTATGGGGAATCACGGGGTCAAACACTCACCGACCGAAGCCCCAGCAGCTGCTAAGGTGAGTGAGGTCCACTGCAGAGATTCCTGTCTCCCACCGGACCAGAAGCCCCCTAGGTGTCTCCTCCAGGTGAGTGCTGGGGAGAGGGGAGGGGAAGGCTGCAAAGCACATGTGCCTTCTCCTCCCCTCCCCCCTCCTGACCTGCAACAGCCGCTGCTGCCTCTGCCTCAGCCCCCTGCCGGCCAGCGTCTCTCGTTGCCTAGCAGCAAGAGCTGCTGCTTCAGGCAGGGACACTGCCCGATCTGCGCGGGGCCCTCTTAGGGGCGGGGCCCAATTCAGGGGAATCGGTGGAATCGGCCTAAAGCCGGCCCTGCCGGGGGACCTGAGCCACCATTAAACAAAGAGACAGAGGATGAAAAATCAGCCACGTCTCACTCAATCCGTGACATACCCAACAGCGGGGTCAGATTCTCAGTGGTTTAATTCCCTTGCCTTCAGGGGAGGGAGGCCTCCAGGGAACCCGACCCATACAAGATGGAAAAGACTAATCCAAACTATACATATAAAATGATGGGGTCTGAATTAGCTGTTACCACTCAAGAAAGAGATCTTGGAGTCATAGTGGATAGTTCTCTGAAAACATCCACTCAATGTGCAGCGGCAGTCAAAAAAGCTAACCATGTTGGAAATCATTAGGAAAAGGATAGATAACGACAGAAAATATCATATTCCTCTATATAAATCCATGGTACAACCACATCTTGAATACTGCAGGCACATGTGGTTGACCCACCTCAAAAAAGATCTATTGGAATTGGAAAAGGTACAGAAAAGGGCAAAAAAAAAAAAAGATTCAGGGTATGGAACAGCTTCCATATGAGGAGACATTAATAGGACTGGGACTTTTCAGCTTGCAAAAGAGACAACTACAGAGGATATGATAGAGGTCTATAAAATCATGATTGGTGTGGAAAAAGTAACTAAGGAAGTGTTATTTACTCCTTCTCATAACACAAGAACTAGGGGTTATGAAATGAAATCAATAGGCAGCAGGTTGAAAACAAACAAAAGGAAGTATTTTTTCACACAATGCACAGTCAACCTGTGAAACTGTTTGCCAGAGGATGTTGTGAAGTCCAAGACTATAACAGGGTTCAAAAAAGAACTAGATATATTCATGAAGGATAGGTCCATCAATGGCTATTAGCCAGGCTAGGCAGGGGTGGTGTCCCTAGCCTCTGTTTGCCAGAAGCTGGGAATGAGTGACAGGGAGAGGATCACTTGATGATTACTTGTTCTGTTCATTTCCTCTGGGACACTTGGCATTGGCCACTGTCGCAAGACAGGACACTGGGCTAGCTGGACCTTTGATCTGACCCAGTCTGGCCGTTCTTATGTCCAGGCTAGTTTTAAAAGTCTGAAATAACGAGACTTTCCCGCGATCCTATAGCCCCCACCGCATCTCCCCAGGCATTTTTCCTGCTGCTCCGGGTAAATCGTCCTTTTCTTAATTTCACCCCTGTCCTCCTAGTTATACCCTCCACGCTCCATCCTAAATCATTATTATTATTTGTATTCCTGTAGCACTAGGAGCCTGCCCCACTGCGCTAGGTGCTGTACAAACACAGAACAAAAAGACGGTTATTCCCCACAGCGTTTATCATTTCAGTATAAGGCAAGAGACCACAGACAGATGGAGACGGGCAGCTGGGGAATACAGGGAAATGATCAGACAATACTGGTCGGCGTGGCAGGCCGTGGTATCAGTGCACCAGCAGCCTGACGGTTCTCACTTGTTTTCCGCAGGCATCGTGGCACAGGAGAGTTCTGAGGGTGGATAACGAGTTCTTTTTTCAGGTGTTTATGGGGAGCTCCTCCCAAGAGGGAGGGGCCACACGTATTTAGAACCCCTTAGGTTCCCTCACTGTCCCACCAACGCAGAGAGACACGGTGCAGATTTTAAAAGGCTCAGCCTCCACCACCAGGGCCAGATATTCAAAGGTGCTCAGCACCCAACATGCCGACTGCCTTTGAAACTCTGGCCCTGGGTCATTTGCTTAGCTAAGGCCTGCCTGGTTCGCTCTCAGTCTCTGCGTCTGTGAGACATTCCTCCTCCCAGTTCACAAAGCTGGACAGGAAACTTCATGATCCTTTTTGACCAATCCCAGCACTGAAACGAGCAAGGCTAGACAGCGCATAAAGTTTTTACTAGGCCAAGCCAGTGCAGACTAAATGAGGCCAGAGCTCCCAAACTGCCCTGGCCTTGCTGAGCTAACACCTATTCCCACATGGCCCAGCCAAATAGCTCCAAATCCTGGCATTTATTTTAAATAAACCTCAGAAATTCCACTAATAACCACATGAAGGGACCCTTCCGGTCATGCTGTTAAGCACTCCAAAGTCAGATGCTGCTGGTTTTCTTACAGTTCTAGATAAAGTTTGGGGTGGCTGCCTATTATTAATATTACAGTAGCACCTAGAGGCCGTGACAGAGATTGGGCCCCACCATGCAAGGAGCTGTCCAAACACATAGCGAGAGGTAATCCTAGGTCTGAAGAGTTTACAGTCTAAATGGGACATAAAGGAAGGATCATTATCCCCATTTTACAGCTGGGGAATGAAAGCACAGAAAGACAATATGAGCTGCTCAAGGTCACGCAGCGGGTTTGGAGCAGATTTGGGAACTGACCCTAGATCTCCTGAGTCCCTACCCAGTGCACTAACTACAGGCATGTCCTTCTCCTAGACCAATGGTGGGCAACCTGTGGCCCATCAGGGCAACCCGCTGGCAGGCCGCGAGACAGTGTTGACATTGACCATCCGCAGGCACAGCCACCCGCAACTTCCAGTGGCTGCAGTTCAGCATTCCTGGCCAATGGGGACTGCGGGAAGCAGTGCAGGCCGCAGGGATGTGCTGGCCGCCACTTCCCGCAGCTCCCATTGGCCAGGAATGGTGAACCACGGCCACTGGGCGCTGCGGGCGTCCGTGCCTGTGGACGGTCAATGTAAAATTGTCTCGCAACCCACCACTGGATTACCCTGACGAGCTGCGTGTGGCCCGTGGGCTGCAGGTTGCCCACCACTGTCCTAGACTGATACCAGACACCTCTGTGTTTTTGGGGAACCAGGGTGCAGTATCCAGCCTGACTCATGAAAGACACCCCTCCCCCCCCCAGCCTGTGCTTAAACGAAAACCCATCAGCGGAAAAAACTTGCAGAGAGCAGTGAAGGGCGTTGGGAGACACCTAGACCCCTCCTGACAAGGGTGACAAGATGAAGACATCTCCATTAGCATACAGAATGGAGAGCAGGGACAACTCCCCTCGCCTCATCTGTATGAAAGATGGGACAGGAAGACATCTCAGATTACATACAGAATGGAGAACAGAGAACCACACTGAATTCTGGGACCAGAAAAAGCAGGGAAGCACTGCATCATGGGAATCTCTGCTCCAGATGCTAATGAACCTATGTCTGCACACACCCAGCTCAGCAATTATCAGACCAATTCTAGTAATGAATCCTTAATTGATATCCAAATACTGAAGCAGCCTAGTTGCATTGTGAGCTCCCTGGAAGAAAACACCCCCCATAGCCACGAGTGATCAGCTCCTATTGTCTAGTCTAAAGAAAACCCTTGAGTCATCAGCTTACCTATAAACAGATCTAGTGTTCTCCCTTCAACCAGTGTAATTTCTCTACAAAAATCCCTACTCACCCTCCAGTCAGGGTTCTGATGCTTAGATCCAAACTATGCATCAGTTCCACTGGAACTCGATCTTCTCACCGATCGTGCTGGGGGCTCTGCCTGTCTCCAGCATTCAGGGCCCTCAGCTACCACCGTCATCTGGGAACCCTGACCAGTTCAAGCCTCATGGAGTGGGTGAGATCCCCCCTCTTTCTCTCTCTGTTTTCCTTTCTACCTTAGGTATTAACCTTTAACCTTTAATCATGTATGTTAGGTTGGTTTAGCCCTCCTTGTGTAGTTATCACTATTATTCAATACATAACTTTTATGGTTAAGTTGGTTGCTTCTCTCTCTCTTGCTGAACTTTACTCTTTTGTGATTTTAGCTTCCCCCATTCACTCTACAGCAACGCTTCTTTTACCTAAGCTAAGGATCCCTGCAGCGCCCAAAATACTGTGGGGTTTGCTCATCGAGTAGGTTACTGCCAGTGCAATTGTGTTGTGAGATTGGGGATAGGGATGTGCTGAATCTGGGATGCATAAGGGTAACAGCTTAAAAGTGCTGCTTGACCCAGTCCATGGAGCCCAGGGGCATATAAGGAGAGAGAGCTTGAAAGTGCTGCTTCATCCAGCCCAGTGAGTCCAGAGACATATAAGGGGTCAGCTTGACAGTGCTGATTGACCCGGTCCGCTCAGACTTGCTCTGTTAATGTACGTGTGGGTGGGTGGGTGTTCATCCGGTTCTGGGGCTGGAGTAACCCAGCCCTAGGGGCCCTAGGTCCTGCAGGATAGCTCCATTGGGAGGGGACTTGCAGAAGGGAGAAGTAGAGCTTCTGTGCCAGGGAAGATAATGGAGCAAGTAATTAAGGAAATCATC
>NW_020698836.1:0-2168 GCF_002925995.2 Terrapene triunguis
CTTTTTGCTGGTCTCTGTAGGGACTATTTGGACCAAGTCTAGTTGGTGTTAGTGCACTCTTCAGCCCGCAGTGAACTAAAACCATGTTGGTTTAAATATCTCTCTTTTAACATGTGGAAAGTACATCACAGGGGGTCTGTGATATCTAAGAAGGACACATCCAGCCTCACATTCTAATAGTTTCTGAAGTTGGGGTGGGGGGATCTCTGTAATAGTTTAGGGTCACCGTAGTGTTTTGCTTTTTAAAATCCCTGGTGTCTCCGGGAGCACAGATGCAGCTTGATGGCCACCTTCTTAAAGCAAAATGAGATGTGTCTGTTCTGGTCTGTCTGTATTTCAGTGGTGATGGTGTCAATGTGGTGTTTACTGACAGGGACATAATGAGCTTTATCGTATGTGATGGTGACAAACTTGTTATTTCTTCCTTGGATGGGGATGCAGATAAACAGGGGTATGGAAAAGTCCCCCACAAACAGTTGTAATTCTCAAATGAAAATGACCAGGATGTAACACATCAGAAATGAGCACACATTGCAGACCTTCTGAGGCTCACAAACCCTTCCCTGCATCCAGCTCTGTCACCAGCCACAAAGAAGCTGATACCTTTCTCTACAAAAAGTATTCATTGCTAGGCAGCGTGCAGTATGCATTTATTTGCAATGTGTTAATCTGCTTTTAATACTAATTAAAATTTGGTAATTACAGTGTTGTTGCTAACAACCAGTCAGTGGCTCAGTGCATCAGACAGTGGCAGTGCAAGCTCATACCATAATAAGATGGGACATGGAGGATATGGATTTGGTGGCTAACGTCACCCACTCTGCCTGGGACAGGGTAAGACTTGCCAGGATGGATCCCAGAGCTCCAACAACAGAGCAAGAAGCACAATGACTAGGCACACGGCCAGATTCTGCCACCCTCCCTCACAGGGAGTAGTTCTTGGTCTGTGAATTGTGAAACTGAAATCATTAGGGCTGGAGTTGGGGTACGGCACGATGCGATGTAAGTGTGCCAGAGCCTAGCCGGTAAAAACTAGCAGCTCTCCTTCACTAAGTGAAAATCTAACAGTTATCAGGGTACAGCTGCTCCTCCACCTCACAGTGGACATCAGGAGGTCCAACTCCATTGTAGAAGCCATAAAAAGGTTCTTCAGTTTTAATGCCGGTAGCTGTAGCCCAGTCACTTCTCATTCACTGGCCCTGCTACTGAAGGCAGGGGGCTGGACTTGATGACCTTTCAGGGTCCCTTCCAGTTTTATGAGATAGGTATATCTCCATATATGTATTCTCTTCTCTCTGAATACTTTGAATGAGACAGTTCCTGAAAAGGTGATTGGTATCTGCAGGGACCATGGTATCTCTTCCATGTCCCATGCAGCAACATTTTGAGTCTGCACTTTTTGTTCCTGTACCTAGTAGGGTCCAGCTGGTTCTGAAAGAGGCCAAGGTGAGGTGAATTGTCAGAAGAAGGGGAAGAGGAGGCATTTTTAATTTTTTGTGCAGGAGGGTGTTTATTTTATCTGGAGCAGTTCACCCATCCCCACCTATCACACCCACATTCTCCTGCTCTCCCAAAGTCTGACATGGTCCTCAGTGCGACAGCTAGGTGCCAGTTAAGGCAGATCCTTGGATTCCAGTCAGCAGCTGGAAGGGACCCAGATGGAGCATCGTCAGCTGTGGGAAATGTGTGTTGTGTTGAAAATTGTATTACAGTTGTAAACTATCATTTTAAATGCTCTTGGTCCTGCCTGCAGGCTAGGGAAGAGTGTGATCTGGGCGTTGCACGCCATCAGCAGCCAGCCAGCCTACAGTGAGGTGGGGTGAGTTGTGCCTGTTTTTACATTGCAACCTTCCTGCAATTAAATTTAATTCGATTTTATTAAATACTTGTTGTGAATAAAAATATGAACAATATTAAACCACAGCCACATCCATATAATACATTATAATATCAGGCAGAACCTAATAAAAACTCTCTCAGCACTACTCTAAAAGGGCAAATATCAACACCAATGTGATTATATCCAGTGATTGAGAAAAAAACTAAAAAACTTTAACCTTTGAGATGGTGATATTTTTTTTTATACAAAAGAGATTAATTCCAGTGTGGTCTCACAATCTGGAAAATTCTACAGTCCAAAAGAGAATGAGGTAGGACTTCTAACACTT
>NW_020698837.1:0-5044 GCF_002925995.2 Terrapene triunguis
AAGTGCAGGACTCCGCCCTGAGAGATGGTGACACCTCCCAGCAGTTTCTTGAGCTCTGAGTCGCTGTGATTGGCCAGCTGCAAGTGCCGTGGGGAAATCCGACGCTTCTTGCTGCGTGCAGCGACTTCCCCAGCAATATCCACAATCTCATGAGTCACTTATTGAAGCACTACGGCCATATATACTGGGGCTCCAGCTCCAATACGGTCTGCAAATTGTCCTTTGCGGAGCAATCTGTCTATGCGACTGACAGAGAACTGCAGCCCAGCCCGGGAAGAACGGGTGATTTTGGCCTTAGGGTCTTTTGCGGTTGAGGTCTCACCAGACTGCTCAGACTCAGACTCAGTCTCAGACATGTTGCAGACTTCTCGTGTTCCAGCAACACTTGGCTTGACTTTCTTGGCTTTCTTTTGTTTTCTCTGCCTGGTTTACCTGAGTCTTTCCTCAGGAATTGGCCTGCCTAGCTTTTTTCTTGACTTGCTTGGCTTCAGTGGATCTTTCCTTGCTTGGCTCCACTTGCCTGTGTCTTTCTTTGCTTGGCTTGCCTGACTCTCTTGCCTTCTGTTCCTGGCTCTGTTCGCTTGGTTTTCTCGCTCTTATTTTGCCTTCTTTGATTTCTTCCTGGTCTGGCCTGATTATGACTGGCCTTACAAAGTGTGGCTTGGCTAAGCCACCTCTTGAAATCACCACAGTAGTATGCTGACCCTGTCTGAGCCTGCAGCCTTTTATAACCTCAGTGCAGACAGAGAAAACATACTTTCTGATTGGTTGTCTGAGAACCAATGGGCAGCTACTTCATTTGTTACCCAAGCCAGAGGGGATATGTCATCCTTTGATGACATCATTCCCATTGATTCACCGTTTGTGTTGGATTTTTAGTCAGTGATATCTGCTATTAGCAAAACTCATCCTGTAAGGGCATGAAATAGGCTTTGGTTACATTTTGAAAATGAGATGCCTTAAATTAGGCACCTAAATAACTTATACGTGGCCTGATTTGAAGAGGAGCTGAGCACCCACAGCTCCTGTTGATTTCACTAGGAGTTTTGAGTGCTCAGCACCTATGGAAATCAGGTCACTTTGAGTTAGTTGCTTAAAAGTGGGTTTAGGGGCAGAAATTCAGGCATCCACAATAATGGATCCACAATAATGATACCAGGGCTTGAAAATGTGCCCTGCAGTGAGAGATTTAAGGAGGTCAATCTGTTTAGCTTATCAAAAAGGTGACCTAGACGTGTCTTGATTGCAGTGTATAGATACTTTCACACGGACAAAACACTGCATACTAAAGGCCTTCTTAATCTAGTGGAGAAAGGCATAACAAGAACAAACAGCAACAGAGGGTCCTGTGGCACCTTTAAGACTAACAGAAGTATTGGGAGCATAAGCTTTCGTGGGTAAGAACCTCACTTCTTCAGATGTAAGTAATGGAAATCTCCAGAGGCAGGTATAAATCAGTGTGGAGATAACGAGGTTAATTCAAATCAGGTAGGGTGAGGTGCTCTGCTAGCAGTAGAGGTGTGAACACCAAGGGAGGAGAAGCTGGACAGTCACTACGCAAGAGGATAAATGGACACAAGTCAGATATCAGGAATGGCAATATACAAAAACCTGTAGGAGAACACTTTAACCTCCCTGGCCACACAATAGCAGATGTTAGGGTAGCCATCTTACAGCAAAAAAACTTCAGAACCAGACTCCAAAGAGAAACTGCTGAGCTCCAGTTCATTTGCAAATTTGACACCATCAGATCAGGATTAAACAAAGACTGTGAATGGCTATCCAACTACAGAAGCAGCTTCTCCTCCCTTGGTGTTCACACCTGTACTGCTAGCAGAGCACCTCACCCTCCCTGATTGAATTAACCTCGTTATCTCCACACTGATTTATACCTGCCTCTGGAGATTTCCATTACTTGCATCTGAAGAAGTGAGGTTCTTACCCACGAAAGCTTATGCTCCCAATACTTCTGTTAGTCTTAAAGGTGCCACAGGACCCTCTGTTGCTTTTTACAGATTCAGACTAACACGGCTACCCCTCTGATACAAGAACAAACAGGTGGAAGTCCCAGTGCCAGTTTCTTGCCATCCACAAGCCTCCAGTCTCAGAATATTCCCCCTGCATCCTTATCCTCATCTACTTTCCCCTCTCACCCCCGTCTGCATTCAATTCAGGTAGCTTCCTGCCCACACTGTCTGGGCCCAATAGGTGGAAACAGTCTCCCTCATCTCAGTTCTAGTGCCTGGTGCCACTCCGGCCCATAGCAGCCAGGAGCATAATTTCAGCAGAATTTTATTGGTTACACATCTTGCCACTGCTGCAACCCCTCTTCGGGGACTGTCACCTTGTTGCGGTGAAGGGGCTTGTGTGCTCCAATGATCCTCAGAGCTATTCTGTCGGGAGCTTCATTTTTCTTCAAATTTGGTATAACGAGAAGATTTCAGAAGAGTTGAGAAATGCGAACATTGTTACCATCTTTAAAAATGGAGATAAGTTGGAGTGTGGAAATTATCGTGGCATTGCCTTGCTATCTACAGCAGGGGAAATTCTTGCCCGTATCCTCTTAAACCAATTACTTCCCCTTGCTGAGGAAATATTGCCAGAATCTCAGTGTGGTTTTAGACAATCCTGCAGGACAACCGACATGACCTTCGTTGCCCATCAAATCCAGGAAAAGTCTCGGGAGCAAAATCAGGACCTGTACATGGCCTTCATCGATTTGACAAAGGCCTTCAACTCTGTCAATCGCAAAGCCCTGTGGAAGGTGCTGGCCAGATTTGGCTGCCCTCCAAAATTTATTCAGGGCCTAAGGCTTCTTCATGATGAGATGACTGCCACCGTTCTCTGTAATGGCCTTGAGATGGGTCCTTTTCTCATCAAAACTGGGGTTAAGCAAGGATGTGTTATTGCCGCAACCCTGTTCTCCATGTATTTAGCAGTCATTTTGGTCCTTGTTAAAGACCGCCTCCCCACTGGAGTTGACATTCAATACAGAATTGATGGGCAGCTTATTAATCTTTGATATTTCCACTCAAAGTCTAAAGTCCTCAGGGCGTCCATTACTTATCTTCAGTGTGCTGATGACTGTGTCATCGTCACTACTCTGATAAGAGGCTGATTCCTTGATCTTTTCCACTCCGGCTGAAACAGAAACTGACTGAGACAAAGAGAACTTCTCTCCTTCCTTTTGAAACATCTTATCCCCGCATTGGTTCCTCTGGTCAGGAGTCAGCTAGGCTAGGTGAACTTCTTAACCCTTTACAGGTAAAAGAGGCATTAACCCTTAACTATCTGTTTATGACACGCCCCCCAAATGTCAGACAGTGTTGGAAAAGAAAGGTAAAAGAAAAACCTCTGGGAGATAGCATACAAGCTGATCTCACAAACAACAGATTCAAAACACAGGATGTTCCCCTGGGTAAAAACCTTAGTACACAAAAAAATACCCAATTTGATTATCCCCCTAATGCCAAGACAAGTTATAAAAGAAAATAAACATAAACCTATTTATTTCCTTCCTTAATACTCACTACTCTGATAAGAGGCTGATTCCTTGATCTTTTCCACTCCGGCCAAAACTGAAACTGACTGAGACAAAGGGAACTTCCCTCCTTTCTTTTGAAACAAATTATCCCCCCATTGGTTCCTCTGGTCAGGTGTCAGCTAGGCTAGGTGAACTTCTTAAACCTTTACAGGTAAAAGAGGCATTAACCCTTAACTATCTGTTTATGACAGTGTTGTTGTCTTTATTGTATGAATAAAGGGGAGCAGAACTGTGCTTAACCTGTCCCAAATGAGGGGGTCACTCTAGCAAAGTGAGACTTGTCGGTGCGGCACCTCCTGCTGGTCATCTAGGGAATTAGCTCGTCTTTTTTTCATCTCGCCTCAGTGGCTACTGACAGTCATCATCTAGGCCCTGTTCACTGGGGCAGACTGCAGCGTAATGGCCACTCATCACTGGCAAGGGGAGTTTGGACCTGCTGCCTTTCCCTGCAGCCCAGTACATCTCTAGGCCTTCCTGTCAGGCCACAGCCTGCGAGGTCACCAGGCCTGAGCTCCCCAGCTCAGCCTGCCCCTTTCCCAGCACTGCTCTGTCCACAGTACTCTTTGCTCCTTCAGGCAGCTAGGTCCATCTCTCTCCAAAGATGGAGAGAATGACCCAGCTCCTGGCTCACAGCCCTTTTATAGGGCCCAGCCTGGCCCTGATTGGCTGCCTCTCAAACTTTTCTTATTGGCTCTCAGCCCCAGCCCTCTCCAAGGGCTGGCTTTTAACCCTTTCTGAGTCGGAGTGGGGTGACCGCCCCGCTACAGTCACCTTCAGCTGAAAGGAACTTATTAAGCCAGGGGCTTGAATGCTAGACCCCCATGAAAGTAAGAGGGGTGGGGACAGGTATCCTAGCCAGAAGATGTGCACTATCCCTAAGGGTCCTTGGTCTGGTTTAAGGTGTGGACTCTCCCTGAGGGTCCCTGGTCTGGTTAGGAGTCCTTTGTTATGTTAAGTACTCACTACAGCTAAAAACACTTGTGGTGGAGCAGCATTTCTGCCCAGCCTGCTTCACTGAGAGCTGACAATCAATAAAAATTGGGTGGACTCTCAAGAGACTGACATGTAGAGATCAAAGCAGACAGGCAGCTGGCAGAAGGTGACCAATGAGCAGAATGGTGGCTGACAGGCCATCCAGGTGGTGAGAAACAGCAGCTACCGTACTGGCCAGGTGGCCAGCAGAGAGGAATAGTGACTGATGAGGCAGCCATGCAGAGCAAGTGCACAGATGGTGGAGCAAGCAAGGTGCCTTCTTCCCTGGGTGGGAGATGAACTCACACAGATGTGCCTCTCAATCCTGGGTCCTCAATGATGAAGGACAACCACTGTGAGTGGGCTATGGTGAGGGGGGCAGAGGGGGGCATGGTAAAGGAACTTTTGGTTGTATAACTCAAGAACATGAGGCAGAAGCCACTGCCCCATGCACTCTGGGGTGGGCATCCTGCTCATGGTTTTATGTTTATGAATTCTGCTTGTGGAATTTTCCCTAATTAATGTCAG
>NW_020698837.1:5144-29319 GCF_002925995.2 Terrapene triunguis
CCAGGGGGAGGGCAGCGAGCCCCGGCGGGGGCTCCGCTCTCCCCCCGGCCGCCGGGGGGAGGGCGCCGGGGGGGAGGGCGGCCGGAGCCCTGGGAGGAGGGCGGTGAGCCCCGGCGGGGGCTCGGCTCCCCCCCCCCCGGCGGCCAGAGCGCCGCGCCGCCGCCCCCCTCCAGGTGCCGCCCCAAGCACCAGCTTGGGTGCCTGGTGCCTGGAGCCGGCCCTGAATTTGACCAGGTTACTGGGTGGGGGCTTGAGCCGGTTCTGTGTCGTATTGTTGAAAAGGAACACCTAGATACTGAAGCCGGCCCTGGTTGCTGCTGGCTCCACCTGGCAGAAGGGTTACACATACAACCCCTCCCCACTAATACCCATGTGAAGAGAATGTTGAGGTTTGTCATTGAAACACTCAAAATCCAAGAAAGGGTTGAGATTAAACACTGCCCTGACCTCCCATCACCAGGGAGAGCTGTTAAAACTTGTGGAACTATAGGAAAATATTCTCTCTGCTTTGTGCTATTTCAGGGGAAGATATTATTCCCACTAAACATTAAGAAGAGAGAAGTTAAAAATAAAACGTATAGTGAGTCTGTAGCTGTAATGTTAACTATTCAGTTACAACTAATGCCTCCATAATATGATATTCCTGTGCAGGGTAGGGTTGAGGTATATTTTTGGCTGAGCTCTCTATACTACGCTAGTTCTACAGGGTATCAGAGATTGTGAAATTTTCTATTACTGGTTGGTCCAAAATATGAGAAGTAACAGAGTAGACGGGGGAGTGCTCTTGGCTAAATCTAATTCTGGCCAAACTGGGAGAATCCGCCCATTCCTCGGTCACCCTATAAGGGTGCAAAGGGGCCATATAAATGCCCCACCCTCTGTACCTCTGTGGTTGGGTGTCTGGGTCTGGATTTTGGCATGAATGTAACATTTTCAAAAGTGCCTCAGAGACTTAGGAGCCTAAGTGACATTTTCCTTTTCCATTTTCTCTCCTATCTGCATTTTAGACCCATTCAGAGGGAAAGGAAAGACGTGGCACTGAAACAACTGGAGATGAGATATTGAAAACACTTCACAGTCACACAGGGGGCTCCTCAGTGGCCGGAGACATAAACAGTAATAATTAGAGCTCAGTAATAACAATAATGACAGGACTTGCTCTGGTTTTTGTTCATTTCTCATTAGGGTCACAGGCACCCGATGCCCTCTAGGTTCAAGCCCTTTTGTCTCAGGGCATTTCCCTTTCAGGAGAGAGGTGGCTGATTCTTACCTGAACAGGTCACTCCAGCATCCTCTCCATGACCGCAGTTATGCACTTCCCATCCCTTGTTCCCACAGTGCCAGAGAGCAGACTTGGTACCATCACAGGCAACGTCATCCAGCCAAATTGGTCCCGATCCTGCTCCAAAATGAGCATTAAGATGGACACTGACAGCAGCTCCACATCCCAATTGCTTACAGACAACTCCAGCATCTGCGATGTCCCAGCCATCATCACACACTGTTCCCCACCGATCCTGGTGTTTAACCTCCACTCTCTCGGCACAGGGTCTGCCTCCATCCACCAGCCTCAGCTCATCGGCACCTTCAAAGAGAGACACAGAGCAGGATCAGAGTGAGCAGGGAGTCCCCTCCCCAGTGTTATCACAGCAGATTCTGCACCTGGCAGCAGGGGATCCGCACCCAGAGCCAGGAGAATAGGACATGCCTAGAGCTGCCTCTTGGCGCCAGGGATGGCGAGTTATGTGGGCCTGTGGTGCCCAGGCTCCAGCAATATTCAGGGCCTGAGGGCCCGGCTCCACCAATGTGTGGGGCCGGGTCTCTCCCCCGGCCCTGCCTGCCACCCCCACATGCCTCTCCCGAGTGTCCCCTGGCCCCCACTTGCTGCCCCACGTGCCTCCCTCGGGACCCAGAGCGTCCCTGCCCGTCCCCTGCAGCTCTGCGCTACGTCTGCTCTGCTGGCTCCCGGCATCCACTGCTGCTGCAGTGTGCTAGTGCCCCCCATCCACTAGTGCCAGGGCAGACTGACACTGACCCTTCCCTTCCACCTCAGACCTTCCCTTTTCCGATGGAACCCTCCACCAGCACATGGCTCTCCCCTCCCCCCAGTCAGCGCTCCTGCCCCATGCTGGACAAGGAGCAGCCCCATCCCCCACCCCCAGTGAGGCTCCAGTGAGGGGCAGCAGCAGGGGAGGAGGCACACACGATGGCAGCCCCCCCGCTCCCCCCAGCACCCACCGCAGGGGAGGCGAGGGGGCTTGATGGACCTGAGATGGGCCTTAGGAGCATGTGCAGTGACAGTGGTGCGAGGTGAGTGTGCTGCAGGGAGGGGGGCGGGGCCTCCCCTGGAGCTCGCTGCTGCCGGCGGGGAGAGGGCTGGGGGGAGTCCTCCTCTCTGGCCCCAGCCCCGGGGCAGCCTGCCTGCACCCCAAACTCCTCATCCCCAGCCCTGTCCCACCCCAGAGCCTGTACCCCCAGCCAGAGCCCTCACCCCACTGCATCCCAATCCTCTGCCCTAGCCCTGAGCCCCCTCCTGCATTGTGAACTCCTCATCCCTGGCCCCACCCCATAGCCCTCACCCCGTGCCCCAAACCTCGGCCTGAGACCCTCCCACACCCCAACCCCCTCATCACCAGTCCCACCCCAGAGCCTTCACATTTTGACATTATTTAAAAAAATATATATTGGCTTACAAGGCAGATGGGGGGGGGCAGGACTTGGACCTGTTCTGGTCACCACCAAAAATTATACAAACCTGCCGCTCCTGCATTGCGCCACCTGTTCCCGTCTCAGGGCTTCACACTCGGGGCTGTCAGTGCTTTACCTCTCACCATTTTATCCCCACTCTGGCGATTTGGGGTGTTTTTACTTGTCTCGTGAGAACACGATGAAAGGCGCCAACTCAGGGAGTTTCCCTTATTCCAAATGGCGCCATCTCCTGTCACTGTCACTGGGGCTGAAGCCAGCGAGATGCCACCATCTCCCTACAGTCTGTCAGCGTGTGGGAGTGAGGCCGCCTTGAGTAAAGCTGGCTGCCACTTCCCACTAAAGCCCATGGGGAACACGGCTGTCTCTGTGTGGCTGAGGGGGCTGGAGAGAACCCAGGGACTGCGATGGGCAGCAGAGACCCTGTGAAAGGAGGATGGGGAGAGTGAGGGGAGCAGGGCACTGGGGGGACAGGAGGCAGATTCCAGGGTTCAAAGAGAATGGGGTAAAGACGATGAGTCGGCTGGAGGGAAGGGTGGGGAGGGCGTTCTGGAGCATGGGCAGGAAAAAAGGTGGGGAAGGGAGAGTGTCTGTAGCAGGGGGCAGGAGGGACAGAGAGGAGGAGGGTCTGGAAAGGGAGGTAGGAAGGGGCAGGAGCGAGGAGGTGGGCCTGGAGTGGGGAGCGGGAAAGAGGTCGGAAGGGGGGCAGGAGGGAGAAGTGGAGAGGGGAGTCTGCAGTGGGGGTAACAGGGAGGCAGGAGAGAGGGGCAGAAGGGAGGGGAGGGGACAGGGATCTGAAATTGGGGCAGGAGGGAGGAGTGGAGATGGAGCACAGGGTGGTCTTCAGGGAGAGCAGGGATAATGGGGCTGGAGGGGGTTATTGAGCTTGGGGCAGGAGGGAGGGGAGGAGACGGGATTTAGAGAAGGGCGTCTGCATGGAGAGGTGGAGAGAGGAGGGGATCTGGAGTGGGGGACAGGAGTGAGAAGTGAGGAGGGGATGAGGATCCGGGCAGGAGAGAGAGAGAGAAGGGAAGGGAGTGAGAGCAGAGAGGGGGCAGAAGGAGGTAGGGGTGAGGAAGGGTAATCATGTGTATGGGCAGGAGGGAGGGGGCTGAAGCAGGGCAGCAAGAGGGTGAGGAGGGGAGGTTTGTGGAGCAGAGGATAGGAGGGAGCGGAGTTAACCTGGAGCAGGGGCACATGAGGGAGTATTGGGGAGGATGGAGGAGTGGGGATGGGGGGATGGTCTGGTGCCAGTGGACAGGAGGTGGGTGGGTTGGGGCAGGGAGACAGATGGAAGTATTGGGGAGGGGAATGGAGTCTGGAGTAGGCAGGGGATGGGGTCAGGAGTGGGAGGGGGCAGGAGTGAAGGAGAGGGGAGGGGAGGGGGCTCTGGAATGGGGGCAGTGCTTCCCAGTCTCAGGCAGAGAAGTTGTGGGGAGTGGGGTGGGGGAAGTTAGGGAAGTGTTGCTGTTTGCAAAAGCATAAACCAAACCCATCGTGTTACGGTGACATAATTTCTGTGAATGGTTAATGTCAGGTCAGAGTGAAGGTTGTGGAGAGGCAAAGCTGGCTGCTGGGAGAGAGGCAGTTTACAGGGACTGTGAGGAGGGGCCACTGCCTGCCACACAGTCCTGGGAGATTGGCTGGGAGAACTGGTCCCCAGGACAGGATGTGAAAAGCCAGGACTGTCCCTGTGACTGGGAGCAAGTACGGGCATCATTACAACGCCCATGAGTTACGGCTACAGAGAGTTCCACGTGACCCCTGGAACGGGCTGGCTGCAGCAGTGGATGGCTGAGCTGGGGACAGCATGTTTATGGAGCCTCTATCGAGCTCAGAGAATAATGCAGTTCACACCAGTACATGGTCAGACCATGCTGCTTCTTTAATGCCAAGCAAATACAAAACGCTCACTTTGCTGAAATCCACAGGGGCGTTTATTCTGGTACGGCTCACTTCAGTGCAGTCCCACAGGCAACCCATGGGGCCCAGTCTGCACTAAGAAAAAAGGGGCTTTTTTTCAATGGAGTTAACTCAGTGATGTTCACTTGTGGCAGGACCCAAGGCTGCAACACTGCTCTAGCTAAGAAGAGTACCCAGAAGTCACCTACTACAGGACAGGCCCAACAAAGAAAATAACAGAACGCCACTATCCGTCACCTTCAGCCCCCAACTAAAACCTTTCCAGCGCATCATCAAAGATCTGCAACCTATCCTGAAAGATGATACCTCACTCTCACAGATCTCGGGAAACAGACCAGCCCTCGCTTACAGACAGCCCCCCAACCTGACGCAAATACTCACCAGCAACCGCACACCATACAACATAAACACTAACCCAGGAACCTATCCTTGCAACAAAGCCCGATGCCAACTCTGTCCACATATCTATTCAGGTGACACCATCATAGGACCTAACCACACCAGCCACACCATCAGGGGCTCGTTCACCTGCACCTCTACCGACGTGACATATGCCATCATGTGCCAGCAATGCCCCTCTACCATGTACATTGGCCAAACCAGACAGTCTCTACGCAAAAGAATAAATGGACACAAATCTGACATCAGGAATCATAACATTCAAAAACCAGTGGGAGAACACTTCAACCTCTCTAACCACTCAGACACAGACTTGAAGATGGCAATTTTGCAACAAAAAATCTTCAAAAACAGACTCCAAAGAGAGACTGCTGAACTTGAATTAATATGCAAATTAGATATAATTAACTTAGGTCTAAACAGAGACTGGGAATGGTTGGGTCATTACACTAATTGAATCTATTTCCCTATGTTAAGTATCCTCACACCTTCTATGGGTCATCTCGATTATCACTTCAAAGTTTTTTTTTCTCCTGCTGATGATAGCTCATCTCAATTGATTGGCCTCTTACAGTTGGTATGGCTACTTCCACCTTTTCATGTTCTCTGTATGTATAAATATCTTCTTTCTGTGTGTTCCATTCTATGCATCCGATGAAGTAGCCTGTAGCCCACGAAAGCTTATGCTCAGATAAATTTGTTAGTCTCTAAGGTGCCACAAGTACTCCTGTTCTTTTTGCTCTAGCTAAGTGCACCTACAGTTCTGTTTCCCTGCACAAAGTAGAAACTGGGGGCTGGTCTACACTGGGGGGGGGGGGAATCGATCTAAGATACGCAACTTCAGCTACGTGAATGGCGTAGCTGAAGTCAAAGTATCTTAGAACAATTTGCCTGGAGTCCACACGGCGCGGGATCGACGGCTGCGGCTCCCCTGTCGATTCCGCTACCGCCGCTCACTCCAGTGGAGTTCCGGAGTTGATGGGGAGCGCGTTCGGGGATCAATATATTGCATCTTAATGAGACCTGATATATCGATCCCCGATAAATCGATCGCTACCCGCCGATATGGCGGGTAGTCTGGACGTACCCTAAGAACAGCCGACAGTTTCCTTGTTCAGAAATCCCCCAGCCTGCCCCTCCAGTGAGCTCCAAAGGCTTTGTTTCTTTTCTGCTTCCAACATCCCGGTCACAACTCCTTCTACTGGCTTCTCCCTTCAACAGACACAGTCTGACACCAGTATCCTGGCCCCTGCATTGGCAACAATGGAAACCCCTGGCTTAGCTCTGCCCTGCCCATGTGCCCAGTGACTTTGGCAGTAGCCCCCACTGTCTGCAGATGTTTTTACTCCATAAAGGATTTTGATTGCTCTGTCTGTTGAGCCTAAAAGAGAGTTCTCGCCCTGCCATTGAATTTCATGTGGTCTGTGATTGTCTTAGGATCGAAGGTTTCCCCATGGCAGCCACCAGCACCTTTCAGGATAACAATCACATTTACATACTGCACCTATCATATACTGGGAAAAGTAGCTACAGGGTTATATCCCCTATATTGCAAACTCCCCCGCATCACTGTGTCTGTGTCATGTGAAGCAAACTCAAATTTCCCATAGAAAATAAAAAATATCAAAGGGATGATGCACATTTCCTCATCAATCCAACAAAAATACACTGAGTGGAGCATGGGCTTGGCATCACTATATGACGCTATCCCACAAATAACTGGAGAGTATTTTATGCTCCCCCATGTCACTGTGTCTGCATCATGTGAAGCAGTCACATTTCCCATAGAAAATAAGAAATATTCAGGGGCTGATAAACATTTGCTCATAAATCCAACAAAAATACACTGAGCTGAACATGTGCTTGGCATCACTGTATGACACCATCCCACAATCAGGCAGTAATTTATCCCTCACATGGTAATAATTGTCCATCCCCTGCAATGTCAGTCTGATCACCAGAAGTCACCATAGAATCCTCTGCTTTTCGGTCAAGTACAGCTGTGTTATGGGCTCTAACCCCAGCACATTATATATGAACTTCTTGGGAATCTGAAATATAAACTCCAAGTAACTTGTTAGACAGTTTGGTTTGCTCAGGATTTTGTGGGTATCAGGCCCCTAATCACTGCACAGTTACTGAGCTGTCTGTGAAATATACATTAGGGCAGGTTTTTCTCTAAGACAATAATTTAGACTGGCATTTCTGATTATCAACTTCAGGCTGGCGCAGCAGCACATCGGGTTCCTGTGAACCAGCTACTGCTATGGAGTTCACTGCCCTGCCAGTCACGTGGATCATTCTCATCCTGTTAACACCAGCCCAACAGGTTCCAATCACTGTATCATTTGAATAACATCTGGGTCGCACATTCAATTTTAATTGTATTGCTAATACGTTTTGGAGTCTTTGGGCCAAGTTCACGTCCTAAAATGCACCAGCACATGCTGATGTACCCCATGATCTGCCTCTCCCCCCCCGTTGCTGTTGAGTCTGCCTTGAGCTGGGACACTGCATGGCAAGGGGCCTGCAGCCCCCTCTGTGCTGGAGGAATGAGAGCAGCCCTGAAACTGGACAGGGACGGCCTTGAGGGAATGAAACCAGTGTGGCTGTGAGAGTGACGGATACAGCACTTCTGCCATGCAGCTTGTGCTGGTCGGGCTTCTCTAGGCTCCAGCTAGGATTCAAAGCTTCTCTGCTCCAGCAGAAACCCTGAGGGAGGGAGGAAGGGCTCCCGCAGGATAAATCTTCCCGCTGGCAGAACTTCCAGTACCCCCATGGACACATGGCATTGCACACTGCACCCCAACACATGCACACACTCCTTCTATGGGAAGAATCAGTTCTGGGTTTATTTGGATAAATCCTGCTCACTTGAAAATTGCAAAACTTCTACTGGCTTCAGTGAGTGAATAGGGGAGTGAGGAGCCAAGACTTGGCCCTTGGAGCTGTTGGATTCAGGACCAAACAGACATTTCTGTTGGATCCGAAATTACTGATGTATTTATTGGGATTTAAAATACTAAAGCGATGCCCAGCCAAGATTGTTGGCACCCAGAAGACATTGATAACACACTCAAATCCCTGCAGCATGAAGTGACCATTTCAACAGGAACTCAGCCAGCCAGACACGTACAGAAACAGAGGTGATCACTCAGGGAGGCCGGTCCCAGGCCATTTAGGTCTTTATAAATCCTAACCGACACCTTAACCTCCACCCAGAGCTGGGCAGCCAGTGCAAACCCAGCAGCACGGCTGTAACATGCTCCCAGGAAGATGCACTGATCAGTGAGTCACTGCCATTTGCACCAGCTTCGTTCTCTGAATGGTTCTAAGGTGCAGCCCCACATTAGGGTCATGTGAATAGTCCAATCTCAAGGTAACAAAAGCCTCGATAACAGTGGCAAGGTCCAATCCTGAAAGGAATAGTCACAACCTCCAAGCCAGGCACCGATGGTAAAAAGCTGACCGTAAAAGTTACCACCCTCATTCCAGTTAACCCGGCTCCCCTGGTGAAACACAGAGGAGACTTACCTGCGATGACCTGAATTGTGAGGAGAAGAAGCCATAGCACCGGAGTGGAGAGATGTCCCTTCATTGCCAGCCTGACTTGCTGTCCCCTCCTCTCACTGCACTGGCTGCACCTAAGCACCTGCCAGGGCTCCTCTGTGTCTGACAAGTGAGAACAAAGCAGTGGAAGGGAAATATATAGATTCAGAGGCTGGCATCAGCTGCGGGAAGGAACCAATAGCAAACCCACCTGCCTTTTTAGTTATTATCAGTGGTTTTATCTGTGACTCTCTGCAGCTAAAACATCCAATAAAACTCGAAAGCAACAAACATCACCATATATGAGTGACGTCAGGTTTACCACAGCCTCAGATCATCGGATAACCCCCAATCTCCAGAGCCGGAAGGAAAAGTTCTGTACAAACTGTATCCATGCTGTTTCTCACCCCAATAGATTTTATATCGTATTAAACATGAATTGGGAGACATTAGAGTCTGGTTATTTTATAAACTAGGAAAGAAATCCCTTGTGCCAAAGGTGATCATTACAAGACCAATTCCCAGTATAGGACATGCCCAATTGTAGACAAGGACAACTCACTAGAACCAGGTTGTGTCACTCAGATCAGCTTTATAGAAGAATTACTCAGCAGCATCTGAAATATTGACAGTTCTTCTACTAATAGTCCTTGGGCAGGGGTGAAAGTGGGCCGGTACGACGTACTGGTAAAAAGTGACTGCTGGTACCAGCCCGTATGCAGCTGACATTAAAGCACTGCCATGGTAGCGCTTTAACATCATTGCCCCTTTCTCCCCGTGCCCCCAGGCCGCCGATGGGAGGGGGGCAATAGGGGAAGCTGCCCCGAGGCCAGCGATTTAAAATTTAAATCACCATTGGAGCCCTGGGCGGTGCGGGCCAGGCAGCGCGGATGGGCTGGCTGGGGGAGGCTGACCTCCATCCCCGCCCCTTCCGCCCAAGGCCCCACCCCTTCTGGGGCCCTGGCTGTGGGTCCCTGTACCGGTAAGTGCTTAATGTTACTTTCACCCCGGCCTTGGGGTTCTCTGCGTAGATCATGATTCTTAGTGGTAGAGGCAGAGCTTAGGGCTTCCTGAGTAGGCCATGAGCCTCTCTTGCAGTAGCAGGAAGTCCTGCACACACCATGACAATCAGTGCTGTCAGCAGGAGGAGGGCTCCTTAGAAACAAGTTTACTTGATTCATGGGACACAGACAATTCAAGGAACAGGCACAAGGCACGGGGCATATAGCACAGAATAATGACTGGCTGGCACCACACCTACTCCTGCTCTTCCTAAAGAGAACTGTTACAAATACTTGGATTAAGGGGAATGTCTTTAACTCTTTACCTTCGCATTTTCTCCCATGCTGCCCTTTCTGTATGGAGAAAACTCCCTGAGAAAATATGTGCAACCAACACCTGATCCTCCTTTGAATCCCGCCTTGAGACTCTGCTCTGTTGTGATTCTGGAAAAACACTTGACAGTGAGTGACTAACTTGGTATGTGAGGAGGTGTGGCTGTGCCTCTTCCCCTTCCTTCCCTCTCCTTATTTTTACCAAACTCCCCACCCCAATCCTGTCATTCCCCCTCACTCTGCCCTCCCACTACTTAAACAAACAATAATGACAAAACAGGAAATTGCACCAAAGTAGTAAATAGGCCCTACCGTCAATCACACATTAGTCCCGCCCCTTGATCACCTAAGCCCCACCCACCTGTCACAGGAAGTCCCGCCCCTGGGGATATTACTTCCGGGGTCCAGCCGGACACATGACCGGAAGCAAGGTGTGTCATGTGACCCCTTTAAGAACTCCTCCCACCACCGTCTACCAATCAGGATGGGTTTTGCCCCCTTAGGACCACCCTCAGAGACGATTTGGCCAATTGGGGGAGTTCCAGGGTGGGGTGACCCGTCCAGAAGTGGGTCATGTGACCCCTCTTAGAACTCGTCCCACCACCCTCTACTAATCAGGAGGGGTTTTAGCTGCTGGGGATTACTCCCAAGAGAATATTTGTCCAACCAGGGGATTTCTGGGGTGGGGTGACCTGTCCAGAACTGATTCGTGTGACCCCTTTAAGAACCCCCCCACCACCACCCTCTACCAACTGGGATGGGTTTCGGCTGCAGAGGACAGCCCTGAGAACGGATTTGACCAAAATAGGGCAGGTTCTGGGGTGGGATGAACCACCCAGAAGAGGGTCATGTGACCCCTCTAAGAACTCCTCCCACCACCCTCTGCCAATCAGAACACAGCACCACTACCCCATAAGTCCCAGCTTCGGGCAGAAGAGGCCATCTCTTACCAAGAATGCATGTTTTAGAAATTGTGGAAACGCTGAGAGGAAACATGGACTCCTTCACCACCTCCGTAAAAACTTCAGACTTTGTTTTAGCCCCGAGGGCCTTCGACCATCTGCAGAGAAAGCTCTACATCAGCGACAGTTCTGAGGAGGAGGAGGAAGTGGCCGAGTGGAGCCCTTTGGCCGAGTTGTTGATGGATACACCGGTACCCAACCCCGAAACCCAACTGCTCGTGAGACACCCCGATGAGCATTCTGGCATCTCATCATCCACTCCCTTGGAGGAGGAAGGCGAACGCAGCTCTGGGGAGTCACTGATGGACAAGGTGAACAGAAAAGACATTGCTCAGGTAAATGAACAATTTAGAAGTAATGTTAGAGGATTTGTGTGTGTGTGTAATGGGGTTAGGAACTGGGGTTGTGTAAATCTAAAAACAAGCAGTGGGAACTTACACTTGTTTCTTTTCTGAAAATCTCTCGACAGCTCGATGATGCCCTTCTAGAGGACCCAGAGGCCCTGGACAACATTGCATCAAACAGCGAAGATGAACTGGGCTTGCCTTGTTTTTGCTCAATGCTGATACAAATTGTTGAAGAGGAATCTGAGGATGATGGCTATGAGGAGTTTAGGAGGAGGCTTGGCATAGAACTAACTGAGCCAGTGCCACGTCATGAGCGTAAAAAAGTCATGCAGACTATTGTACGTGTTGCTGTTTATGCTGTCCTTAATCAGTGTCTTAGGGAAAGCTTTTCGAAGATTGTGAGGGCTGTGTCATAGATATGGCCAAGGCCGGCTCCAGCATTTCTGCCACCCCAAGCAAAAAAGCCGCGATCGGCAGCGGCAATTAGAAAGAAAAAAAAAAAAGCCGCGATCGGTGGCGGCAGTTCAGTGGCAGGTCCCTCACTCCTAGAGGGAGTCAGGGACCTGCCGCCCCCGAATTGCCGCAGGTGCTGCCCCTCTCCCTTGGCCGCCCCAAGCACCTGCTTGTTCAGCTGGTGCCTGGAGCCGGCCCTGGATATGGCAGGCCAGCAGCACCATGACTGTGTGACTTGGACTTCAATGGATATAAACTGCAAACTCAGGGGCTTGTGTGCTGCTGAGCTGTGTTTGGAAAGCTTATTAAACACTGTTATTCCCATAGGTGATGCTATGCAATGTCTGTGCGTAACTCAAGAACATTTAGCGCAAGGGGTGACCTTGATAGATGCTGTGCAATTCAGTGGAGACCCTGACTGTGTTTTAAAGAAAACGACCAAACTGGAAGATGCTATTTACAGCGTTATATTGACCGTCTGGTCCACACAAAAAGTTAAGAACCCTGCTTAAGAAAAAGACTATTTGTAAGAAATGTGAAAGGATAAAATTAGAGAATGGTGAGAGGACAAACATGCGATATAAAACTTGGTAGCTGTAAATAAAAAAAAAAATCTATTGAAAAAGGCTTTGTGACTATCTGTGTTTCTGTTAGAAGGTCTCTGTGGCCCTTAAGTGAGCTAATAGTTTTAATGGAGCATCTTGGTTTGTATTCAAGGAGCTGTATGTCTTTTAAACAAAAAAATAGTTTGTGAGAACCTAGCTCGTGTCTTTGTGTAAAAGAGACCCATTTACAGCAAAAAGCTGAAATGTATCTTGTAGAATCTTGTGGGGAGTTGGAAACCCTAAAAATGTGTTTACAGTTAAAAAACAAGGATGGTTCAGACACGTGTTTGAGTACAATGGAGCTGACCCACCGTGTTGAATAGAATGGTTTTAACCACAGCCCCACTGAATAACCGGGGTGACTGAGATTACCCACCCTTGTTGCCATCAGGGTTAATCATATTAGTGATCAGTAATTAAATGTGATGGGTGTACACCCACAGTAAGGGAGGTGGGTGGGTGAGGATAGTGAGCTCTGATTAATATGAAATGAAATAAAACCTCAGGAGTTCGCAGACACTATTGGACAGTTTAAATATGACCCCAGGAGTTGGTTGAACGCTATTGGACAGTTTAAATATAACCCAGGAGTTGGTTTAATGCTATGGGTCACTCTTTCTAGCAACTCAAAGTCATTAAAATAATATATTTACAAAAATAAACAAGGGTCTAACCCAAAACTGAAATGTTTCAAGGGTTCACAAACCTCCAGCATACTTTACAACAAGCATTTGCTCTAAAGACAATCAAACATTTAAAAGTTATGGGTATTTGTAGGGTGCTTACTATGGTTGGGATACACCCATTTTATTTCAAAAACAACCCCCAAACTTTAAGCATGAAAGAAACATGTTTAAAAAACAAACAAACAAACAAACCCCAAGACATTCATTGATATCTGCAATTGAATTGCTGCTGGACTGCAAGAGGAGCTATGCTCCCTGTTTTTAACTCTGAAAATATATATTATATAATGTCACTCTTTGGCCATGATGTCCTTACTAAATAAAGGTACCTCTCTTCATTGCAGGGTGATCTGTTAAGCATGGAACCACCACCAATGGAAGCTGCATTTCACCACCAGGCCAAGGTAAAAACCAAAAAACATTTTTAACTATAGTTGTGGTTAATAAATTAAATTAAAAAACTTCAGGTATTACACAGATTGTATAGGGGTTTGATGCATTTAGGGAATAATACTAACTAAAATTTTTGCTTGTTCTTTAACCCAAAGGCCCAAACATAAATGGGGGGGGGAACAGAACAGCCATGTACCAGCAAAGTTTTAAGCTCTGTGTGTGTGTGTGTAAGTAAAACATAGGTGGTTTTTTTTTAAAAAAAGTATATGGCTGCAAACTATTGGTTTGGTGTGTTTCAAACTAACAGGAGTTTCTGTGCAAAATGCGTTTTAAAATGGATTTTAAAAGTTGTTTTTTAAAGCAGTTTGGTTTTTATTCTGCAAAATGAGATGTGTTTTTGAAAAGGTTTGTGGTTTAAAAAAAACAAAAAGTGGTAGAAATAAACTCAAAACCTGTGTTTGTTGTACAGCCGGAAACGGATTATTTTGTTTTAAAGCTATGACTTTTTAAACAGAAAAACACCCTAATGAGTATTTTATTTAAGTTTACAAGACAGTTTCATGTGTTTATTAATAATAATGTTGTCTGCTCCACAGTATGGTCAAAACATGAGAGATCCTTAGACAAGAGGGTAAACAAGCTCAAAAGAAAAAGGAAAGAGACAGCTGAAAAGGAAAATTCACCAGCATCAGTGACTGATGGATGGATGGATGGATGGATGAAGTCCAGTAAATATATTTTGCTTATTGGTTTGGTTGTTTTATGAGGTTGGGTATTTTCAGTAAATACATAGGTGTGGGTGAGAAAGATAGTAAAGTTAAGTTTGGTAAAAAAAAATTTCCCCCTAATCAGCCATGTGCAGCTCTCCTGACAATGCTGTAGTCAGACCTACAGGGACACCTCCACCAGAAGCACCAAAGAACCAGGAATCTGCTTGTGACTTGCCTCCCTCCCTGGTGCTGCTCTGACTGGGCTAAGGGCTCTGCCCTTTGTACTTCCTCTTCCACTCCTCCCCTTCCAAAGGGTGGAGTAAGCTTGGCCTGCCCCCGCCCCCTCCGGCTGAGAGAGTGGCTCTTTACCCTCAGGTTCGGAGGGAAGCCACCCTGGCTCCCTACATACCCCACCCCTCAAATCCGGCTCCCGACCCCCAGAGCTGGTGTCTTCACCCTCCCCGAGGCGGTATAGAAAGTCCGCACTGGCTTTGTCCCGCCCTGCCCGATGGTGAATCGTGAAGGCGTAGGGCTGCAGAGCGCGATACCACCTCGAAAGCCGGGCATTAGCATCCTTCATCTTATTAAGCCACTTCAGGGGTTCATGGTCCGTAACTAGTATAAAGGGGGCCCCGAGGAGGTAGTAGCGGAGGGCATCGACTGCCCATTTAATCGCTAGGGTCTCTTTCTCAATGACGGAGTAGTTCCATTCCCTGGGGAATAGCTTCCGACTGAGGTAAACAATAGGGTGTTCCTCGCTGTCCACCTCCTGTGAGAGGACTGCCCCAAGCCCTACGCCAGAGGCATCAGTCTGAACGATGAAGGTACGCCAAAAGTCCAGGCTGAAGAGTACTGGCTCGCTACACAGTCGCACTTTGACTGTTTGAAAGGCCTTCTTGCAGTCATTGGACCAGCACACTAGGCGGGAGCTATCTTTGGTCAGGAGCTCCATCAGAGGGACAGTAATGGTTGCGAAGTGGGGTACGAACCACTGGTAGTAGCCAGCTAAGCCCAAGAATTGGCACACCTGCTTCTTTGTGGTTGGCACCGATATTCCTGGAGAGCTTGGACCTTCCTGATGAGGGGGCGTACCTGCCCTCGGCCCAAGGTGTACCCCAGGTAAGTGGTTTCCTCCCGCCCAATTCGGCATTTTTTTGGATTGGCCGTGAGCCCGGCGGCGCAGAGGTCCTGGAGGACGACCATTACTTGGTTGAGATGTTCTTCCCAGTCGCTGCCATAAATGACCACATCTTCCAGGTAGGCCGCAGCATACTTGGTGTGTGGTTGCAAAATCTGATCCATCAAGCGCTGGAAGGTTGCCGGGGCCCCATGAAGGCCGAAAGGCATCTGGGTAAAATGGTATAGCCCTGAAGGGGTGGCAAACGCTGTCTTCTCCTTGGATCAGGGGTCCAAGGGGATCTGCCAGTACCCCTTCATGAGATCTAACGTGGTGATATAACAGGCCTCTCCAAGCCGTCCGAGGAGCTCGTCGACACGGGGCATTGAATACGCATCAAACTTTGAAATGGCGTTGACTCTCTGGAAGTGAATGCAAAACCCCCGGCTCCCATCTGGCTTTGGGACGAGGACGATGGGGCTCCGCCATTTGCTCTGGGAGCACTCAATAACACCCAGCTCCAACATCACCTGGACTTCCTCCTCTACAGCCTCCCGCAATCGCCTAGGTAATGGCCAAGTCGTCTCTTGGACCACCACCCCAGGGTCAGGTCTGGATCGGATGGTAGGCGAGCGTAGTCTGCCTGGGCTTTGTGGTGAATGTCTTGGGGAACGCCCTCACTAAGCAGAGGGCCTGTTCTTGTTGCTCGGCAGTGAGTGTCTCTGCTAGCTGGGGCTCACCATTATCTGACCCCACGGGGGTTTGTGGCCCGAGGTCTGGTTCGGGGCGATTACACTTCAGTGCCATAGGGAGATTCATGTCAGGGGAGGGTAGCTTCATTTAAAATTTGCCACTGTGGGAAGGATCACATGAGAAGAGCAATATCCTACCCCACCTACCTCCTTCCCAACCCTACCAAGGGAGACCCCCCTCCCCTGCATTCCCTGAGGCTTCAGAGGGGTTAATTCAGTGGTTCTCAACTTTTGTACGGGTGACCCCTTTCACATAGCAAACCTCTGAGTGCGCTCCCCCCCTTATAAATTCAAAACACTTTTTTATATATTTAACACTATTATAAATGCTGGAGGCAAAGCGGGGTTTGAGGTGGAGGCTGACAGCTTGCGACCCCCAGTAATAACCTCGTGACCCCCTGAGGGGTCCCAACCCCCAGTTTGAGACCCCTGGGTTAATTTAATTTTAGCACCCTGTGTCCCTTCACATGCATGTGCTATTTTGAGCATTTCAGTTTTCACAACATAGGCTCATCCCAGATTCTGGAACAAGCTCAAATGCTCAGTTCGTGGAGTATGTACATAAGCTATACTAAAGACAAACCCACAGTGACCGTCTCCAGTTTGTGAGGGACCCCATGGAGCCAGTCTCTAGGAAACAGATAAATGCATGGAGGTTAAGTCCATTAATGGCTATTAGCCAGGATGGGTAAGGAATGGTGTCCCTAGCCTCTGTTTGTCAGAGGGTGGATGGAGATGGATGGCAGGAGAGAGATCACTTGATCATTGCCTGTTAGGTTCACTCCTTCTGGGGCACCTGGCATTGGCCATTGTCGATAGACAGGATACTGGGCTGGAGGGACCTTTGGTCTGACCCAGTATGGCTGTTCTTATGTTCTAACCTAAATGAACCCTAAGTTATGGAGACAGATATGAGTCAAGGAAGCCAGCAGAGTATCAGAAACCTGGAAAAATCTCTGACTGGATGGGCTCAGGTGTTTGGTCACAAGCTGAGGTGGTTCAAAAGGTTTGGATTTTTTTTAAGCAGAATTTTTTTATTGTTTCTTTAAACAATCAAACACATCAAGCAGCAAATATTTGGCCACACACTTCTGAAACCCCAAACCATGTTCAGGTTTTGGCAGACTAATTTTGAAGGAAAGCAGACATTGTCCGTGATTTTTTCTGCTTTTTAAAAACCCCTAGTTTTCGATCCAAAAAAAGTTTTGACGGAAAATATTTGTCCAACCCTTTTAATGAGCTTTAGTGCCTTTTAGCACTAGCTGATGCTGAGAACCAGTGATATCACTGCTCTACAGCCAAAATGCTTCTGAAATAAATGTAGTCAAACTTTACTAATTCTGGGTCACTGAGAACGAAAATGATGCTTAAAATTGTTGATTGGCTCTAGTTTTCAAGATATGCTATTGGGTCAGTATATATGACCCTTGACTTGGGAATGGTGGAGGAAAAGTGAGTTATTAAGGGAAGGGATCTCTATTTAAACCAGAAATGACTAAAATACATCTTTGACTGGATCTATGAATAAATCTATGACTGGGTTTGGACAGTACTTGCTTTTTAGGCAAAACAATGAATGATGCAATCTGAAGCTGGTATTGCATCATACAAGATATGAATTGCATCATGTTATTCCTAGAAGTCATGGATGATGCAATCATAAAGCTTACATCACTCTGCTAAACAAATTGCCCTATATCAGCTCTAGAAATCATACAGTGTCGTGCTCTCTTATTTGTCAGTGTTTGATTTTGCAAAGGGACACATTTCTGTTTAGCCAAAGTGAGCAGAGATGCCTCATACTTATATGAACAGTGCAGATAACTTCTGCTATGTTTGTGGTGAAGTGACTTTTGCATCACAAAAGCGCAGTATAACCACTATGGTTAAGAAAGCCTATCACCTTTATTTTGGCTGCAAAATTGGAGATCAGGACAAGAGGTGGGCCCCACACATATGCTGCAACACTTGTGCAACAAATTTTCACCAGTGGTTGAACAAGAAAAGGAAATCTATGCCTTTTGCAGTGCCAATGATTTGGAGAGAGCCAACAGATCATACCAGCAATTGTTACTTCTGCATGGTGCCTCCAGTTGGGAAAGGTGTGTCAAAGAAGAAAAAGTGGACTGTGCATTATCCAAACATTCCATCAGCTATACGCCCAGTACCCCACGGAGAAGGACTGCCGGTTCCTGATGCACCAGAATCACTCTCACTTGAGTCAGACGAGGAAGAGGAAGAGGATGAAACTTCTGGTCCTGAACCATCAATGTCACAGGACCCACATTTTCTCCCATCCTCCTCCTCTGAACCACACCTCATAACACAAGGTGAACTGAATGACCTTGTCAGGGATTTGGAACTACCCAAGAGTAAGGCAGAGCTGTTGGGCTCCAGATTACAGCAGTGGAATCTCCTGGCAGGTGATGTTAGGGTTTCCATGTTCCGTGACCGTCAAAAGGATCTTGTCCCATTCTTCTTCATGGAAGGTGATCTTGTAGCCTGCAACAACATCGATGGTGTGATGGCAGCCCTCAACATCGTTCACGATCCAGATGAGGTGGAGACTGTTCATTGATTCATCGAAGACGAGTCTTAAAGCTGCTTTACTGCATAATGGCAATGTTTTGCCATCAATTCCAGTTGGTCATGCAGTCCATATGAAGGAAACCTATGACAACATGAAACAACTTTTGAGGTGCATAAACTATGACCAACATCAGTGGCAGCTTTGTGGTGATTTGAAGGTTGTTGCTCTCTTGCTTGGTCTACAGACTGGATACACAAAGTACTGTTTTCTCTGCGAATGGGATAGTCGTGCAAGAGATTCCCACTACATCAAGGAAGATTGGCCACTCCGACAGTCATTGGAGCCTGGGAGGAAAAGTGTTCAGCATCCACCACTTGTTGAATCAAGGAAGATTTTGTTACCACCCTTACACATCAGGCTGGGTCTGATGAAGAAATTTGTCAAGGCCATTGACAAAACACAAGCAGCTTTCAAGTACCTCCGTGGAAAATTTCCAAGGTTAAGTGAAGCTAAGATAAAGGAAGGTGTCTTTGTTGGTCCTCAGATTCGTGAACTTCTCCGAGATGATGCATTTGACCATGCACTGCGTGGCAAGGAAAAGACGGCATGGAAAGCCTTCCAGTTAGTGGCAATAAATTTTCTCGGAAACAACAAAGCAGACAACTACAGGTTGTTGGTGGAAAACCTCCTCAAGGTATACAAAAGCCTTGGTTGCAACATGTCAGTAAAGATACATTTTTTGCACTCTCATCTAGATTTTTTTCCACCGAACTGCGGGGCAGTGAGCAACGAGCACGGCGAGTGATTTCACCAGGACATTGCAACAATGGAGAAATGCTATCAGGGCAAATGGAGCCCATCAATGCTTGCAGACTATTGCTGGACAGTGACAAGAGACGCTCCATTTCATGAATACAAGAGACAAGCCAAGAAGCTCCGAGTAGACACTGAATAGGACTAAACTATGTACAGAATAGTTTTTTGCCTTTTGTTTCATAATAAATTTTATTTAGATAACCCTTTTGCTGATTTTTAAAGTGTTACATAAACAGGACAGGTGAAATATTATCATGTAAAGCAACCATAAACACATGAAAAAACCTAGGTTTACAATTTATGATTAAAACTCTACTATCTACACAATATACATAGACATAAAACGTAAAAACTTAAATATCTTAGAAACAGTAGCCAATCAGTTGTTTTAATTGTCTTATTTGAATTCAGCACATCAAAATACATAATAAATAGCACATTTTATCTCTGAAGCAGACGACTTCTCAAAAATTGTAGACCAGTGTAACAGGTTCCTTACTCAGGCCTGGTCTACACTACGAGTTTAGGTCGACTTTAGCCGCGTTAAATCGACTTAAGCCTGGACACGTTTACACTACGAAGCCCTTTCTGTCGACTTAAAGGGCCCTTTAAACCGGTTTCCTAACACCACCTCGACAAGGGGATTAGCGATAAAATCGGCCTTAGGGGGTCGGAATTGGGTTAGTGTGGACGGAATTCGACATTACTGGCCTCCGGGAGCTATCCCACAGTGCTTCATTGTGACCGCTCTGGACAGCACTCTCATCTCAGATGCACTGGCCAGGTAGACAGGAAAAGCCCCGCGAACGTTTGAATTTCATTTCCTGTTTGCTCAGCGTGGAGAGCACAGGTGACCATGCAGAGCCCATCAGCACAGGTAACCATGATGGAGTCCCAGTCCCAGTCCCAGGATCGCAGAAGAGCTCCAGCCTGGACCGAACGGGAGGTACAGGATCTGATCGCCATCTGGGGAGATGAAGCAGTGCTCGCCGAACTCCGAAACAGTAAAAGAAACGGCAAAACATTAGAAAAGATCTCCAAGGCCATGAAGGACAGAGGCCATAACAGGGACGCGCGGCAGTGCCGCGTGAAAATTAAGGAGCTAAGGCAAGCCTACCACAAAGTCAGAGACGCAAACGGAAGGTCCGGGGCAGAGCCGCAAACATGCCGCTACTACGCGGAGCTGCATGCCATTCTAGGGCGTGCAGCCACCACTAGCCCAAGCGTGTTCTATGAGTCCCTCTCTGCAAACGGGGAAGCGGGTTCGGCGGATGAGGAAGATGAGGATGGAGAGAACATAGATAGCTCACAGCAGCAAGGAAGCGGAGAAACCAGTTACCCCAACAGCCAGGATATGTTTGTCACCCTGGACCTGGAAACAGTAACCCCCGAACTGACCCAAGACCCTGAGGGCACACAGGGGACCTCTGGTGAGTGTACCTTTGCAAAAATTACACATGGTTTAAAAACAAGCGTGTTTAATGATTAATGATTAATTTGCCCTGGCAATCGCGGCCAGTACAGCTACTGGAAAAGTCTGTTAACGTGTATGGGGATGGAGCGGAAATCCTCCAGGGACATCTCTAGAAAGCTCTCCTTCATGTAATCCCAAAGCCTTTGCAAAAGGTTTCTGGGGAGGGCTGCCTTATCCCGTCCGCCATGGTAGGACACTTTACCACGCCAGGCCAGTAGCACGTAGTCTGGAATCATTGCATAACAAAGCATGGCAGCGTATGGTCCCGGTGTTTGCTGGCATGCAGACAACATCCATTCCTTATCACTCTTTGTTATCCTCAGGAGAGTGATATCATTCACGGTCACCTGGTTAAAATGGGGCAATTTTATTAAGGGGACATTCAGAGGTTCCCCTTCCTGGTCTGCTGAACAGAAATATTCCCCGCTGTTAACCACGCGGTGGGGGGGAGGGGTGAAGTGACCATCCCAGAGAATTGGGTGTGAGGGGGAGGGGAGTTAGTTGGGTTTGTGCTGCATGTTAAACCTGAAATCGCAGCCCCTCCTTTTACATTGCAAACCCATTTTAAATGGCACGGGTGCTTGGTATGGGAAATGAGGGCAGAACTGTTTGAAACCATCCCCACATGTTAAGAAGGTTAAAAAAGCCCAAAGACTATATGTCTTACCATGGCTGCCTGCAAGCTGAAATCTGTGTCCTGGCACTGCGAGAGTGATCTCTCACACCAAACCAGGAGACTCTCAATATAAGAGGAAAAATGCGACCTTGTAACGAAAGCACATGTGCTGTGTGATGTTGTGAACAGCAAAATCTAACGTGAAAGAGTCTACCCATTGTTCTCTAAAATGTATCTTTTTTAACAACCTCTCCCTTCTCCACCAGCTGCAAATCTTACTCCTTCGCAGAGGCTAGTGAATATTCGAAGAAGGAAGCGAAGGACGCGTGACGAAATGTTTACTGAACTTCAGACTGCCTCCCACGCTGACAGAGCACAGCTGAATGCGTGGAGGCAGTCAATGACTGATTTTAAAAAAGCCCAATATGAGCGAGAGGAGAGGTGGCGTGCTGAAGAGGAGAAGTTGCGTGCTGAAACGCGGGCTGAAGAGGAGAGGTGGCGTCAACTTGTAATCAGAAAGCAAGAGTCGATGCTCCGGCTGCTGGAGCATCAAAGTGATATGCTCCTGCGTATGGTTGAGCTGCAGGAAAGGCAGCAGGAGCAGAGAACGCCGCTACAGCCCCTCTGTAACCAGCAGCCCTCCTCCCCAAGTCCCATTGCCTCCTCACCCAGACGCCCAAGAACACGGTGGGGGGGCCTTCGGCCACCCACTCACTCCACCCTAGATGATTTCCATAGCAATAAGTTTTAAAGTTTTAAATTGGAGTGTGTCCTTTTCCTTCCCTCCTCCCCCACCCATCCCGGGCTACCTTTCCAATTATCCCCCTAGTTGTGTGCTGAATTAATAAAGAATGCATGAATGTGAAGCAACAATGACTTTATTGCCTCTGCAAGTGGTGCTCGAAGGGGGGAGGGTAGTAGGGGAGGGTGGGGTGGTTGGTTTGCAGGGAAGTAGAGTTAACAGGGTGGTGGGGGAGGGGCAGAGGGTTCATCAAGGAGCAACAAACAGAAGTTTCACTCCGTAGCCTGTCCAGTCACAAAACTGGTTTTCAACGCTTCTCTGATGCGCACCGCGCCCTGCTGTGCTCCTCTAACCGCCCTGGTGTCTGGCTGCGCGTAATCAGCGGCCAGGCGATTTGCCTCAACCTCCCACCCCGCCATAAATGTCTCCCCCTTACTTTCACATATATTGTGGAGCGCACAGCAAGCAGCAATAACAATGGGGAGATTCTTTTCGCTAAGGTCTGAGCGAGTCAGTAAGCTGCGCCAGCGCGCTTTTAAACGGCCAAATGCACATTCCACCACCATTCGGCACTTGCTCAGCCTGTAGTTGAACAGGTCCTGACTACTGTCCAGGCTGCCTGTGTACGGCTTCATGAGCCATGGCATTAAGGGGTAGGCTGGGTCCCCAAGGATCACGATAGGCATTTCAACATCCCCAATGGTTATTTTCTGGTCCGGGAAGAAAGTCCCTTCCTCCAGCTTTCGAAACAGAAGAGACTGCCTGAAGACGCGAGCATCATGTACCCTTCCCGGCCAGCCCACGTTGATGTCGGTGAAACGTCCCTTGTGATCCACCAGGGCTTGCAGCAGCATTGAAAAGTACCCCTTGCGGTTTATGTAGTCGGCGGCTTGGTGCGCCGGTGCCAAGATAGGGATATGGGTTCCGTCTATGGCCCCACCACAGTTTGGGAATCCCATTGCAGCAAAGCCATCCACTATGGTCTGCACGTTTCCCAGAGTCACTACCCTTGATATCACCAGGTCTCTCATTGCCCTGGCAACTTGGATCACAGCAGCCCCCACAGTAGATTTGCCCACTCCAAATTGATTCCCGACTGACCGGTAGCTGTCTGGCGTTGCAAGCTTCCACAGGGCTATCGCCACTCGCTTCTCCACTGTGAGGGCTGCTCTCATCCTGGTATTCTGGCGCTTCAGGGCAGGGGAAAGCAAGTCACAAAGTTCCATGAAAGTGCCCTTACGCATGCGAAAGTTTCGCAGCCACTGGGCATCGTCCCAGACCTGCAACACGATGCGGTCCCACCACTCTGTGCTTGTTTCCCGGGCCCAGAATCGGCGGTCCACGGCATGAACCTGCCCCAGTAACACCAAGATTTCCACATTGCTGGGGCCTGGGCCTTGTGAGAGGTCCATGTCAATTTCCTCATCACTATCGTCGCCGCGCTGCAATCGCCTCCTCCTCAGCTGGTCCTGGTTTGGCTTTGGCATGTCCAGGAGGCTCTGCATGTTTTCCAGGACAATGCGCGTGGTGTTCATAGTGCTCAGAATTGCCGCGGTGATCTGAGCGGGCTCCATGATCCCAGTGCTGGCTATGGCGTCTGGTCTGAAAAAAGGCGCGAAAGTAGTATCTGACGGACCAGGGGAAGAAGGGAGGGAGGGAGAGAGGGAGGGAGGGGCGAGTGACACCGCGTACAGGTAAAGGGAATTAAAATCAAGAAAGGTGGCTTTGCATTAGGGAGAAACACAAACAACTGTCACACAGAATGCCCCCCCCCCCAAAGATTGAACTCAAAAGCCTGGGTTTAGCAGGAGGGAGGGGGGAAGCAAATGAATGGAGAATAAATCTATTTTTTACATCTTAAGACGACGGTGCAGCATGACTGATAGCCCTTGGCATTTTCTGGGTGCTTGGCAGCAAATACTGGGCTCTTGGCAGTTAGCCTTCAGGTCTATTGCACCATCTGATACCCACTGCAGTACGACAATGATGGATACCAATCGTAATATGCTATCTACTGCCCAAAAGGCAAGGGGTTGCTGCTGTGTAGCAATCTAGCCCCAC